>NW_017729007.1:8604861-8618843 GCF_001723915.1 Gavialis gangeticus | reverse complement strand
GCCTTAGCTACCTCCTGTACCACCTTCCCCACAAAATGACTAACATAGAGAAACGTATCTATTTTCGCTACAATCTGACAACTCCTCTCACAACAGCATCCTGCCCCCATCAGTTCTCTAGAGTCTGAGGGCAAAGCCCCTCCTTCCTCCATTCTTTGCCTCCCCTTACTAAACACCTAGGAATTAAGTGCCACACACAGCAGCACCCCATGCCACTTGTGCCACGTGTGCTGCAGGTTGGCTATCCCTGACATCACTATGAAAACAGCATTCTGGATCTACCTTTTCTGCCCTTTTCACTATTTTGTACATCAATATCACATCCTTTCTTATCCATCTCCTTTCTAAACTAAGCAGTCTAAATTGTTCCAGTCACTCTTCACTGATGTCTTCAAATTAGTCACGTATTTTGTTTTCACCTCTATCTGAACCCAACCCCCATTTCTTCTATATCATACTGAAATAAGCAGCATACCATTCTATAATGCTGAGCATAATCCACAAGAAGTAAGAGGGTTAGCAAGAAACTATGGGCTAGAAGCTATCAAGGGTATAAGCACCTACGAGTTGAGTATCTGGCCTGTGGAACACAATCCTGAGTTGGATGTCCAGGCGCCCTGAATGAGGCATGAGGAGAGTTAGGTGTCTTAGAATCAGATACAAATGTGCCAAGATTAAATAACACCAATAGGAATCAGTATTCAGAAAAGTGAATGCTTTAAATCCTATCTCGTTTTTGGAGTTTAGATGCCTCAAACCATGGTAAACTTACCATTCACAGTAATATTATCCTCAAACATGCCAAGCTCCTCCACAAGTCTGCCTTCTAAACTGAAAGCCACCAAGCTGCATTTGCACAACACTTCAGGTGGGCTAATGAGCTTGGGGGTGGGCTAATTTCCACTGTGATTCAGAAATGCTAATTAAGCCACCTGAAGCATGACAGAGATGCAGCTATGTTGTTTCCAATTTAGGAGGATGCTTATGAGAGGCAATAATGCAGTGTGTTCAAGGGTGTCAGTCTGCCATGTAGAAATTAAATGAAGTGCCACCATCCACTCAGGAGTCAGACTAGCATCCTCTCCAAAGGTAGAAATCTCAATTCATTCTTCAAAAGGACTGAGAAGGGCTCACTTTTGTGCTGTGCATCAACAGGAGGAAGGGATTGTCTTCATCTTTTATATAAATATTAGTGGTTAAAGCTGTGAGGCAGCTGTGAGATGGAGTTTGAGGGTTCAGTCCTTCCTCCCAGGATGGTGTAAGCATTTTATCCAATGTTTAATATGGAAATAGGAATTAAACTCTATTAGGATCCCATGCCATACGCATGTAAGTGTTCTAACTATTAGGCCTTAAAATGTGGATACCACCATGTTACGCATTTTGAAAGAAAGTGGCCTCTTCTACATTTTGTGACGGGTCCAGTCTTGTCAGAGTATTTGCTGGGTGTGGTCTGAAAATGTCCCTCAAGGGTTTAGGCAGGAAGTACGTAACAGCATGCTCTGTCTTGGGTTCATCTGCTCTAGCAGTAAAGCAGAATTGTAGGACCTGGGAACTTTCAAGTTAAGGAGGGAGCAGCCGAGTAAGGTTGGACTCCTGCAGAATAAGGCAGCCACTGAGCAAGGTGTTCTTCCAGGGCAGAACAAGAGACGAGCTGTCTGTGAGGACCCTCCTAAAAGCCCCTGTGTGGCTGGGTGAGCGGAGCAGGCTCAGGTGCTGGAGGGAGCCCTGGGTTAGAGGAATACCAGAAGCCCGCCCTGGGGCAGGCAGGGCCCAGGGAGGGGCTGCATTGCCAGGTGCTGTGAGGCTGTGCTGGGAAGGGAAACTCTTACAACCTGCAGCCCTGACTGCTTCCTGCTGAGCCAGGGAAGGGGTCTGGGCAGGGATAAGCTCTCTTGCAGGGAAGGAGCCACCGCCTGCTGCACCAAGACCCCTGGAGCTCATGTGAGGGATGCCAGCACCAGGGACTGCCCACAGATCCAGTGCAGGGGCACACACCCCACCAGGGGCTGTGCACACAGGGGTCTCGGTACACACCGTACAAATTATAGACTGTGTAAATAAGTTCTTGATGGTTTATTAGTTGGAGTATCAATGTATTTATGCATTGGTTCCTTATTTATTGTGGGTAATTTGTATACTTTCCCCTAGTGTAATGTGTATCCAAGAAGCATTAACCCTTAAGCCACCATCACCAGGTCATGCACTTTAACATTTGTTCTATTATATTGGTTATATGTTACCTTGTAAATAATTAAATCCTCTAAGTACTTTTGTAATGTTCTGCAAGGTTGTTAGATTGTAAGGGGAGGCTCTCCACTCGGGGACCCTGTAGCAGCTACCCAAGTGAAGGCTCAGGTAGTGTCGTGCCCAGGGTTACACCCATTATCTCTACTGACTTTCTCTACTTTAAAAATAATCTCTTGCTTGCCTGATTCTGGCACAACTATGCCCTTTAGCAAGCTCTTCTGTACTGTTCTTTCTGGTCCTCAACTTGAACCCTTTTTTTTGCATAGCCATCAGGATAAGATGGCTTTCTTATAAGATTTTTTTTGTGACACCTTCTCCCTAAAAAGCAGACCTTTATGATAACTTAATCATATTATCATAAGTGCAATAACTGCAATATGAAGCATTAATATTTCTCTATTTTCAGGCAGCAACAGGATCTTTAAATCTCATTACCCGGTGACCAACAAAGCCTAGAAGGGATGCACTAATTCCAATTTTAACATAAACTGGACAGAACTCGTGTTCAGTTAAAATACAAAAATGAAAAGCAAAGATGAAGACAAATGACATGAGATATATCAGTTTTTGCTGAAAGAGTTCAAAGCCTAGCAATTGAATATAATTATAAGAATTTAAATAGTCATAAAACATCTAGCTCTGTAAGTCCTTAGTACATAGAACTCCAGTGAAATAGTTGGCAACAACATCAGTAGAGAGCAAGGTTTCTAGACCCGATCCCAGTACAGATGCAAATAAATGTCATGGAGAGAGAGATCTTCAGCTGGCTTATGCTGGCAGAGGTGCAGTGAAGTCAATGGAGTTATGCTGCTGTGTACCATCTGAATATCTGGCTCAAGTTGCTATGGCGTGATTGACTATGAGTGATTGAGTATGAGAGTTTCAGTGAAGACCTTGTCATGCATGGACAGACTGTATATGAGCTACTTCTAATTACCCTTAAAGGTATGTGCTGCAATTGCATTTATGTCAGTCTGGTATCTGTATACCTGAACAATTCCAAATGCTTTCCAAAAGCATGGGTTTGAGAACAAGTATAAATCTGAGCCAGTTATTTGTCACATTCCTTGGCCTTGTAGTTTTGTTGCTTCATATGCTAGGGCTTAGTGTGCTGAGAATCTACTCTCAGCAACTGTGAATGTCCCTATTTGACTGCCAAATCAGGAGAGATCCAAAATCAGCATGTACACTTATGATCCTGACTCACCTACTAAAGTCAGTTCCTGAGAATTTTCTCTTAACAAAAGGGGTAACACCATTAACATTACCATGGACAAGCAACACTACATGATTGTTGTGCAGTTTCTTTTGGAAAAACATGCCTCAAGTGCAATAATTGAATACTTAGTTTTTGTTGGACCTAAATCTTGTTCCGTTCAGACACAAATAGTGACCATGACACAAGGGTGCACAGCCCATGCAGTGGAGTTATAGAAAAGGAGACATGCAGAGCCTATATACAATTATGGGCATGTCTACAGGGCACAAGGCAGTGCCATACAGATACCTGAGTTATCTCCAAGCATGCTAGCTTCCAAACTGGAAGTAGTAAAGATATATTCTATTGAGAAGCAGATATCGGATGCAGTGGTATGTGAATGCAGCTGTATCACTAGTCCAGAAGCTAGCACATGCAGACAGCAGTAATTAAAAAGCACTAAGCTCTGAAGGGGTGATGTTGAGTATGAGATAGGGTGCTGAGTGCAGGAGGGGGGAAGGGCAAGAGTCTCATCTGCCCCAGGAACTTATTCCCTGGGTGCTGCTGCCCACCCCAGGTGTTGTTGCTGCAACAAAGAGGGGCTCTTGCTGTTGCCACAGCACAGATTCCCTGAGGACTTGCCATTCTGGTTGCCGCCTCTAAGCTGGTGCCCTGCTTCTACAGCCCTTGTTTAGCTACTGCAAACAGAGCTAGTTCAAGTATTTCTGCATGGTGCTGCATACATGGCCATATAGAGATACGTATTATTTTTCATTAGAGACCTTTGTTGCCAAGAAGTTGCACTAATGTATATGGGGAGTTTGGCAGTTAGGTGGGGCTAGTGGATCCATGGCTATAAAGATCCACTGATCACAATTTCCTGTATTGGCTGCCCATTCATGCATGAGAGTACTGTAGACCTGACTGTAATAAAGCCACATGACAGGATGGCTGATACTTCAGAGCCTATTCAGGAAAATTTCTACCTCTGCCCCTGTGGAACGTCCCCCTACAAAACCTTGAGTGCTTGATATTTGCAGGAGGAGCAATTATTTGTCCTTCAGTCACAGGTTTTTAAATATTCAAAATACGTTTGCCTTTCCCGTGTTCGATGGCTGCATGGTAACAGTAGCAGTGAAGGAGTTAATAGGTGAACTGCTTTATCTTCATTAGCATGAAAACTCTAGAATGATTACTTTCATGTTTTTTGACCAAACAAATAAAATCACTGAAGACTTTCTTTCTTATGTTTTTTTAAATTGCAGATGATTCAGTGCTAGTTTATTTTCCACAGACATCAATCTTTGGTCTGAGAAACCTAACAAATACCTGTCTTTTGTTTTGTTTTTTTTTAATCCCTTTTCTGCTATCTCCTAAATAATCACTTGCTAAAATGTTCACTAGTCTGTATACTTACTTTAGCCAATGCCCAATCATATTGGCTAAAGGCCAGTGGAAAGTTAAATGCTGCTAGCTGCTTTTTGGTTTTTTAATTCCATTGCTTTTATATTGGAAACTTTTGATAGCGTTACTACTCTATCTGTACTTACCTTGCATTTATAATGAGATCTAAGTAAAGTAAGACTATCTGGATACTTGAGGTTGACATCCATAGTACCTCATAGGAGCAGAGCAAGTGCTGAACTAAGGTCTTTACAATTGATTAACAGTTTTCTACTAAGTGAGATGTTTTCATACCTGCCAAACTTTCCATTTGGGTTGACAGTTTCACTTAGATGAGGAGTCTTGGTTCCTAGATGTCTGTTCTAGAAAGCATAAGTACTGTTTTTGGTTGTACTTGATCAGACAATCAAACAAGATCAGACAATGTTTGAATGGTCTCTTGACCATTCTTTTTCTTTTCATGCACTCCAAAGGACAGCTCAAAGACATTGCACAAACTCTCATGGGCAGACTACAAGTGGTCATTTCACTTGTCCTGCCACAACAGTACACATAAGAGGAGTCAAACTGATTATGGACTCATTTACCACACCGTCTGAGGTGTTATACAGCATAAAGAGCTCTGAGCATCCAGACTAGCAAGGACTAAATGTCTCTGATTGTTCCTATCTCTATGAAAAACAGAAAAAACGATACTGCTAGACTAGATGGTGCTTTTTTCCCCTCACAGAAGGGACATGTTCAGTAAAATACAGAAAAGGGGGATGATCATGCCATGTTGCACTGTTATGCAATAGTGCTTATCAACAGGAGGTGAGCTTAGCAGATTAACACACCATCTGATATTCTCATAATAGTTTCAAATGTCATAATATTATCAAAATATTGTCATAACAACTACTGCAATGCAATGCCAAACATCTCTTTCCTGGCTTTTCCAAATATATTCCATGATAAAATGGTTCTCCTGCTTCTAAATGTGGAATGCTTCTGATTTTGGAGAGTCCAGTGACAAAATCAAAGAAGTTATATACAATAATTTTCCAAGTAATAGCTATGGCATAGTTATCAAGAGTTTGTTTCCTGCAAGCAGTTCATACACCAGATCCACCATTTGTTTCTAGGAATATTCAATGGATTGTGGTCCTACTTGTCTTATTTGTTATATTAATTGTTACAAACTCACCCTGCATTTCTTGAGCTTAGAAAAAATATTGGAATATACTTTTTTTAATAAGTCCATCCTTGACAGTGAGATATTTTATTTTCAAGTTTCTTGGATATATAAAATACAGTGATCATCCAAAAATGATTTCTCTGTAATGAAATGACAGGTCAAGCAACCTTTCAAAACGTAAGAGTTTGAAATATCACTTTAAAAAAAAAAGAAAAGTAGCAAATTTATTTCCAACACAGTGCAATCATGTCCCATTTTCTGCTTGTATAAATTTACGCATATTATATGAGTGATAGAAATTAATTCAATTTCTCCTTAACAATAATAGAATTTGGAATTTCCTGTGATTTCTCATATCTTTGTTTTTTATCTTGTTTGTAACAGCAGCTGTCAAAATGTAGTAATTGTGAAAAAATATACTGGAAAAAGGAGGAAGTTGAGATTCTTTGTGAGGCATTTATGATGTATGTGGACTGTAACAATAGTCATGACGTTCTCCAAAAGGAAGTGAGCTATCAGGGTCTGAAAAACATTTAGTTTTCAGTTAAATCCAACACAAAATAAGCGAATGTTTACATTTAAATCTTTTAAATTCTATTTCATCCCATAAAAGAATCTGGAAACCTCTTGCTATGCCCATTTCTAATAAATATGTCCCATAGATAAATTCATGCTTAACATTAAAGGAGACAACCTTAAGTTGAATATACATTGTTATTTTATCTGAGAATTGCTGGATCCTACAGATACTCCTCTTTTAGCACTGTACAAACACATCAGAATTTAGCTAAACCGATTGCTTCTTTTTAATAATAACTATGATTGCAACTAGTGGAACAGACCCCTTTCCAAAGAGCCTCTAGACAGTCTACACACCACTTAAGTCCCACTTTACCTCTCAAAATAGAGTTTAGGTATTTAATTTTCAAGTCCACCAAAATAAAACAGAGTTTTTATTACTTTCAATGGGCTTTACATAGTACTTCAAAGAAGACTGAAGTAGGCAATGTTCTGTATGTTACTCCTCTGTCTGCTCAGCAGTTAATTTTACCCTATATTATTATCTTTTATTATTATTCCAGATTTTAGCAGCATCTTCTCCATGAAAGTTTCCACTAAACAATAATTATATAGCATTGAATTTTAGATGTCTGTAGTTTAAAATTTCTGGCAGATAAAATATACAAACAACATACATTATCTATACATAGTCATATTTTGATTTACCTTTACAAATTGGTGCAACTGAAAAAAAACCAACATAAACTACCACATCCTAATCAGAGACAGCTACATTCGCCTATTCTGTGCTTCAGTGAATCACGTTGTACACAGTGTGCTTCTCATTCTGCAAAATTGACAACTCAGACCTCCCCCACTTTGTTAGTATAATATAATTGCATAGAAGAGCTTAAAATGAAGGTGACTTTTCCATGCTGAATACAAAATATGTAATTTTAAACTCCTCAGCCATTATGCATTGTGTCACTTTGTTCTGTATAACTGTAGAACACAATGGGCTGTATTCATGAAATCTAATGGATTTGGTGTTGTTTTCATAGCCAGGGTTGGGTGTGTATGTTGTTGTTTTTTTTTTTAATGGGCTAAGCAAAATGCAGTCTTCAAAAGATTTCTTTTCTGGATTTAAAATAATTTTCAAAGTTAAAATTGTACAACAATTATTTTAAAATCTAAGGAAAGCTGAGTTGATATACGATAAAGATGGTCAAAACATTTTCATTTCCATTCAGTTTTCTTTTGAAAATGCATACTTGATCAAAATAGCTTGTGAGAAACTGACTTTATGAAAAAAAATATAAATTTGCTTTTTGTTTTGATATGCCAGATTGTTTTGTTTTAATACAGTGAAAATATTATTTTAAACATATGACATTTTTAATAAGTTCATTATGTGAATAATTTAAGAACAGTACGATGTACAATTAAACGTACATTAAATTATAAAATAATCAAAATATGAATGTTTACTTCTCTGGGAATTAAATGATTCAGCACCATAGAAATGATTTGATATGAAAATGAAATGTTTCAATTATCCTGAATTAATTTTCTCCAGAATTTCTTTTAGCAAAAACCTGCCTATTTTAGCTTTTGGGCCTGATTAAGGGTGACTTGAAGGTTTTTTGTTTTGTTTTGTTTGTATTTTTTTTAAATCTGATAATTTTCCACAGGTTCTCATATAGTTTTCCAATGCTCAGCTCTAATCAATGTCACAGATTTTAGTTTTTGTGTACTGAATTGATAATCTTTAGGTAAATTTTACTTGATTTCTGACCACATTTCCCCCTCCAACTCATTTAATATTTCTAAATGTGAGATAATGAAGCTTTAGGTCTTTAAAAGATATTGATCCAAATATTACAGAATCAGAAGTAGCTCAAATCCTATTATTTAAAAATTATACTTCCCCAGCAACTGAGTGAAGCTGCTGTTTGCCCTTCGCCTAGGTGCACCATTCTGTTTACAAGATGTCACATTTTTAATCTATGACCTGCTTGCATGCTATTAAATTTGGTATCCCCTTGCTTTGAACACTGAAAATTATTTACTTCCAAAATAATGATTGACACTGTTACTGTTTGCCTCCCACTTTCTCTCTGCCTCAGAAGGATGTACTTAATCCTAGCACAGGGCTGTCCAACTTCTAAGCAGTTGAGTGATGCACTGGTGCAAGCTGCACACCACTCTCACCATGCTAGCGGGCACCATAAGTAAGTACCTCTCCCCACTGCAGCACACCATGTGGGCACTCTAACCTCCACCCTCAGCACGCCAGCCACAGGGCCCTACGTAGCACTGCACTCACTGCACCACCCTCTGCGGTGGGAGGCAGGAAGTGGAAACTGAAAGAGTGGAGGGGGGGGGACAGTGATGAGGTGGGAGCCACAGATTAACCCCTTGTGGGCTGCCAGTTGGATAGCCCTAACCTTGCACAACATTCACAGCTGCGCCAGGGCAATCTTTTTCCCTGGCACATTAAAGGTATTAGCACCAGCGCTCATCTGTTACTTATCCCTACCTTTCCACCTACACATGATGGGGTTCTGAGACAATTATCTCTTACCATCCATAGCTACCTACCTTTTACTGTGGCACTCAGAAAGTCTGAGGTCATCGCAAGCCTGTCAGCTCATCTGACTAGTATGATTAACCCTCATCCGTTCTCATGAAACCGTAACTGTTCTTGGCCTCATGGGGTAACTTGTTACCCCACCAGCATGAACAAAATGGAACAAGTGACAACAGTATAAATGTACCAAAAACTATTTGTTAAACATACAGATTGTTTGAAGGAGTATTTATGATGATTTGAATCCAAAATATTATTTAACTAGAACTATGAACAAAATGTAAACTTTTTTAGAGTTTCAAAACATGAATGAACAATTTGCTAAGTCTGCAGTTCACACTTTTTAAGCTAAAAATTACTTCCAAAAACAAGTTAACAAGTTACCCCAATGAATTAACATGGGCATGGGGTAAGTTGTTACCCCATATAGAAAAACACATTCACGCCTTGGGTAACATGTTACCCTGGGTAGTTTTTCATCCACAGAGAGCAAACCGTTTATGTGAGCTGGCTGTTCTTTGCGGATATTGTGCACTGAGGTGCCAGTGACAATGTCCTAAAAAGATTTTTTTTTTTTAGAATTAATTAACTTTAGGATACTGCACAAAATGTATATCTGGGGTAGAAAATTACCCCATGGGAATGTATGAAGGTTAAAACATTCCACTTTCTATAAGCAACAGAAAGATACTGTAAGCATCAAATCAGTCATCTTTGATTTCCCAGCCTAAATGGCCAAGTACCTATTTACAAATCAGTTGACTGGGGCAAGTTTTATTAAAAATCTAGAGTGAGGCTCAAACTAAAGCCTCCAGAGCCCTAATAAACTGCATCAACTGCTCTGCCACCAAATCCTAGTAGGAGATGGGTTGAAAACTGACTTTTAGGATCATTGCACACACTGAATTCCACATTCAGACATTGAGAGAGAGGCATTTGGGAAGGCAGTTTGAGCTTGTGGACACTTGTGGATGCTTTTCAACTGGGTTGATTATGTTTGTTTTAGGTGGGGAGGGAAGAGTGGGGTTAAATGAGGTGGTGCTTAGAAATGTACTATTTTTCTTTATGTAACCAAGTGTGCTTGAAGGCATAATTTGAATTCTGTATTCATATCTTTATTCTTTGCTTTTTTCATTCAAGCATCATACTGTGTATAAATGACAATACCACTTTATACATGTTTGTTTCTCTTTATTGCAAAACTTCAATAAACAAAATATTAAAACACTGCTTGAGGCCCTGAATCACAAATGCATTTAATTTATATTAAAAAGTACCACAAAAGAAAAATTTAAGTACTTCTAAAAATATTCAGATTCTCTCTTGAGAAAGAGCTCCTGAAACCCCTCACATGGTAGGAGATGCATGATTTATGGAGTGGTATTTTTCAAATCTGAAACTCTTTTCCTCGGCACAGTGATTTTTCAGCAAACTATTGAGCCACAGACATTGTTTTTCTAGGTCTACCAGCCCCTTTTTAATGTAACCAAGGTTTTGTGAGAATTTGGCCAGGGCAAGACAAGTATAATTTTTTTCAGTACAATGTTTTCATAAGGTTTAAATCGATTTAGAAGAATTAAAGCAGCATATATCATTGAATGTATATGTACATGCACACTCATTTATATAACATGCATCATGTAAGGAAATGTAAGAAGGCATGGATTTACCCCAGCAGCCCCTAGAGAAGAACTTAGCCTGCCACTCGCTCCTTGACAATGTACGTACAGGGAAACAGATCTTCTAGAAAACATCTTTATGCAATGGAAATGAGACCCTCCTGAAAAAAGGTTGAGGCCATATATAGTGGTTTGTTTTCTACTGAAAGAATTGCCTCTCTCCCAGTACAAACTATGAACGCACAAGTGTTCATTAATTTTTTCTCATGGGATCATGGCATTATTAATAAAGAAGATCTTGCCTGCACAAGTTTCTCAATCAAGAACAAATGTATGAATACATTCCTGCTGCTCTACTTCTGGACCAGGAGGAGTTGAGGACCAGAGAGATGCTCCCTGTGCCTTCCTGAGATGGTCACTCCCCATTTCTCTGCTGCTGCCTACGCTCCCAGAGCTTGGCAGGGGAGAGGAAGAGCAGCTGCCCACTGCTCCCCACCCATTCTCCAGATCCAGGTGCCTGGCTTTAAAGAGGGCAGGGAGCCCTATTAAATAGGCATGAGCCACTGGGGATGTGGAAGCTCTCCTGTTCCCCACACCTCACACCATGTGCCTCCTTAAATGGGCAAGAGTTTCTCCCATTCCCTAGCTGCACATGCCCATTTAAAGAGGTGCCCAGCTCATATAGCTGGGGGTTGGGAGAGATCCCTTATCCCAGGCTGCACATGTTGGTGCCTCCTTAATCCAGCATGTGCAGTGGCAAGGGGGGTGGGGGGAGCCTTTCTCCAGTGCCCAGGGAACTTAAAAAAGCAGGCAGGCATGCAGCTAGGACCCCCAGATGCAAATTCACTTTTTAAAGGCCCAGGATATTGTGAACTTAGTATCAAGGAAAGAGTCCTTGATTTTGGACTCATGGCACCCTGGAGCTTCAAAAAGACACCCCATTTGGGGAATAAGTATGGGGGCATTGCCTTGCTACTCTCTCCACTTCTGGAGATGGGGAGGAGAGGGCAGAGTGGGCCAATGTTCCCTGCACCATTCCCAGACTAAGTTGACCTTGGTTTAGGGAAGGGGGTGGGGGGCGGTCTTTCACCACTGCTCTAATCCCCTCAGGAACTGGGAGGAGTGGAGCAGCCATTGCTCCATAAGCCTTTCCCAGACCGAGATCATAGAACAAGAAATGGATTGTAGTGGTTGCTGTATCTGGAAGCCCAATGGGGCAGGGGGATTTCAATTGCTAAAAAGGCTGAGGTAAGAATATATTTGTTTCCTAAATTCCACATCTTTCCAAGGTCATAGAGCCATGGAGAATGCTCTTCCCTACCCTAAGCTCTTTATCTCAGATCCTTAGGAGCCTCTATGGTGATGTTTCTTTGAGCTGAAAAAATGACTGTTAACATGAAGTTGACCCCTTCCTCTTACAATGGATGGTAAAATCTATAGTCCTTCCATTTGCAATGGGTAGTGAAAGGTTTGATAAGCCCAATGTTTCATTACACAACTGTGGGGTAGTCATTTCTCTTAAAAAAAAAAGTAATTGCCATTTCTCTTTAAAGTAGCAATGTCATCAGTATACTGTAGACATGAGCATTAACATGAAATTAAGATTGGGAAATTTTGTGCTTACTATTGTGAAAAGTTCTTAAAATAGAGATCAGTTACACTGTACAATATTAATTTAAACAGTACTTTAAAATTAGGGAATAACTACAGCATTTGCTTGAGAAATGTAAAATGAAACCAGACGAAAACACTGGAATGCTTCTATGTTATGTATTCCTCTCTCTACATCTTTTGTGGGGCTCAGCTTTATTTTCACTTCTATATAGTTCATGTTAAAGGTGATAAGCTTTCTCATCAGATTAGCTATCGACTAGGAACTGCAATGAGACTGCCAAGCATTTTATATAGATCTATCTTTTGTGGTTACAATTGTTTTTAAGGTTTTCTATTTCATAGAGTAGGAGGCAGACTGCTGATGAACTGTTCACTCTGAGCTGTGCCACCCTTCATGACTTTGTCAACTTCAGGAAAGCAACTATTAAATATGAAACTGGCTGATTGACAAGGCATCTGGCCTCCCAGAAATGACAACAGTTTCCATTTGCCGTAAGTGGGGCACAGCAAAGGCATTGTGCATTGCTTAACAGACCATATGGACTCCCCATTTTTAAATATTATGCCAAGCACGTTTTTATTTTTGTGGCTTTATATAGTTGTAGCATTTGGTCACTTGTATTCCCGCTTCACTCCTGTGTCTAGTGTAATCATCTTTATGTTTGTGTTAATATGCTTCTTTTCTCATGTCAACAGAAACCTTCAGTTGGGCAGGGAAACTGATTGCCTTTTTACATATAAGTATGGCATATGATGCTAATTGTTTTTGCGCCAAATGGAAGGAGACCTACATTATGTATATATACAAAAAAACACAGGACAGATTGAGACCAGTATGAGAAGGGTCATCTTACTACTATTTTGTTTTAAAGTTTAAATATCAATCATGAGGACTCTTAAGCTGAATCCACCTGTCAGTTATATCTAGATAGGACTAGAGGTGATGTAATTATGCACATAGTACTGTATACAACTGGAAGCAATACAGTTCCTAATAGAACAACCACAAACTTCCAGAGTTTGGCCAGGTACAGAAGTTACACTTATTGTGTGGTAAGCAGAAAGCACTCTATAGTCAAAACCCAACAGATGGTCATGGCACAAAGAGTACTGTAAAAATGGTAGATCCAATCTAAGATAACCCTGGATGGATGTGGCATTGTAGCATGAACTGAACTAATGTAGCTGATGTTAACGTAGAGTGTAATAGTAGTGAAATATAACCATGTTAGTCTTGTTCTGTACGCAACTTGAAAACTCCATTTTGTATCCTTCTGCTTGACATAAGTGAACGAACTCTGCATAGCCTTTTGTCAGGCAACACGGAGCTGGCAAGCCAAGCTCGCGGTGTTGGTCACGGTGGTGCGGCCGGGTGGTGGCAAATTGGATACGGACAGGTGGGAGTTTTGGAGTCTGAGCGGCACGGGAAGTGTAATGGTTCCTTAAACAAGATGGAATTTATTTAACTTACGCTTAGATGCGTAGGAAACGATGTCTTCAGTTACAGTGAACAAACAGGTAAACAAACAAAGGGGTCTGTTGGCCCACAGGGTTCTCCAACAAGCCCTTGCTTTCTACATCTGACGAGGTAGGTGCGGCTGCCTGTTGAATAGTCCTAGGGCTGGTCAA
>NW_017729007.1:8583757-8604710 GCF_001723915.1 Gavialis gangeticus | reverse complement strand
GCAGGTCACCCAGGGGGCACGAGCTGGGTGAGCCTTGGAACTTTCCACTCACAGACTTCAACTGCGCATGTCAGGTACAGAACTTTTGTGTTGGCAGCATATACTTAGGATTTTTCTGAGACACCTTTATGTATGAGTGTGTAAAAGGGTGAATGGTGAGAGAATGGTGTAGAGATGGGAGAAGAAGATTTAACTGTTGATGTAAGCAACAAGGCACCAAATGTAAGTTACCAGTCAGTAAACTAATTAATGAATGGCTGAAGAATCCCTTTTAGGCCTAGGACACAAAGAAGATAATGAGGAGAAGGGCAGCAAGAACACTCCAAGGATAAAATAACCTGAAGACAAAAGAAGAACAACCGCAAAAACAGAAGCTGGGTATGGAAAAACCCCAAAGCACTGAAACAAAGGATGCCAATCCCTATAAAAGAACACTTTGAAACTGCCAAGTGGGGTGAGTCTCTTTCTCTACTGCTTTTTCGTTGGAGCACAGATGCATCTGTTCACCCCACTCCAGCTGTTATCTTCAAATCTGCTATCTTCGAATCATCATTATCTACTCAATAAGCCCAGGTGGGCCACCCTGGTCTGATATTGAGCAACTATGGCTGGTAATTATATCTGGTGTATGCGTGGATGGAATGGTTTTTTTGTGTATGTGTACGTCTGTGTGCAATGATGTGCATGATGATTTGTGTGTGTTTGTATGAATGGTGTGTCCAAACCTCTATGTCTAACTCATGTAATCAATAAATGAAGCACCTTGCCTTATCCCCCTTTATAAAGTCTCGCTCGTGATTTGAGCTATTTGCAGTTTGAGCAACAGCATCAGACTTCAGCGCTGAAAGTTAAAGCACCACAATAAGCACTTATACCAGATCCCATTGTGGCTCATGTCACATTCCGCTGGCAACCCATGGGATTTTGCAGCACCCCACTCACCTCTCCCCCAGGGTGGTGCTCTAGCCTCGGCCAGAGCTCATGTGGTCTCCCCAAGTGCCAGGCCAACCCTGGCCCCAGGCTCTTGGTGACCTCAGGTGGTAAACCTCCTGTTTCCAACCCCACTCTCATCTTGTTCCCTCTGGCCAGATATGAACCACAGTCGGGTATTATCACTCAGTGTGAAGATTCCATCTACCCCCTATGGGCATTTGTAAAGATTGAAGCTTTCAATCCAGTGCAGTGTTGTTTGCTGGACACTGCATAATTCACACAGGGGGCTATCCAAAATGGTCATCTTGTACAGTGTTGTTTTGAAGCATCTGTATCCAGATCTCAATCTATTATAACCCAGGCTTCTCTGTCAAAGTCATGTCCAATGGGGGACTCATTTGGTGTTGATATAAAATGCTGTAGGAATAGATTTCAGACCAGATTATTCTGAATGATCATTTCATTTCCATTCACCCACTCCTTACCTAAATTTAGCACAACACACAAGGCCACAGTACCTAGCCTGCTGGGCTCTCCGTGGGCCCAGAAACCTGGCAACAGGGCAGAGGATAGGGTCTGTCTTCTTATGTAACTTTGTCTAATGCCCTAGAGAGTAGGAAATACATCTGTGTGTGTATATAAATTATGCATCTTATGAGTCTCTGCACACTGTTAAGTAGTCTTGAGCTTTCTAGTGCAACAATGTCTGGACTACACAGGAGCACAGTTATCTGCTGGGACATATACCATTGCAGCTGCAGTGGTTCTGAGCACTTTGAAGTTGGCAAGACCTATCATGCTGGCTAAACTTCTTAAGACAGCTACCCTGTACCAGGGCTTAGAATAAAGCTGAGGTACCAGGGTTGGTATCCCCTACTGCTGTTGGGAGCTTATCAGTCTGGAACCATAAATCTGGTTAATTGACAGCTGGCTGCCTCATCCTTCATGGCCACATTGCTTTCCCGAGAGGCCAACATGTTGACATGGATCCACCTAATCCAGACCAGCACCCAAACACACCCTGAAAGACACTGAAAGCTTTTTGCAAGGCCGACAGCTGAGGTGTTACAACAGTCACAACTCTAGGTTTCACTGGTGTGCCTCCAGCTTTTGTTTGGTAGAGTACCTTCTTATGAGCACTGCTGCAGGTAAGGCACAGTGGGAAATAGGAATTCTCCATAGCAAAAACTCCCCTACTCTCTTCCTCTCCTCCTGGAAAACCGGAGAAGGCTCAGCCCTCCAGGCATGGATGCTTGGGTTACAAGCGCACCCAGCTCCCACAGCAGGGAGATGAATCCAAGCCTTGGCTGGGATGATCTAGCTGGGGATGTTTCTGCTTTGATCAGGGGGTTGGACTAAATGGCTTTCTGAAGTCCCTTTCAACCCTAATTTTCTATGATAACCCAGATGTCTGGGAGGAAACAGAGGAAGTACACAGGTGTTCCATGGCATGGTCAGTAAAAAGTTTTGAGCAGCTGCACAGTTCCCAGCCCCAGGTGGGGGAAAGGATCCAGACAGAGACTCATCATAGATCCCTTGGGTTCTCCCATGCATGTGGACTCTGCATTTGTGAGCAGGAGGCCTAGCCATGGAGCCTGAGATGCTGGATCCAGGATGGTCAGACAGACACCTGCAGAAAGCCAGAGACATGTGCATCTATGGTGCCAGCAAAAAAAGGACCAAATGGAATCCTTGATGTGGGGGACTGGAATGGATAGGTTCAGAAATGTTTGAACCTGTGCTGTTGTGCCACTTAATCAAGCTGTCCAGGCCCAGGGATGCACTATGAAAGTCCAAAAATAAGATCTACAGATCTTCAGACCCATTGTCTGAAGGAGGACACCCTTGCTGCTACCAAGTTGAGGGAGCTAAGAACATCACAGCATCAGGATAAATACTTTATGTACAGGGTCAAAGACCACTTGGGATCCAGCCCTGATACCCCTGAGTGGCATCAGTGCCACCTCCCACGGGGACACCATTGCCTTCCCAGGCAGGACAGGTGCGACAGGCTGCTTCCCACCCCAGCATGGAGAAAGCCCTGGTCCAGGGACTCCTCCCTGTGGGTCCAAAGTTTAGGGAGAAGGGGAAAGAACCTTCTCTCAATGTTAATTCAGAAAAAAAGTTCTAGAGTGAGCAATGTTAAACAGGTTTATTTTTTTTGTTTTGGTCTGGTTTCTTTTAAATAAGCACACTAACAGTTTTGCAGCTTCAACATTTGATTAAGACAAGGCATGTGTCTTCCTCAGGCCACATTCCCAACAGCCCTAGTGCGTGCCCTGGGCAGGGTGGGGAGGGAGAGGGGAAGGGGGACGATGCCTGGCCAGCCTGGGTTGTGGGCAGTGGTACCCATGATTCAGGGCCAGAGGAGCGCAGGGTTGGAGACCCATGGCCCAGTGCCATGGCAGGGGCACTTGAAGCCCTCTGGCCCTACTCATCTCGGGAGGGCTCTTGGTCCATGCAGGTGAGGAGCTACTTGGCCAGGTATTCACAGATCCAGACAGCCTGCCACTGTGGGGCTGGGGTCATCACCATTGGCGGAGGGGAATATAGAAATCCAGGTGATGAGCACACACGCACACATGTCCACACATCTACAAGGAATATAGGCATCCAGGGGACTCACACAAATAAAGAACCCAGGTGTTCAGGACACACACACACACACTTAGGAGGCCCAAGGTGCACTGGGTGGGCATGCACAAGATGGCCAACTGATGGCTCATGGCCATGATGAGCCACAGTCGCATCAGGTTCAGATGGGCAGCTGTGATGCCCTTGCCAGCCAATCAGAGGTGGTTTGGCTGTTCAATTCCACTTGGGAGTCTTCAGCAGCCCAGGGAGCCCACTGGGCACACTGGGAGGCATTCAAGAGCCCCCTCTACCTGCTGGGTTCGGGCCATGAAGGCAAGCTCCAAGCCCTGGTCTCTGCACTCCCCTCCCCACCCCTGTGCCCCAAGGGCTAACATGAGTTCTTCTTGTTCCCAACCTAATCTCAGGTACTTAGAGTAAAACTAAAAAATCAAAACACTTGCATCTCAGGTTTCTTGAACACCTGCACTTAGCCTTTGACCCACTCACACTTCAAGGGCATAAGGATTGTTTTATAAAAATCCTTCTCCTCAGTACTATTTGAATCATTGCCAGAAATATCTTGGCTATAAATGCACCACACCTACACACACACACACACATATATTTCCTATTGGAGGGAGGATGAAAAGATTATCAAACTTTTAATTCCACAACATTGGTGTTGAATTTCTCTCTCTTTTGTATTCCTATGTTGAGCTATACTCCCAAATTCTACTTCCATTGTGACTATGGGAGCCCACTTACATACCCCATCTTGTTGCAAATGCTCACCATAGAACTCAAGAACTTGGATAGAGTGGAATATTTTAGAAAACTTGCAAATAATTTGAGTTTTCAAAACAAACTCAAATTCATGCAGTTTTTTAATATTCAGGTTGGACCACATTGTATCTTGATGATGGCTTCAATATAAAAGCATATTTTCACCTAAAGAAAAGGCTTAAGGGAAAAGAAGAATTCCATCAGATCTCTCAAAATGAGATTGGCATGATTTTGTACCCTAAACATATTTTATCTTCTTAATTATTATTATTTTATTCATTTCCTGTTATTCATGTCTCTGCTGTTATTTTATTACTGTCCCTTTTTTGTCCCTTGTGTTGTCTTCTTCTCTCAGAGGATTTTTCTCCCTTTTCTCTATTAGTCATGATTGGTTCTAAATGAAACAAGTCTGGGTCTTATATTTAGATGACGTGTGGTTATGGAATTAAACAAAACAAAATCCTCCATCCCAAACAATGTTGCATTTAAAGGTGACACTGGGGATGAACCATGCACATTTGGGTGTGGTAAGCATATTCATTTTGTTCTGGGAACCTTATATTTGAGGCAAAGAATGTATCACAGTTTTCCTCACAGGAGAATCAAGTTTCCCCGTAAGGTTGCTGCAAGGCTCCCCCATGGCAAGCCCATTGCTCAAAAATATTGACCATCATTTTCCTTAGATAATGCTGCTGAAAGGATAGGGAAAGCTTCCATATCTCCCTCATTTAGTGGAGAAATCAATGGACCCACACTAGAAGAATATTTGACCCAGTATCTGGTCCAGGATTATGCATTTATATAGACACAGAATGGGATGATAGGTTCTGGTTATTCCCAGACAATTTTTCCATCATTAATAGCAGTTCCTACTTATTGCAAATTAAGGAAAGGATGTAGCATGGATCTATTATGCTTTTATGTTTTCCTCAGTTACATAGGGACTTAAAACACTGCCAGTGAGAACCTGTGAAAGAGGCTAGTGACCCTGACAATGTTGACTGCTGCTGTGCTTCAGGGGTCAAGAAAGAACTAGCTTGTTTCCTCCTAAGGACAGTACCTGCCAAAAAGAGAAATTTTCTCTCAAGCCTGATCTTTCTCTCAAGACTGATCTTTTCTCTCAAAACTGGTCATAGTCTCAGCATTCTCCAAAAGATCATTTTTGACACTGCCTAAACTGGTGCCCCAAAACAAGTATCAAAGCAGAGATTTAATTTCACTAACTGCAATACCCTTAGGTATTTACCGGGCACTCATAATCATAGTACTTCAGTAATTAGGTTTACATAATCCATAATGATCCTGAAATCAGAACTCTACACAAAGAGAAAATTCACTGAATTGAAGAATCTTGAGTGTTATTTAGGAGGCCTCCCAATAAATACATAGCATGTGTATAAGCACACACATACAGACACCAATAATTAAGCCATTTAATTTAACAGCATATTGTGCTTGTGACTAATCCATTAGCAAACTATGATATTAAAAAATGTGTTTGCTGTGTATAGATTAAACCAGTGGTTTATGTGAAAAGATTTTAGTTTATAACTTTTTGCATACTAATTTCTGTGAGTCTTCAGTATCTATTGTTTACTATTTGTACAGATATACAAACGTAGTCACTGACAGAATGACCTATGCTTTATGAACCAGTCTTTCTTTTTTCTGGTCCAAAGTTTTGTCTGTAAATGTATGACAGCGTAAGAATGATGTAGTCATGATGCTCAAGAAATTATGAGGCAAGGATTTTTTTTAAACTGTTCTCTTTTATTGGGCCAGCTATGTAATTAAGATAAAATTAGACAAGTTTTTGAATGCAAGGTTCTTGCATTTAGATTCTTCATCAGGTGCTTGCATTAGAAAGCTTGAATACCTTTACCCCAGCTACATAGTTGATCCAATAAATAACATCATTCTAAGAAACCCTTGCTCTTGTCTATGAATGTCTGACCAGTAATTCTGTGATGAACAATCTACTGTGCAAAAACTAAAGAGAGCTATATACAACATCCCTAAAAATATGCCTTATATGAATTATGCCATAACTATGCTTACAGAAAAAAAAACTTTCTAAGAACATTGTTGGGAATAAAGTCTCACTCATGCAAACAGGGACAAAGAAGGAAATCAAATTGCTTGCTTGTATTTACAGGAATACTGACAAATGCTGCTTCACAGTTTTTAGTCCCAATAGACATTCAATAATATCCATACAGTGAAATTTCTGATTAAAACACAAAATATGAAAAGTGATGTATAAGAATATCTTTCACATGATATTTTTGAAAAAAGGAGAAATCTTTTTAATGAATTTGACCAACATCTACTACGCTTTCATTATTGCAAATTTGGGCTTTCGTGCAACATACATTACAATATTAAAGCTTCCATTTTCTTACTAATGTTATGTAGTTTTAGAACTTTCCTAGTTCTGATCTATTCAGTTTCTTATACCAAGCCATCACTGTGATGTCTGAGTGAATTCCAGTGGTGTATTAAACAATGCGAGTAATATCTGTCATGTGTGGTTCTCTGTCCATTAATCTCCCCAAAGTGAATTTGCCCCTGTAGTTTTTAAATATATATTTTTTTATTTACGTATGCTGTGCCATGTGTTTTAGTATCAGCTCAAAATGTGCTGTGCACTTGTTCAGAAAATAGTGAAATTCATGGGGGTTCTTACAAATTTTGGGTTCCATATCCATATTTCTTGAGCTGACTTCTGAGAAAGTTTTACTCTCTACCCATCATGTCAGAAAACTGGAATTGTTGCCAGGGTTCAAATTACACTCTGACACTGGGGGAGAGGGGTGGCAGTGGCAGCCAGAAGCCAGGAGGAGCCGCCACCATTGCCTGAGCTGCTTAGAAAGGTGGGGGTGGGTGGACTGGGGGCTCTCATCTTTTATGGGGGGCTTTGACCTCTCTGGGCCCCCCCCATATTTTGAACCCTGGTGGTTGGTTCTCATCCCAAACGCTTTCAAACTTTCCCACAGCCAAAGTTAATGGTCAGTGATGTCTATGTCAGTTCAGGTTAGAACCTCCCCCATCAAAACATCAAGCAGCAGCAGAGCTACTGCCACAGACTACTGTGGCTTGGGGGATCTGTATCCTTTTCCACTGGGTTTTAGTCCATGCATCCATATAGTGGTATTTCTGCCAGCTATGCTTACAGTTTGCCCTTATCCTGACTTCTTCTTTATGTGGTATGGGAGGGGGAGCCATTCTGTAACATATCATGCATATAGGCATGTACCAGTACCATTATCTTTCACTGTGCTGTATAGTCATATGAATTTTGCCATTTTTAGATCTTTAGACAGTCCTTCCATGTGCAGTCATGTTTAGTTCTTAACACTCAAAGAAATTCACTACAGTATTTCCTTGCTTAGAGCAGCTGGCTTTAAAAACATGGTAAAGCTGGTACAGAGGCCAACCACACAACCATGTTTTTCTGTACCTTCTTGCTATTGATGACACAGCACCAGGTCCTGACACTACTATCTAATTAACAGTTCTGTGGACAACCATTTTGCTTGTGCATTTGTTTCTGACAAGAAGTTAGGTAAAACTGATCAGAAATTTCTCATTTATTTATTAAGGGGGGAAAAAAACAAACAACTAGGTCCTAACAGGCAGCTTGTTGGATGAGTTTAGCAGAAGGGAAGTCTACATTTAATCAGTTCTGCCCTCATTACTGCAGTCTATGGAAATTATTATAGTTGGCTACAGGGGATATGGGGATAATTTGTCCAGCCAAGAAAAGAAATTAAACATTGAAAACCAAAAAATGATAACATTGCAATATGATTATGCAAAAAGATTAACTGTCACAAAAAAGGGCAGAAAATACTGGTGGTACTAAAAACAAAACAAAAGTATTTGGAAAAAAGGTCACGTTTTACATAACATCTCCAAGTTGTGAATCAGGGACTTTTGCAGAAACACCGCTATCTTATTATGAACTTGGTTTTTTATTATTATTCTCCATATGTTTTATTTTCCTTGGTGTTAACATTTACTCACATTGCTCAGCACTCTATTAAAAAAGGCATTTACAAAACAGATACTGTTTGTACCCTTTCAGACAAGCTAAAGTGCCTGAAGCACTGAACTCCATTTGGTAGATACATAATAGAGTGTTTTAATTTTTAACCTGAAGCAGCTAACTCAAAGATTTAAAATGCCATTAGGATCAATCTATTGTTGAAATGTGCTTTTCAGATAGACCCATTTAAAAATGGTCATGTCAAATAAACTCAAGGATTTTTTATATTATAATAATAATATTAAATCATAAAAGCTATCTTTGGATTCTGTTATGGGTCTGGCAAAACAAGGTACTTAAGACTTAAGGATGGAAATTTTCAAAATCCTGTAGATTTACAAATCCATATTAAGATGGTGTGGAATGTCCTTGAATCTCACAGATGTTGGTGCAATGATAATAAATAGGAAGTTTGGAGCCCTAAAGGGATAAGGTAGAAAATCAGATTTTTGAAAAAGGGAATATTCATATACTTAGATGTCTGTCTACAAATGTGAGGCATTTAGGTAATACACTGGATAATGGAACAGTGGTGAATGTTACAGGAATTCAGACCATGACCTCAAAATCCCTGAAGTCTAGGAATGATCAAATATAGCAACAGTTCCCAAACTCTGACAGATTGAGCACCACCAATTTAAAATGATACAACCTTAAGTACCACAAGTACATTTTTGTTATATAAAGTAATTATAATAAATCTGTTAACATGTACCACTGACAGGTTGTCTGCATACCACTGGTGGCACCTGTACCACAGATTGGGAACTGATGATATATAGATTTGGGGTTTGATAGCATCAGGAAGTAGCAAATCTAAATGACAGATGGTCTGAAATAGTGATCAGCACTTAACAGTGGCCTAACTAGAATGGGGTAACTGGGGCAGCTGCCCCAGGTGCCAATGTGGGGAAAGGGTGGTAGAAAAACCCAGCTGCTGCTGCAGCTTCATAATCACACTGGAGGTAGCAACCAGAAATCATCACTATCCCAGTGTATGGAAGCTGTCCCAGTTGCCCGGCCACATCATTACACCTTTGCAACATAACCTTAGTGGGAAGACTTAACTGAAATGCTACTGTGTAAAGCAGGATCTGGATAGGAAAGAGAGAGGGAAAACAAAGGGGGAAGGGAAAGTGGATTTAAGGTGTACCTGCTGACCACTCATTTGGGCCTTTGCAAGGATGTCACAGTTCCAGTGAGGAAACATGCTTAGTTTTGAAACTTCTGGTCTGTCAAAATAATTTAAACCTGACACAGCCCATTCATTAGTGCCTGGTTAGATTTTTCTTAATCATTCTATACTAATAATGTGACAAGCCTTCTTGTCCTAGGAACTGATTTGGAACCTGTTTCCTCCCTGCTTTCTGTGATAACTCATCTGTGTTACAGGCTGAGACTCACACACTACTTTCACTCTGTGTCTGTGTCTAACTGACAGAAAGCCTGGAAGGCAGAGGAGACAGCTCTCAGCTTTTCCCATAGTGCCTTGACACAAGTACTTTTAGTTAATGTTTTAACTGTGAATAAAATAACTTGACTGCAGAAACAGAAAGGTGGGGCTGCATGGATTTGCACTTGCAACAGTTACAGTAATGGTGCCTCTACAGGTGACATTCTGTTTCCTTTCAAGTACCTAAATACCCCATTTTCTAGTTCTCTATCTGGCCATCTTGAGTCCTGGCTTTATGCTGCAGTTGCATAAGCATACATGTGTAGACTGCGCATGAACAGTAAGGCTATGCCCTGGGTGGGTATGTGCATGACTACATTTCTGAATATGGAAGCATAAATCCTGAAAAAATTGTGGATCAGTGTGTTCTGATTTCATCTTTTAACCTAAATAGCTGACTGGTTAGAGTACTTGTATAGAAAGCTGGAGACCTGGATGCTAGGTCCAGAGATGGTTTGGTCCTACATCTCTTGTATTTCCAAGCACACTGCTGAAATGGCCACACCACAGATTGGGCATTATCCTGACTGACCTCTGGTGCTCCTTGGGAAGCTGAGCCACTGCTCCTGGCATTTACTAGTCATTAGATAAAATGTATGGGGGGCAGTGTGGAAGTTTCTGACCTTTAACGACCACAATCTAACCTAGAACTTAGGACACACTGTAACCTGCCTGATATCTGACTCCCCAGGTACCACTCTACTTTTATCTACTATATCCCTCTTCCCCGCTCCCCTTTCCCTCCCAGCTGGTCTCTCACCCCCTGACACTTCAATTTACATTTCACTACCTGGCTTTTTTGCGTGCATACCAACCTCTGGCTTCTTTACTATTCATTCCATCCGGGAAGACCACACGCAGCAACTGGAGATGCCTCCTCAGCCTGATGAAGGGTTTTTAAACCTAAAAGCTTGCCAGTATATATTTCTCCAACTATTCAGTTGGTCTAATAGAAGATATCAGATTGACCAAAAGAACCTTGTCTGCCTTGTGTGTCCTAAGGGAGAGTGGAATTAATGCAGCAGGGATGGTAGCCTGTAACAGGGGGCCTTCCCAGTGCCAGTTAGATCTCTGCCCGCCCACTTGTTTCTGGGCCAGCCACCCACCCCTCTTTCACTGCCATGCCTTGGTGGAAAACTGATTCAGATGTTACCCAGGCAGAAGGCTGCCCATTTAGGCCCCTGATGTCTAGAGGTGACATCCATTCCACAGCTCCGCACCTCCCCTATATTGCAGCCCATGCCTTGCAGATGGCATCCTGCATCCCCTCCAGCTGTGGTCCCCTGTCTGGGACCTTTGGCTCCCCCTTAGGCCCTGGCCACACCTTCAGACCAGTTGGAATCCCGAGCCTCTTGCTCTGGGCATTCCTTGTGGTGGGCCCCTGGCCCCTCAACCCTACTTTTGGTCCTGGCCCTAGAACAGACCAGTTGAGGGTACCTCAGGTCAGATCTGAGCCGCCTGCTTGTTCTCACCCTCACAACTCCACAGTAATCCTCAGGCCTTTCAAAGATTTTACAGGTCTGGGCTTTCCCCTGCCAGGACTGTGCATGTATGCGTGCAGTGGCTGGAGGTTATCAGGCACCTCCTACCCACCTTTCACCAGGGAGGTTTGCAATCCTGGCATTTCCTGGGGTTGCCACACCACCAGCAGTTTCACCAGGCCTCTCTACCCTGGCACGATGCAGTTATATGTCATGCCCAGGACCTGGGGCCTCCTTCTTCCCCAGCCCAGTCCATACCCCCAAATTCATGCTGACACAGGAGCTCAGCAGGGAGATGTTCTTCCCCTGCTGGCTTGTAAAAAACTAAACTGCCACCTCCAGCTCTGAGAGCGGTGCATTAAATGGTTGTGAAAGCAACTAAAAAAGGAAATAGGTATGGAGTGATGAGGGTGACACTCACTCCGTCTGCATGTGGAGCTTGGGGAACCCCAGCAGCAGGAGGTTCCCCTTCAGGAACAGCAGCTGCTCTACTAAACCAGGATCCAAGGAGCTGCAGTGGGGTGTCACAACATCCTCAGCAATGCTGAACACCCTCTCACTTGGAACAGTGGTCAGTGGACAGGCCAGGTGTCCAGATCCAGCCACATCTGGCCGTGGGTTGCCCAATAGGCACAGGGGTTGCAGTGGCTCCACGTCCTTGGTGAGATAGGTAGCTATTGAGGCCTCCGTGCTACCTGCCAGATGGTAAGGTCTGGTGCCTCTGGACCCCAACATTGAACCCATGCACTTCAATGGCAGTGGCTTTGGTGGAGGAGATTAGCTGGTGCTTAGAGTACCGGCATGGGAAAGTAGATCCCCCTCTTCCACATCCTCCTGCCTCTGCCCTTCTGCCTCCCTGACTCTGTTCACCAGTACCTCCATCCAGTGATAGAGGGTTTGGTGCTGCACATCCTCCCCTTCAACCTTGGGTCACACATGCCGATCAGCATGTGGACCATACTGGACCACAACAGATCCAGGCATTTCTTAATGTCCTCCTTCAGCTGCTTCACCAGTGCCTGCGCCTCTGGTGAAAGCGGCTTGCTCTAGTCAGGAACATTGATCCCCTGGAAATTCTCCATTTGATTCTCAAGCTCCTTCACTATGGGATCACCTGGATAAAGACAGTATTGCCCTCTCTGAGGCTGTCAGTGGCCTTGAGGAATGGCTTGAGGACAACCAAGATCTGGGAGATGGTATCCCACTCAGTTTTAAGGGGGCCACTGATCCCAATCTCCCTGAGAAAGGCCATCTCATGGATGGCCTTCTGTTGGTCAACCAGCCTTTCAAGCATTAGGTATGTGGAGTTCCACCGAGTCTCCACATCCTGCATGATTTTGTGCTGCGGGATGCTCAGTTCTGCCTGTTTCTCCCACAGTATCTTGCCTCCCTTGATTCTCCAGTGGAAGTAGCCCACCACCTTCCTACATTTCTAAATGAGCTGTCTGGTCATGGTAGTGACAGTGCCATCACCTGGAAACCTGTCCCCCTTCAAGGCATCCTTGACTATGAGGTAGAACTTGTGTGCTATGCAGCAGGTGCCAACAAAGTTGGCATCACACACTGCCTTGACCATATTGGCCCCATGGTCAGTGACCATGAACCCATGAGTGAGCTTGGTCAAGCCACCCCTGCACCATGCAGTTCATGGCCCCCATGATCTCTGTTGCTGTGTGGGATTCATCCATCACGTTGGCTTGAAGGAATGCTTGCCAGTGGCCTGACTGATTGCACCAATACCCTGTGAGGGAGAGGTAGTCATGATCTCCACCCCAGCTGCTCCAGATGTCCAAGGTGAAGTGCTACCTGTGGCCCTGCCTTTCACAGCTCCTCCCTCAAGTCCTCCCTGCATGCCATAACAGGGAGAGCACCAGGTCCTGCTAAAGGTGGTGTGTGTGGGCACTTGGTATAACGGGGCAACAAGTGCCATGAGCTGCCTGAACCCTGGATGCTAAACAAAGGAGAAGGGCTGGCCATCCAGAGCAAGCATCTCCCCAGTGCTCTGGGTGACCTCACTTGCCTTGGAAACTCCTTTGTCCTGACCTTTCCCCACCTAGTCCAGGGTGGCCTGCCTCTGTTTCTTGGGGATGGGGGCTTTGAAGTGAGAGGGGGACTTCTTTTTAGGCACACTCCAACTGGTGCCAGGCTGAGGAGGAAGAAGGGCAAGGGGATGCTGCCTCCTGACATACAGCAGCATTGTTGTGGTGGTAAAGTGTTTCACCTCCTTGCCCCGGCTGATCTGCTTTCAGCAGTACTGGCAGGTAGCATACCTGGGATCATCTGCCACCTAAAAATGATCTCACGCTACACTACCCACCTGCTTCTGGGTTGTGGGTGGGAATCCTGCCTTATCCCTCTCCTCAGCATGTAGAGGCACAACAGGAGGAGAAGCTGACCCACTGGCCCCCACAACCTCCTCTGAGGTGCCTTCTGGAAAAGGAGATTTGCCTCTAAGGGAACTTTGAGGGGTGTGGAGCACAAACTCATATTCCCTTCCTTCCCCAGAATTTCATTGGCTATGGCAATCAGCTCCCCTGCTTCCAGATTCAGCTCTTCTTCTGGCACTGGAAGGCTCACTTTGGCAACTGAAATTGGAGTGGAGAATGTCATGCTGTTGCTGGCTGCAGTTACTGGTGTTACTGGTGGTGCTGCAGGTGCAGACACAGCTCCCACCTCCTTGCTTCCACTAGCCACAGAAGACTCCTTACTGTCAGGAAAGACGGTGCACCTATGTTTTGAGGGTAGGAGGACTTGCAGCTCTCACTCTGCCCTCTCTCCCTCCCCTGCCAGAATTTCTTGCTCCTTGCATCTGCCTTTTCAGCATGCTTCATGATGTTTGGTGTGCTGCAAAATATGTGTCTGTGTGTAATATATGTAATATATGTTGTGCTTTCCTGCACAGTGATGACCACTGTCAAGGAAAAACAGATTTCTTTCATGGGGGGAGCAGGGAAGACAGGCTAACAAGAACAAGTAAGAGGATTTGGGGGAATAATAAGCTGAAAGGAATGGATAACAATAGGGATTTAAGCAAGGGTACATAGGAAAGGATTGGATAGAACTTGGTTGCAAGAGACTACCTTCTACCAAGCTAGAGCCCTTCAGACGTTGCAGCTGCAACAAAGAGACAGCTAATTCACAAAAGGCACACAGATGAATTCACACACAGCTTTATATGGTGTTTCTATGTCCCTCCTCAGAGCACTGTGATTGGAAGGGAACTCAGGAAAAGATCACAGTCGCTGGCCAGCTACCAATGTCAATATTAGATCAGTCTTCCCCCCACCGTCCCTTCCCAGTTTCTGTTTCCTGCATGTCTGCCTTCCGAATCTCTGAATCTTTTCCAAATCTATTCGGAGACTTTGACTCAATTCAGCTGGTGAATTAGGCCTAATCTCCTCTAAATCAAATTGGTTACCGAAGCTTCACACAGCCCTAGTGTCTAACACTCACTGACCATGAGTTTCTATCCAGTTACATTTTTATAACTTGGATGCAGACACCCATCCAGAATGAGTGCATGCATGTAAAAATAAATGTGCCTGACCAGTTCAAAGCCTACTGTACATATTCTGTCTACAGACATGCATACTTCACACTGCAGAGAAAATAGAATAAACTTAAACTACTGCTTCTTTTCTTTATCAATTCCCAGAAAGCTAATCGGAGTCCTGAGGCTGTGTGAGCATGCACCAAAAAACAAATCATTTTTATCTTAATGACCAGACTGTAAAAGTTCAGCATTAAAAGAGAAATAAAAAAAAGAACCCACTGATGTCAAAAGTGCTACATGCAGGAACAACAGTCCACCCATAAAGGCTCGGGCTCAAGGGAAATAGTGAGTACAATAAACATATTTCTAGGGGACAGCCTTGTGGTCCACAGGACTGAAGGACAATTTTACAATCTTGACTACACTGGATACATTTCTAAGATAATATGGCACCCCAATTACTTTTCAAAAAATCTACATATAGTCTGATATGAACAGATGGACTGCAGGTTGTATGAATGACACTAATTAAGGAGTGATGATAAATAAAATACAGAATGAAGTAGAGGAATGGCAAAATGTATACTGAGTGGAAAGATGCCCAATAGGATGACTTTAGTACTCGTGAGGGGTTAAGACTGTCACTGATTCAACAGTCTTTGGAAAAGGCCTGGCATTATTTACTACTGTAATTAATGATGTGCATGAAAAATTAAAAAGAAACAGGATAGATTCTTAAGTGATATGACATTGGGAAGCACTGAAAACATTAATGAGGAGAAACAATACAAGGAGACACAGAGAGGCTATAATTTAAATATGTGCTGGAAATAACCAACTGCAATTCACTCAGCCTTTAAAAATGCAAGCTAATGTGTCTGAGTAGAAATAAACTGAAACACAAATATTCAATGGGAAGGGAATAGTGGACTTGAAAACCAATAAAGCATAAAAAGTCTTTAGGGAGACAATGGACAGCAAAACATATCATTGCACAATCCAATCTAATGACAAAACATGCCAATGTAGTTTGAAGCTATAGATGTTTGGATTTTTTTGGGGGATGGGGTTAATTATTATTATAGGTAAATTCAGCAAAAAAGTATGTTTAGTTTCAGTCAGCCCCAAATGGCGAATAAAATATTTATTCCAAATATTATCCAGATTTTCTTGGGACTTTAAAAACAAGAAACTGACAGAAGAAATATAGTGTGCTCTCAGAAACAGTCCTTTTCTGTGCAGAATAGTATGGAATAAAATATTGGGGGTTTTTTTAGTTCTTCAGTAAAATACCGTACATATGTCTACATGTATGAAACTTAACATACTGAAGTGATGCATCGGGAATCCCAGTTTTCATTATTTTGAAAATCTCCTATTGAAAGAATGGTTATGAAAGCTGCAAATGTTATCTCTATCATTGTTTTATCTCTATAAGACTGGGCTGTCATCACTTAATTTTTGAGAACCCCTCTACACCAGGGGTGTGACTAGTGCCTCCTGGTGGTTCTGAGCCTACACACTTGCTAAGTATGAGGGACGCAAAAATCTAGAGCAGCTTTTATCAGACCAACTGAGAAATTGGAAAAAAATATCTTTTTCTATGTATCTATGTAGGAGGGAGTGATGTAAGCATTACAGAGAAGGTTATCTGCCACTGGCTGCATGACTTAAGTAAGTGATAAGGCCACTTCGTGTCTCATCTGCTTCTCTGTCAAATTTATAACAATTACCAAGTAAAGATATTATGAGAAATAATATTTTAAAACCTCTTTGCAAGCTTTGGTTGAAAGATACCTTGAATCACTGTAGAACCTAGAGGTGTAATTAAAATTCTGATGCCCTCGGGAGGGGAGGTAGGGGTGCCAACACAGCTTTTGAGGGTGGAGAATGGGGCTGGAGATGGAGTGTGGGGTTGAGAATATGGAGGGGAGCACTGTAGAGCCTTAACTGTCTATACACAGGCCTCTTCCACCAAAAAAGAGGCTGTTGTTAGCATGGTACTGGCTTCTTGGGGTCCCTCTAAATCATCACCTAGGACTGGTGCTCAATAGATTTCATAGAGGTTAGGGCTGAAAGGGACCTCAAAAATCATCAAGTCCAGCCCCCTGCCCCAGGGGCAGGAAGTCACCTGGGGTCAAATGATCCAGGCAAAATAAGCATCCAAACGCTTCTTGAATGAGTCCGGAGTAGGTGCCTGCACCGTCTCTGGAGAGAGTCTATTCCGGGTCTTGAGGGCTCAAACAGTAAAGAAATTTTTTCTTATGTCCAGCCTAAAACAGTCTTGGAGAAATTTATGACCATTAGTCCTTGTTTTTCCCTGGGGAGCTCTGGTGAACAGATGTGCTCCCAGATCCTGATGTACACCCCTTATATACTTATAAGCAGCCACCAGGTGCCCTCTGAGCCTGCGCTCTTCCAGGTTGAAGAGTCCCATGGCTCTCAGCCTCTCTTCATAAGACCCATTCTCTTGCCTTCTGATCATGGGTGTGGCTCTCCTCTGGACTCTCTCAAGCTTCTCGACATCATCCTTCTTGAATTGTGGAGCCCAGAATTGGATGCAGTACTCGAGCTGTGGCCTCACCAAGGCCGAGTACAGTGGGAGGATGACATCCTTAGATTTACTTGAGAAGCATCTATGGATGCAAGCCAGAGTATTGTTTGCTTTGCCAGCTATGACATTGCATTGGTGGCTCATGTTCATCTTGTGGTCAATCATGACCCCCAAGTCTCTTTCAGCAGTGGTGCTAGCAAACATAGAATGCTTATAGGCTCAGCAGTGCTGCGGGTTTTTTCTCCTGAGATGCAGTACCTTACATTTATCTACATTGAACATCATCAGGTTAGTATCCACCCACTTACTAAGTTTATCCAGGTCAGCCTGGATCACTAGCCAGTGCACTTCTGACACCAATATCCACATCATTGATACAGGTGTTAAAAAGAACCAGTCCAAGGACAGAGCCTTGGGGGACACCACTGGTCAGGGAGTGCCATGATGATTCGCTACTATCGACTACTATTCTCTGGGTCCAACTTTGGAGCCAATTACCCAGCCATCAGACTGTGGTGAAGCCAAGGCCACAGTTGGCCAATTTTTCCTTGAGGAGGTCATGGGACACCAAATCAAAAGCTTTTTTAAAGTCCAGATATATGACGTCAATCTCTTCTCCCTTGTCTCATAGAAGGCGACTGTCAGGCAAGATCTACCCATGACAAACCCGTGCTGGCTATCCCTCAGGATGTTACCTTTGGCCAGCTTATCCAGAAGGGTCTCCTTGATGATTTTCTCCGGAAACTTACTGGGGATTGAGGTCAAGCTGATTGCTCTGTAATTCCCGGGATCAACTTTCTGCCCTTTCTTGAAGATGAGTACCACATTGGCCTTCTTCCAGGCTTCAGGTACTTCACCTGAGTGCCACAAATTTTCAAATATTTTTGCCAATGGCTGGGCGTTGACACCTGTCAACTCCTTGAGTACTCTAGAGTGTAATCTGTCAGGACCAGCTGACTTGAAGGTATTCAGCCTCTTGAGGTGATCCTTTACTAAATCAACATCGATGCTGGGTATAAATACTCCCTCACCCTGGCCGTCCCATGTCTTGCTAGGCAGGTCGGTCCCATTGGACTGATGAAAGACCAATGCAAAGTACCCATTGAGCAGATTGGCCTTTTCCTGACTGCCGGTTATCAGCTGTCCTGTTGGTTCAGCAAGTGTCCAATGATACCTTTACTTCTTTTCCAACTCCCTACATATCTGAAAAAGGACTTTTTGTTATCCTTGATAGGTGTGGCCAGATGGAGCTTGGTTTTAGCCTTGGCTTTCCTAATCTACTCCCTGCAGGTACAGACCAGTGCTGAATACTCCTCCTTGGTGGTACTTTCAACCTTCCATCCTTTATAAGTCTCTCTTTTTAGGTGTAGAAGGTCCTCAAATTCCCGGCTAAGCCAAGGGGGTTGTGGCTCCCTTTTGCTACCCTTCCTCTGAGATGGGATGTCCATCCCTTGTGCTGTCAGGATCAGTTCCTTGAGGAGCAACCACTCCTCTTGGACTCCTCTGTCTGTTGAGTCATAGTCCCTTAGGGCCTGGACAATGAGCCTCCTGAGCTTGTCAAAGTCAGCTTTCCTGAAGTCAAGGACTTCTATATTGCTGACTGACTTGCCAGCTTTGCGATGGATAGTAAAGGCCATCAGCTCGTGGTCACTGTCACCCAGCTTCCCATCAATTCTTAGGTCATTGACTAGATCATCCCCTCTGGCCAGTACTAGGTCCAGTGGTGCTTTACCTCTTGTCAGCCCATAGACTTCTTGGGTCAGGTAGAGCCCATCCGCATATGTGAGGAAGCTTTGCGGCTGATCAGATTTGGCCGAGTGCTCTTCCCATGAGATATCTGGGTAGTTAAAGTCTCCCATGACAACCATGCACTGAAAGCGTGATGCCTCAGCCAGTTCCCTGGTGAATTCCTGGTCCAGATCTTGTTTCTGGTTAGGAAATCTGTAGTACACTCCTACCATGATGTCCCCTGTGCCACATTCCCTATGTATTTTAACCCAGAGAGACTCCAGTCATCCTTCCTGGGTGCCCATGTCAATTTGCAAGGATGTGTAGGAGTCCTTGACATAGAGAGCTACCCTCCCCACCCCTTTTATCTACACAATCACACCTGTACAGGGTATAGCCATCTATACCTGTGTCCTAGTCATAGATGGAGTCCCACCAGGTCTCCGTTATCCCTATGATGTTGTAGCTGTTCTTGTTTAGCAGGAGGACCAGTTCCTCCTGTTTATTCCCCAAGCTCCTGGCATTGGTATACAGGCAGGCAAGTGTTCCATTGAGGGCCCTTGCCTTCCCCACAGATTGTTCTGGGGCTAGAGTAGGAGTGAGTTCCCTTGAGAACGTTAGCCTGCTGGATTTACAAGTGTTGCCCAGTGGGCTTGCAGTGGTGAAAATCCCCCCAACCCCCCGGCAAGCTCAGTTTAAAGCCTGGTCGAGCAGGTCAGCCAGTCTGGCTGAGAAAAGCCTCATCCCCAGAAGAGTGAGGTGGAGGCCATCTCTCCCCAGCAGACCACTGCCTCTCTCACCAAAAATCTAGAACTTGTGATCGTGGAAAGCCAAAGCTTTCAAGATGACACCAGCACCGCAATCTTTGGTAGACTACCTCAACCCATCTCTCCCTCCTCAGCCCATAACCCACAACTGGGAGAAGTAAGGAAAAGACCACCTGCACCCCCAGCCCCCTAAGCCCCACTCCCAGAGCCCTGTAGTCTCTCATGACCTGGCTGGGATTGCTCCGAGCTGTGTCATTTGGGCTCACATGGATGAGGAGGATAGGGTATTGCTCGGAGGGTCAGAGTATCTTTGGGATCCTCTCGGCTATGTCCTGGATGTGGTCCCCCAGGAAGTAGCAGACCTCCCGGGCTAGGGGGTCAGGGTGTCAGATTGCCCTCTCAGTCCCACAATGGCCACTCTGCATTTCATCTTAGGGAGAGTAGGGGTGATCTTCCCTTACCTGCAGGAGCTGGCATCTCTGTAGGCTCTACTGGGGCTGCAAGAGGTTTGTACCTGTTGCACAGCCCCAGAGGGGAGGGGGCCTTGGTGCGGCAGGCCTTGGGGCCCTTGACCACCTTGGTCCAACCCTCTGGCTGGACAGTATGGGAGATCCCCAAGTCCACCCTTGTCCTGAAAGGTGACCTTGGTCTACCCTCTGCCTCCAGGAGGTGAAGGGCCTGGCAGTATGAGTCTGTCTCCTGCTTGCCATCCCTGATGGCATGCAGTCTCTGGACTGAAGCATGGAATTCCTTGATCTGATGCCCCAGAGACTCCAATTGAAGCAAATCCTGCAAGGGGAGATTTCCATTCTCCTGGTCCCATGAGCCTGGAACTGTGCCAGGCAGGCTCCAGAGCTGAAAGCCAGGGCCTCCATCTGTGTGGAGCCCAGAACCATGGGTTCCAGCTGGGTGGAGGCCTCTGGATGTGCCAGAGGAGGAGGCCACAGACTCCAAGAGGACCTTCGGGGTGCAGTGTGTGCCCATCTGCATTGTGCTGCTGGGAGGCTGGCTGCTGATGGGACTAGCTTCCCTAGGGCTTACTGGCAGGGGCTCGGGGCTTCCCACTCACCCCTCTGCACAAACTCCCACATTAACTTGTGCACCGGGCAGAAAAGCATGCCTGTTTGTGCAGCCTGTTC
>NW_017729007.1:8575036-8578757 GCF_001723915.1 Gavialis gangeticus | reverse complement strand
GCTCGGGTCTTCCCACTCACCCCTCTGCACAAACTCCCACATTAACTTGTGCACCGGGCAGAAAAGCATGCCTGTTTGTGCAGCCTGTTCACGAGGCTCTGGTCGCAAGGCTCCCTGTGGGGCTGGGTGAAGTAGGAGCTGGGGCGTTGTGAGACCCTCTTCAGCTCCTCTCAGCTGCCTCCCTGCAGCGGAACTGGGCTAGTCCCCTTCCACCATGGGCCCACTTACCTCTGGCTGTGCTGGGGGTCTGCAGGAGCACTCTGCAGCTGTTGGGGGTCACTGGGGCTTCAGGGGTGCAGGGGCAGAAGGGGCTTGTGCTACTCCCTGAGCTTGATTGTTTTTTTTTTTCCTTTGGTGGGCCCTTTTAAACTATATGCATGTGCAGTGGGCCCACCACCAGCACCAGGATACTCCCAGTCAAAGGGGAGTCCTACCCAGGATTTGGGGGACCCTACCCCTCAGGAGAGGGACCAGTAAGTGCTTTCTCCCCTCTTCTACTTCTCCCTAGGAGGCTGGGCCAAGTAGGAGCCAGGGCGTGGCAAGACCCTCCTCAGCTCCTCTCAGCTGCCTCCCCGCAAGTAAGCTGAGCCAGTCCCCTCCCACCACAGGCCTGCTTACCCCCTGTGCTGGGGGTGAGCAGGGGTGCTCTGCAGCTGTTGGGGGCTGCTGGGGGGCTTTGTGGGTGCAGGGCTGTGATGGACTTGCACCTGTGCAAACCAAAATAGGTTTGACGCATCTCTTTATAAGACCCTTGTGAAGACCATGGGGATTCTAATATAATAAAAGGCTTAGTACTTCCTTCTGTGTGTCTGTCTGTCTGTAACACTAGGGGGCCAACTGCGCACATGTCCCAAAGAGGGTGGGCAGCAATTGGCTACAAAGGCCCCACCCCCTCAGACAGAGAGCGGAGGCAGACGGAGCCCTTAGGCTTTAATACTGTATTAACTTGCTCCTGTCAAAGCTGACAAGAGCTGGGGCACTAGAACCCAGTGGGAACCTTAGGAGGACTGAGCAGCCCAGGTCACCCCACCCCCAGCCATTGCTGCTGCCACTGTTGGCACCACATGGCTTGGCTTGATCGTGGGAGATGGAAGCCTGGAGTCACCGTGGTAGAGGGGTGTGTGTGTGTGTGTGTGTGTGTGTTGCGGGGGGTGTACAGGCAGGGGCAGAGAGTGTGTGTGGTGTGTATGTGTTCATAGATGGAGCCCCACACACACACACTCCACCATAAACATGCACACACACTCCCCTCCACTGCCATACAAACAGACCGCCACAAACCCCATACCCACCCACACCCCACATATCCACACACACACACACCCCCCACATACCCACACACCCACAGCTCCCCACAAACCTATACCCACCCTCCACAATATACAAAAGTAAGACTTCATTTTAAGGTGTTATGCAATCACCTCTATGTATATGTTTGTGTAGTGTACATCAGGACAAAAATATTTTTTGAAATCAAATTAATGAATGCTGTAAATGTTTCCTTTTTAGAATATAATTTGGTATTTTTCTGGTTTGAAGATGGCAAAACCCCTTGCTGAAAGGAGTACTTTTAGGGGCAAGGGGAGGGACTTCTGGTGGGAAAGGTCAGGGAGCAGGGGGCAGGACTTCCAGTCACAAGATGGTGACCAGGGGGTGGGGCACCTGCCAAGGGGTGGAACTACCCATGAGGCCCTCAACAGCTTGCTCTGTAAGTGGCCCTCCACCCAAAATAATTTCCCACCCCTGGTTTATGTGACTAACCCCAAAGGGTGGTGGGGGCGGGGGGAGCACATAAGAATTTGGTGTGTGGACCTGTCAGTGAGGGATCAAAGGTACAGCTCACTGGGTGCATCTACATGTGTGCTTTACTGTAGATTTCACTAGTTAGCCCCTCAGTAAAGCATCACCATCTATACATACACCCATAATAGGGTGTAGTAAATTAATTAACTCTGCCATAGGATAGTATTCTGCGGGACAAGTACTATGTTATGGTGGAGTAATTTATGCCATCTCAATGCACAGAGCTAGTTGGGACACAAGAGTGCTATGGTGCGTGGACTGCCTGCCAGCTAACCCCACATTGTAGCACCATTGTGCCCCAGCCAGTCCCTCCACCACCTATGCCTGTCCTAATTGCACATGTAAATACACCCACTGAGTGATGGTCATGTCTCCAGTTGACTTTAACTATTTGGGCTGAACTTATAAAGACAGACAACAAGGCTGTTTGTTCAGAGGTGTTAAGGATTTAATTCTGAAAGCTGTACAGTTTGTAGCTATAATGTGAATGGTGTGTGTGTAGTATACGCTGTATTCCAAAGTGCAGTAAGTACATATTTCATGTAAGAATTCTGCAAGTGATGCTTTCAATTTGCATCTGTGTAGCTTTCCATGCCTCTCCCCCCAAGCGTCACACGTCTGGGCTTCCTTCAAACCTCATCATCGCCTTCTGGGCTTCACAGCCAGGCTACTGGGAGCGGCCTTGGGTCAGCTCCCTAGGGGTGTCTTCTGCCATGTCTTTGATGTTGATTGGTTTTCTAGTGGGAGGATGGTGTCTGGTTCCATCTCCCAGGGTACTCCCCCTCAGCCATCCTTGTAGCTATTGCTTCTCGGGGCTCCACCTCCCCTACACCCCGCGTAACATCAACTGTGGTGTTTTCCATTGGGGCCAGTGTTCTGTTCCTCACTGATACTCGGTCACTTAGGGGCTGTGGCTGTGGGCTACAGGTGGTACTTGTACCAAGCGTCCACTGCTGCCCTTCGATGTCTCCCAGTTCACGCAGTGTCCAACTCTGCATGGGCCTTGGGACCCCTCGTCGTGTCGTTCCCTCCACGTGTTTGGTACCTGTTGTCTGATGTCCATGTCTGGGTTCCGGCTCTGTCATCTCCGTTGGTGTCCCAGTCACTGCTGTTGTTGGCCTCCACCCACACCGGCCTCGTTAGTGACTCCTTGGGCCCTCGCTAGCCCAACTTGTCTTCCACGGTTCCCCCTCTGGGGCGTCACCACGTCTCCTCCTCCGTAGGATCCTCTACACTCTCTGGCCTCTCCGGGCCAGTTGGGGACACTATTTCCAGTCCCCCTAGCTCCCTTTCTGCCAGGCCTTTTATCCTGGTGCCTGGTGGCCGCCTGGCCAATCGCCCCAGCATGCTTTTACAAAGCATGTCCAAACAGATGCGGGAGTCATTCCCGGCTCCTCCCGGCTCCTCCCAGCTCCGCTGTGGGTTTTCCTTTTGATCTTTGTCCACAGCACCTCCCACCACCGCAGTTTCACTTTCCCTGCCACCAGCTGCCGGCGCGGTGTCCCACCGCCTTTCTCCTGCCTCCACAATCTGACTGTTGTGGACACAAAATTTATAGCACTTGAAAAAATTAGCAGCAGATCATTAGATAGGAAAGTAAATTTTGCAAAAATAAAATTCCTTTTAAAGTCAACCAGTAATTTGCCATACATTAAAAATCTCAATTATGACATTCAGGCCTCCATAAGAAATATTAGATTTTTTTTTTTTTTTGGAACCATAATTCCAGATAAAAAGCAAGTGTTCATGCTCAGATCCTTTCAAAATCTACCTTAGATTTTCATAGCATATTCCACAAGAGATATAAATAGAGTAAATGCCATAAGAAAGCATTCTGGCAAGAAAATCAATAAAAAAGATATCACCCTAAGAAATCCTTGCATCTCGCATCATTTCTGGACCATCACAGCTCCAACAT
>NW_017729007.1:8562209-8570036 GCF_001723915.1 Gavialis gangeticus | reverse complement strand
CAATGTGAAAACAATATCAAAGCAAGTACAGGAAACACAGCAAAATATGTGCATGACTGATCATGGAACAATGTGTAGCCAGTTGAATGATCTGGAAAAAAAATTAATAATGTATAAGCACCATAAGATTTAGATATGCAAAACAGTTAGATGTTCCCTTTTGTCACAGTGGAAGATAATAATGCCTCTATGTGGGGCGGGGGGCAAATATTATCAATAATCCTAAAAACTGATGAACACTTTGGACTTAAGCCTGAAAAGCATTTAACCAGGTGCTTGAATTTAAACATGCACTTCTGTCCATACATGGTCATCAAAGCATTCATATGAGACTTAAGTACATGTTTAAGCCCTTGGCTACATTGGAATCTTAGACAATCTTTAATCCTTGAGGCAACAGTAATATCAGGCCTCAGTAAAAGTAATTTGAGGGATTTGTAATTCACAAGGTAGTTTCACATTAACCAGTGTCATAAGCAACCAGCTTAAATGACAGAAAACAGAGATTTCAAATGTCATTGTTTACATTAAAATCAAACTAGCCACTATTGCTAAATTGAACGATTGTTAAGGATTGGATCCAAAGCCCATTAAAGTAATTGTGAGCTTTTCCACTAATGCTAAAGCAGTTTGGACTGTGAAAAGGTGGGCAGGGTCTACTTCGATCTCCTTCTGAACTCACCTGCCCTGACTTGGAACGAAAGAAAGATGTTCAGTGTTATCCCTAAAGGTGAGGAAACACCACAGACCACCCAGGTGATGAACTCACACAGTGCACTTTATTCCTAGCAGTGGATTACAAAGTTGCATTAACCTCACTAATTACCTCATTGGTGAGGGAAACCCATATAGCTGATGAGGGAACTTTAGAAGTCTGAGATTGCCCCGGATGCCTTAGGCTATTTCTATACTGTGCCAGGTCTTTCCTGCTAATTAAACTCATTAGCAGGGCACGTTCTCCATGTTCCCATGGGTCCTGAGCTGGGGGCTGCCTCCGTTGCTCCCTCCCTACCTAACAGCAGATCAGGTCCCGCTCCTAGCCATCTTGGTGGGGCGGATGATTCCGTGCCGCTTTTACTGCCCACATGCAGCCCTGAAGTACTCTTCCTTGGAGTCCCCCTTGGCGCAGTGATCTCCCAAAGCCCCGGTTCTTCTCCAGTTCACGAGATCAGCCACGGGTCTCAGGTGAGTACCCCACCTTCTTACCAGTCAGTCAGATTGTTTTAGGGGCCTGCAGCCCTGGGACTCCCCTGGGTTGCAGATCAGGCATTTCTCCTCTTTTCCTGCAGTCCTTCCTTCATCTCCAGAGCCGAAGGCAAAGTGTGCTCACTCGCTGCTGGGTTTATACCAGCCGCGGTGGTCTAATTACCCTGACTTTCCCCCGATGAGTAATGTCCCTCATCTGTGCCAGGTGATCCCTATAGCTACCCATTCCCATGTCTATCTTTGTAATAGGGCTCCTGCCTGAGCATGAAGCATGTTACATGGACCAAGCCCTAAAAAATTCCACTTTTCAAGCAATGTAGACTACTACAAACAGCAGTTTGGATAAACTGCTTAGGTTGTTAGGTTGTCAAAATCTATTATGTCTATTAAGGCATTAAAAAAACCAGAAAGCTTTTGTTGAAGCCTTAGGGAAGCGGTTTAAATTTTTTTCAGGAATATTTTGGTGAATGCCAAATAAAATGATGATGAATTTGCAATTGCATTTGTTAACCTAGCTGTGACTTTTCACTTCATTTTTTCATGGGCATATGATCCACATCCTCCAGCATCTTATGAGGTGTTCAGTGAAGGAGAGAATAGGAATCACATTTGGTAAAGATAGATCCAGTTTCATGCTTACCTATACATGCCTGTTTCCTTTTAAAAAGTGTGAAGACTTAGAGTAAGAGAGAATAAGATGTTTTCCAAAGCAGGACACCTACCATCAAAGCTTTCTCTCTTGGGACTTTGCCTGGAGACAAGAAAACAAATGATTAAAAGGTCACGCTCTTGGGAGTCCAATGATCTGTGTGTGTGTGTGTGTGTGTGTGTGTGTGTGTGTGTGTGTGTGTGTGTGTGTGTGTGTGTGTGTGTGTGTGTGTGTGTGTGTGTGTGTTCTTTCCTGGTATTTGTATTCTATTTTCCTTCCACTGATAATCTCCATTTCTCTTCCATTTCTTTATCCTTTGTTTTAAGAGCCTTGTCTGAAATGATATATCAGAGTCCCTTATCTGGAAAAAAATAGTGGTAGAGAATGGGAGAAGGGGAGTTTACAAATTAAGAAGGAATCTGTGTTATTTTTAACAAATAGAACAGCTTTGAGAATCGTCTAGTTTCATAGGAAGAAGAAAGTAGAAAAAAACATTGAGAATGTTATCAATTTTAGCCTTTGATGTGGTAAAATAAGTCCTGCATTTTTTTAACATAAATTCCAGATGGTGGCTGACCTTCCCAATATCATTTAAAATGCCAATTAAATTGTGTATATGTTGGCTAGCTCACATATTGCAATGTGGACTTTTCTTGGGAAAAATATTTATTTAACCTGACATAATTCATAATAATTACAGTGTTCTCCTAATTATTAATACCAGAAACAATTCATGTTGCAGAACTAGAAACAAGAATACCCAGGGGAAAGCAGGTTTCATTTTAATATTTAACCATCAATGTTTCTTATCCAGATTTAGAGCTCTACTATCTTCATACACAGCCATGTTTATCAGATGCACTTGTCAGAATCCTCCAAGTGTTTGGAACATTGCAGGTTGACATATTAAGTTATCTGTTTTAGCCTTGCCCTCAGACAAGAGCATCCTGGATTAGGTAGCTGATAATATATCTTATTTATTTCAACAAGTAATTCTTTTAAGTCTACTCATTCTTTTTATTGGTTGGTAGTATCTCTCAGTGTCAATGCCCCTTGAGGTATCCTGATCCAAGTAATATACACTCTTTACTACAATGTTCCTAAAAGCTTTTCTTTCTGTGTAGAAGAGTAAGGCTACAATACAGGGTGAGACTTCTGTGACTCCTAATAAATTCATAGCTTGCAGGCACTAACAAGCTTTGGGGAATTTAGGACAACAATTATATGGGTTAGCATGTTTTCATTGATCTAAGCATTCAAAATGTAACGCATCATGCAAGTCACTAGAAAAAGAAAACAAATAAACCCCTCCCACTTCTCTCAAATACACCAGTTTTATTTGTTTTTGTGCTATTCGATATATTCAGGATAAATGTATTTTTCCTCGCTTATTTATGTTTGCAAATGGCTGTACAGGCAATATGATCCTAGTGTTTGGCATATATGTATATAGAATCCAGGGTACATTTACCCCTTATAGACTAACAAAATCATAGATGCATAAGCTTTCATAAGCAGTAGCTTGCTTCCTCAGATACTGAGAAGGGATTGCTTCTTACAGAAGCTTACAATACTAATAGAGGGATCCGTGTCAACCTGGCAGAAGGTAGCCAGTGGGGTCCCCCAGGGTTCAGGACTTGGACAAGTGCTTTTCAACATCTACATCAATGATCTGGATGTGGGATCTGGATGCACAGTGGCAAAGTTTACCAATGACACTAAGCTTTGCGAAAGTACGGCTATGCCTCAGGGTAGGCTGACAATCCAGGCAGACCTAGATAGATTAGTTAGATGGGTGGACCAGAACCAGATGCTGTTCGACACTGAAGATGTAAAGTGCTCCATTTGGGGAGGAAAAATCCACAACAAACTTACAGGCTCAGTGGTGCTACACTAGCTAACACCACATCTGAAAGGGATCTGGGGGGCATAATTGGCCATAAAATGAATATGAGCCACCAGTGTGATGCTACACTTAGCAGAGTAAACAATATGCTGGTATGCATCAACCGATGCATCTCAAGCAAAACTAAGGGAGTTATTCTCCCGCTCTACTTGGCATTGGTGAGGCTGCAGCTAGAATACTGCATCCAGTTCTCAGTGCCACACATCAAAAATGATATGAAGAGGCTTCAGAGAGTCCAGAGAAGAGCCACTCATATGCTTAGAGGCCTGAAGAGCAAGCCATACAAGGAAAAGCTGACAGATATGGAACTGTTCAGCCTAGAAAAGAGAAGACTTCATGGGGATTTGGTGGCAGCTCTACAAATATATCAGGGGAGAGCATCAGGGGCAAGGCAGACAACAACTATTTACCAAAGCGCCCCAGGGAAAAACGAGGAGCAATAGTCATAAACTCCTGGAAGGAGTTTTCAGGCTGGATATAAAGAAAAACTTCTTTACAGTTCGTGTGACCAGACTCAGTGGGGCAGTGCAGACACTTACCCTGGAGATCTTCAAAAGGAGACTGGGCCCACACCTTGCTGGGGTGATTTGACCCTGGCAGTCCTTCCTGCCTAGAGCAGGGGGGTTGGACTCAAATGATCTCATGAGGTTCCTTGCAGTCCTAAAATTCTGTGAATCTTACAGAAGCTTATGCATCTCTGATTTAATTAATCTGTATGGTGCAAATCTGCCCTCCCTTATGCCTGACTTCCATCTAACATGGTTAACTATATGTCTCTATTTATGTATTTGTCTCTGCTACCTTCCTCTAACATGTCCTGGGAATGCTTAATACAAAGGTTCCCAAACTGTGGGCTGCCAAGAGCCAGGCATTCATACAATGCTGGATTCTTTTTTTTATTTCAAAATAGGAGAAACAACAATGCAGAGAATGGGGAGATGAAATGGAAAACAAAAGAGGAGTGAAGCAAATTCCAAAGACAAAAGTAATAAAATAAGATAAAATAAATAGGAGGTAGGTGCTACATGGTCATTTTTTGTCCATGGGAATCAAGACTATAGCAGTGTTTTGTGTTTAAGAAAATCTAGCTGTGATTATTTTTTCAAAAAGATTTTATAACATTGCAACTCTTCAAAGAGTATTTGTTCCTAGACACAATGCTTCATACAGATAGAATTTTAAAAAGCTTTCAGGGGAAGTAAAATTTGACCACCGACAAGAACTTTTGAAAATCCCAAACTGTAGTTGCCAGAGATGTGGTTTACATCCCATAGATGTGGCCCATACTATGTACTTGAGGTACTTGAAGTCTGACTGATGATTTTTACTTAAAATACATATCAAAATATGATGATAAAAGGCTTAGTGCTGATTTTAAAGATGTGATCCAAAAATTAATTAATTAAACTTAACCTACTACTATTTTAATATTAAAAACAACAAACCTAATTGTAGTTAAAAATATCAATTCATAATGTAAAAGGGCAAAGCTCTGAGCTATCCAAGATATGTTCTAGAAAACCTGATTTTATTGTTAAAAATTATTGCAATATGGAATAGTATCCAAGCAGAGTAAATCTGGATAGAAATAGGAAAACAAAGGGCACATCTACATGTTGCCCTATGGCAATGTAGAGATGCTCTATGTCACTGCACGATGCACTATGGCAATGTAGCAATCACACGGGTCTACATCACCAGCTACATCACTATAGTGGTGTGTTCCCCCACTATAGCGCACCGCTATGGCAACATAATGGTGAAATCTAACTGTGCACTCTGTGCGTGGTGCAGCAGCTGACCATACTATGCCATGCTTTAGTACTTCCAAAAGGAAGTACTAAAGCACATCGCCATAGTGATATCACCATATAGCGACATGTAGACATACCGTGAGGATGAAAAACATGGTTTAAAAATGGATTATTTATTACATTTAAATGGGCTTTGGTAAAAGAGGCACTTCAGGTAAATAAAAGGATAACATTTTGTGGTCCAGTGATACACTTATCCCATTTATCTGAGACTTGGGAAGTTTGCAGTACATAAACTTGAGCAAGTTATTTAACATCTTTGTACCATACCATATCCATCCTTCAGAAAGCGAGGTCATGATATTTAATTAAATTTTAATAAAGCACTTTGAATATCGACATGGATGCTATATTATATCAATTAAAAATATTTTTGCAGATCCCTTGAATGTTGGATGACTTTACAGTAACAAAAGTTATGAGGTTCAGGTAAAAATGTGATCGATAACCTAATTTACAGTGTACTTAAAAATGCTTTCCCTCTTTTGATTTAATAAGCAGTGAGGTGCTTTATTATTTTGGTGCTTTAAATTTTCTTTTGTAAAAGATTTAATCTTGCTATGTTGGGACCTACATGGGAAAGTCTTTAAAAAAAAATGGCCCTCTATCAAACACATCAAGCTTGCTTAAACCAAACAGAACTGGTAGAAAAAACCAGACATACTCAAGAGAAAAATATAACAAAACCCAAAATCAATCTTGGCACTGTATTGCAGGGCACTGGGGTGTGCTTGCTCCTTTAAGAGAGCTAGCAACCTATGAGGCTGCTTGCAGGTATGGCAGGGCTAATGACAGGCTTACCTGACTAGAAGAGAGCTCAGGCTGGGGTTGTTGCTCATAGGTGTTATAGGGGTTTGGTCCCCTTTTGGCCAATGCCCGCTTCCTGGTGATGACAGGGTGGGACCTAGAACACATCACTCAGGTACCTTAATCAATTCTGTCTCTCACCTGCCACAACTTGATCTTATTTGAATTGGGAGTCAGTTCCCCTCCAGGTGACCCTCTAGGCCCTGGCTTGTTCATGGGGCTCCACCACCTCTCTATCATGGGAGACCCCCCCTCCCCCATCAGCGAGATTGGCCGCAGGGAACCCTCCCTGGTCGCTGACTGGTTGCGGGGGAGGGGGGTGGGCACGTGCCCCCTCTGACTAAGGTGGTACTGGTTGCCCATGCCAGCTGTCACAGTAGTGCACCCACTCTGGGCTTCCTTTGAGCATCTGCTCAGTGGTCAGGCCTGTTTCAGGCTGGCTTGCAACTGTCTGGCCTTAATTATGGCAAAGTCCTAAGGAGGACACAACTTCCACTGAGTTGCCTCCCCTTCAGCTGAGAATATGCCTTCCTCAATGTCACTCACCACCCGAGGCATGATTTCTTCACTGGTCATCTATAGGTTCACAGGGAGGCAGGCCCCACTGAGGCTGACTCCCTGCTGCAGGGTCCCTCCCCACAGTTCCTGCCTAAACCAGCCACATCTAACCTGGCTCCTGGTTATCTATAGGGGTCTGCACCAGCTTTCTTGTGGCCGTCCTGATGTCTGATGCTGGTTGCCTGCCAGTTTTGCTTGGCATTTCTCTAAACGCTGAGCAGCACAGCTGGGTTAGCTGCAACATCTCTGGCTGCCTGCAAGTCGTCTGCAGAGAATCCCCACAGCGTCCTCTCCATCCTGACACCTTGGGCTCTCCTCTCAGGGGGCAGAAGTACTTTCATGAGTATGCCACACACCAATATGGAGAGAGAAGCTGCTCCAGAGACAGCATCCTAGACCTGGCATTCTGGCAGTGTTCTCTGCATCGACTGATGTAAGTGGCAGGCATGGGTTACCTCCTTTTCTCTACTATCTCCCTTTCCTCCTTCATGAGCTATATAATCCCAGAGCCTTAGCTAGTCAGTGCTTCTGGGTCTGCTGCTGAGCACACTGAGAAAACCCCTGCTTCTGTGGGACACTCCATGCACCCCAACATCGTAGCATTCATGAGCCCCTTCTACCTAGAGGTATGTAGACAAAATATTTAAAGCTGTCTCTATGTCTGAATCTCTGAATCTTTCCGAATCTCTCTGAATCAATTTGGAGGGTTCCTATTTGATTTTGAGAGATTAAAGGGTCCTCTGATTTGATTCAGATTCAGAGATTTGGCCACTGAATCAGGCCCAATCTCTGCTGAATTGAATCAGGGACCAAAGTTTCGCACAGCCCTACAAGATAGTCCTATCAGATACAAGTGCTATCCAGCAGCGCAGTAAATTACTGCATTT
>NW_017729007.1:8554558-8557209 GCF_001723915.1 Gavialis gangeticus | reverse complement strand
GGCCCAATCTCTGCTGAATTGAATCAGGGACCAAAGTTTCGCACAGCCCTACAAGATAGTCCTATCAGATACAAGTGCTATCCAGCAGCGCAGTAAATTACTGCATTTTAATGCATGTATAGATAGTGATATTGGCCACGTCTACACAAGCTACTGCGTGGTCAGTGTCATGAAACAGCTGTTCCTTGGCATGACTGCACAGTAACTCAGGTTACTATGCAGTCATTTAGTACTTGTTTATGTGCTCAAATTGATCTGGAGTGTGTTCAGTCGCCTTAATTGTACATGTAGATGTATCCATTGTGTCCCTTAAGTCTGTCAAACTAACCACCAGCAATTTCACAAACTCTAGTACTATCCTTAGCTTGCCTAGTTTGCAAGGTTTTATAAAACACATGCACAAATTAATATTAATCATTAAAAAGAAAATATGATTTTGAGTAGAAAATTTGGATTAAGCATGGATAATCCACCTTTATTCCTATGAAGGGATATAACATCCTGCTTTACTTTATGCTCTCTGCTTTGACATAACAGTTTTCTTGAGAAATTCAATTACAATTTCCCAGTGGAAGAAAGCCTACAATACATATACATTGCAGAAAGAGAAACAAAAAAGCCTTCATTGCCTAGGCCCTTTCTTTGTTAATCTTCTTCATGTTTTAATATATTGGATTCTTTCTCTTTCTTCAGTGTTAACAGTTTTAATATCACACCAAAACCAACTTAATAATGGAAGTTATTAATATACATAAAAATAAAAACATTGTTATATTTGTCTGAGGATGATAAAGTCATAACTAAAGTCACAGATTCCCTATGACCCATCCAGGATATTATCATTTTTGTAGGTGTAGCATGAAATCCAGTGACTTCACTAAATTCGTAAGAAAAGAAATAAAAACAATTTTCTGGATAGGAAGAACATGAAAGGGTTCAGTTTTAGCGAACTATTAAGTTAAGAACCACTTAAAACTGCGTTTTCAGACAGCATAAACCAAGAAAAAAGAGAAAAGAGGAAACCAGCCATGTCCTATAGCTACATTTGCATATGAGGAAAACATTAATATCTTATTATTTTTCCTTCCTTCCATCTGAATCTGTGGAAATCCCATAAATCAGATTACTACTTTTAATCTGTATTAGTAGGAGGCCTAAGGAAAAGAGATAAACCAAAAGTCTTAAAGGACATTCTTGCCTTTGTCTGAATTCTTAAAAGAGTGCTCCCCATCTACTGTCAACTAGAAAGAGACATGGAAATGAAACATACAATGTTTTTAACTATCAGATGAAGGTGGTCAAGATGCCATGACTCTTAAGCACCTCAAAATTATAAAAAAGTGATTAAGTCAGAAAATTCCTCCTCATTCTGGCAGATGGCATAAAAATGAGAAACTAAAATGTTCTTAGTACCTTGCCTAACACACAACTCTTTGCAATATTTCTTCATCATATGTTACAGTATGGTTCTTGAACAATCATGGCTGGTCCCATTACCTTTTAAAATTATAAAATAATATTTGCACTGAAATTTGATATCATTAGGTAGGAAACTGCCCTTTGCTTTCAACTTTTTTGTCAAACACTAAAACAAATTATGAATGGGATATGAAGAACCATTTTTGAGAAGATATTGTATTGTCAATGTTCTATGAACAGATCTTTTTAAATTGTATTAATGTCTGTTAAACTGTTTTTCCCCTGAAGATTTTATAATATTCAAAGAAGTGAGCCATCTTCACTTCTCTGTGCATTTCTCTGGGCTGTGAGCAGTGAAGAACCAACAACTCTTGGAAAAGATTTAGAACTGAAATAAGTCTACCTGGACAATATGATTTTCCTTCTAAAATTAAGATCAGTTTTGTATAGGCTACCCACTATGATCTCTCTAAGCATCTTAAAAATATACTTTTTCTATCTTTAAGCCAATATTTCATCTCTCAATTGCATATAAACATTTTGTTAGCCTAATTTTTGTTCAGATGTACCTATTTAAATATAAAATGTTTCCAGTGGTTTTGGTGGGGTTATTTTGAACTAATGTTAGTGTAAGTGAGCAAAATCTGGTCCACTGGATCTAAAATCTACCCTTCATACAGGCTATGTCCCCCAAACAAATGAATGGGTTAAATTCTGCTTTCAGTTTATGTTGCTATTTTGAAATCAGTGAAACTGCGAAGAGTATTACGGCCCAAGCAAATTGCTACTGAACTGCCTTCACGCTCTTAGTAGCTTCATTAGTGCTTGCATGAGTCTGTGATGTGTCAAGGCAATTGTACAGATGTCCATGTCTGTTGTCCCAGGATAAATCCTTGAAAAAAAAATTCTGAATATTGCAAAACATGTATAAACAGTTATCCCAGGATTGCACCATTGAATCAATGGAAGAAAAGCAGCACTGCAGCCAGCCACTCATGAATCCCCGATTAAAAAGGCAATGCATGTATACGCCAAGGATATTAATCTCACCATGCAGTGGGAAGAATAATTAGGAGCATTTATTATTGTACCTCCACATTTATATCCATTATATTTCCCTCACTTTTGTCCTAATTCAGTCAATACATTTAGAGAAAGGCAGATATTCAATGGGTGGATGTCTTCATAATCATGGGCCAACTTCGTTGAGATGAGGAGATTAGTGGGAGAGG
>NW_017729007.1:8553277-8554547 GCF_001723915.1 Gavialis gangeticus | reverse complement strand
GGTCCCTTCCGACCCTTAATCTATGAATCTATGAATTTGGATTGTATTTTCTACACATCTGTCATGGATAGCTGCTTAATTGTCAAGTTAGAAATAAATGCATCTCACTGCATAGGCTGCGATTTGGAGAGCCTCTTTAAAATGCTACCAACACAATAAAAATCATCTCCCCTGATTACAATTGTGTAGGTGCATAAAAGGGGCTTGACTGCACCTATGTTTTTCAAATAGATAATATGTAATAATTAGTCTTGTATTTATATTTTTTTAAGATTCCTGAAGGAAAAGGTATTGGCTCTGATGCATTGTTAATTTTTTTTAGTATTTTACTGTATTGCCTCTAATAATAAAACTTGACTTCACAGAGAAATTAAACACAATAGGAGTTCTAATCCTATTTGATCGTTTTTGGTGTTAGGAAATGGGAAAATAATGGAAAGGATGAAAAACCCTGTCAGAGGGTGGGTAAATAAGGGTACAAAAACAGGTAAATAAGAATAAATTATCAGTTGTATGTCAGCTCCTCCTAGTTAATTCTGGTCCACTTCTGGGTTTGCTGCTGAGCACGTGGAGGTGCTCCACCCCCCACCCTGCACTCCTGTGGGACACTCCATGCGCCCCAGCATTGCAGCAATCATGAGCTGCACCTGCTACCTCAAGTTATGTAGAAAAAATGTTTAAAGCTGTGTCTATGTCCGAATCACTAATTCTCTGAATCAGCATCGAATTCCATAGATTTCATAGACATTTGGGCGGGAAGGGACCCCGAAGGATCAGAGTCCAGCCCCCTGTACCAGGAGCAGAAAGTCAGCATGAATCGTAGGATCCCAGCAAGATAAACATCCAAATGTGTCTTGAAGGCATTCAAAGTGGGTGCTTGACCCACCTCCAGCAGCAGTCTATTCCAAACCTTGGGGGCTCAGACAGTGAAGAAGTTCTTCCTTGTGTCCAACCTGAATCAGTCATGGCAGAGTTTGTGACCGTTCAGTTTTGTCATCCCTTGGGGCACTCTGGTGAACAGATGTTCCCCCAGATCCTGATGAACACCCTGATGAACTTATAGGTGGCCACCAGATCACCCCTGAATCTGCACTTTTCCAGGCTGAAGTCCCATGACTCTCAACCTCTCATCATAAGGTCCTTTTTCCTGCATGTGGCTCTCCTCTGCACTCTCTTGAGCTTCTCCACACTCTTTTTGAATTGCAGAGCCCAAAACTGGATGTAGTACTCCAGCTGCAGCCTCACAAGGCCGAGTACAAGGGGAGAATGA
>NW_017729007.1:8545073-8548277 GCF_001723915.1 Gavialis gangeticus | reverse complement strand
CCAGCTGCAGCCTCACAAGGCCGAGTACAAGGGGAGAATGACGTCCCGGGATTTGCTTGAGAAGCATCTATGGATGCAAACCAGTGTTTTGCTCACTTTACTAGCCGCAGCATCGCATTGAAGGCTTATTTTCATCTTGTGGTCAATCATGACTCCCAAGTCCCTTTTGGCTGTAGTGCTAACCAGTGTAGCACTGCCAAGCCTATAAGCATGCTGCAGGTTTTTCCTCCCAAGCTGGAGAACTTTGCAGTTTTTGGTGTTAAACACCATCAAGTTCTTGTTCGTCCATTTCATGAGCCTGTCAAGATCTGCCTGGATCATCCTCCTGTCTTCAGGTGTGGATGCTTTACCCCAGAGTTTGGTGTCATCAGTGAACTTGGCCAGCCCGCTTCTGACACCAATGTTCACATCACTGATGAAGATGTTAAAAAGTATAGGCCTTAGGACAGAGCCTTAAGGGACCCCACTGGTCACAGCACACCACGACAACTGATTGTCATCAACCACCACCCTCCGGGTCCTACCGCAGAGCCAGTTCCCCAGCCAGCAGATTGTGGTGAGGCCGAGGCCACAGTTAGCCAGTTTTGCCAAGAGGTGATCATGGGATACCAGATCAAAGCCTTTTTTAAAGTCAAGATATATGACATAAATCTCTTCCCTCTTGTCCGACTGATATGTCACCTGGTCGTAAAAGGAAATGAGATTGGTCAAGCAAGACTTACCCGCAACAAACCTATGCTGGGTATCCCTCAGGATATTACCATCAGCTAATCTGTTAAGGATGGCCTCCTTGATAATCTTTTCCAAGACCTTCCCCAGGATAGAGGTCAGGCTGATGGGCCTGTAGTTTGCCAGATCCACTTTCCTCCCTTTCTTGAAGATAGACACCACACTGGCCTTCTTCCAATCTTCAGGCACTTCACCAGAGTGCCAGGAGTTCTCAAACATCCATGCCAGGGGCTGAGCTATGATGCTTGCCAGCACCTTGAGTACCCTGGGGTGTAAACCATCAGGGCCGGCTGACTTGAAGGTATCCAGCCTGTCAAGGTGTTCCTTCACGAGGTCAGCTTCGATAGAGAGTAGCGAATCTCCCTCACCCAGGCCTCCCTGACACACAATGGGCAGGGGCATCCCATGAGACTGGTGAAAAACTGATGCAAAAGTACCCAATTAAGCAAGTTTGCTTTTTCCTGGGCATCAGTTGTCAGTTATCACATCTGGTTTAGCAGGGGTCCAATGTTGCCCTTGCTTTTCCTCTGGCTCCCCACATATCTAAAAAAGGACTTTTTATTGTTCTTGATATTGTAGCTAGCTGGAGTTCCATCGCAGCTGTAGCTTTCCTGGTTTGCTCTCTGCAGGTCCAGACCAAATCTTCACATTTGGATTCAGCCGAATCAAATCAGGGACAGTGTTCCAAATCAGCTAATCAAATCACCGTCCTTGATTCAGGCCAAATCTGGATTTGAATCAAATAGGACCCGCTTGCACACCCCTACTATCTGGCAGTGCAGTAATTTAGTCTACTGCACCTTAATTGATGTGCATGCATAAACAGTGTTGCTTTACTGTACAGCAAATTATTCTGCTGCACAGTAAAGTGTCTCATGTGGACGCACCCAGTGGGATCTCTGAGAAGGGGATCTAAAGTGAAATCCAGGAGACTTACATTCTGGCATCAACTACTTTTGTGGCGTTGGACAAACCATTTTCCATACCTCTGTTTCCCTTCCCAATCTCTCTCTGTGGGAAGGGAAACTCAGACTAGATTCTTCATGACAAGAACTGTCCTGGTTTGTGCAGGGCCTGGACTCTTGCTCAAGTCCTCTAGGTACTAAAGAAATAGGTGTTTAAAAACTTAATTTACAAATTTTGCTATGGCTATTATATATACATCCCATTTAAAATAATATTGAATATTACATGTATGGATATAAGCTACTTGTATATAACTTATCTTTTACAGAAGGCTTTGGTTAAGTTACTATTAAACAAAAATCAACCCAGGCCACTTTGAATCCAGGGCTTGGGCTAAAAAAGAAACTTCTCTTTCTAAAATAAAGTTTATTTGAGCCTTGACTAAGATTATTTTTTAGGTTCTCATGCCTTTCCTGCCCTCAGAATGCTTCCCTGTAGCAGCTGTGGGAAAATAAAAGAGCTTGGTGTAGGGAAGTGTACTTAGGTGGTGAGTTTTAACAGTTGGTGCCCTAACTGTGTAAAGAACAGCTGAGGGTCCAGAACTGTCTCTAGAGGTCTGTAGAACATTATCTTTTTTTGAGCAAGTACTAATTTTTTACTTACCAAAATAATCTGAGAATTCTTTCCAAATTACAGTGAACTTTCCATAACAGTTAAGCCCGATAAACATGACTATCTCCACAGATGCCAGCTGCGCCATCTCATTGTACCAGATTTCGACCTTTGGAGATGTCCTACTCTTCCAATGCAGTAACATAATCCTGCATGCCACTAATAAGGCAGCTGTAAGAGTGCAATCTGGGAAGGATTTAGTTTGAATTCCCTAGGGATATACCCAAGGATACATATATTGGCCAAAGGTATCAGTGCTGTGCTCAAAGCCATGCTATAATTTCTAGCTATAATTTCTTTGCAAAAATAATTAAAGATAGGGTATGACCAAACCACGTGACCAAGCACTACCTACAATGCATCACATCTGTAACATATCTAATGACAATGTATTTATATCATTTTAAGTTTAGAGAGAGACAAAAAAATATCTTTTGTTGTATAGGACAAATTCTAAGACCAATTGTTGCTGTTCGAATATTGTGGATTGCTTATTTCCACTGGGATTCTGACATTTGGATATCTAGGTTTTCATTACACTTGAGTTGTAAGAAGTCTGTATTGGGTCTGTTAAGTGACATTTTATATTCATAAAATGATGGCACAGGATGGGGATGAGAGCCTACTTCAAGGCAAAATATATATATATATAAAAAAATCTGGAAATTTGCTACACCTAAAGCCTCAGGTCCAAACTGATTTTCTAACTCTTGATGCAACCACATTTATTGCTATTCAATTGTTTTTGGAAGGTCAAATTCATCATATAATTCAGAAGAAGGATTTTAATATGATTTATTACCAGAACTGTAGAGCAATTTCATACATGCTTCCATATTCTATAACCCCTGTGGGGCAGGAGTGTAAGGAATACAGAGGCCACAGACAGAGGCTCAT
>NW_017729007.1:8532405-8540073 GCF_001723915.1 Gavialis gangeticus | reverse complement strand
AACTCTTGATGCAACCACATTTATTGCTATTCAATTGTTTTTGGAAGGTCAAATTCATCATATAATTCAGAAGAAGGATTTTAATATGATTTATTACCAGAACTGTAGAGCAATTTCATACATGCTTCCATATTCTATAACCCCTGTGGGGCAGGAGTGTAAGGAATACAGAGGCCACAGACAGAGGCTCATTTCTACAAATAAGAATTTCAAAGAATTCAGAGAGAGCCTAGGAGCAGGAGCATACATGTATTCTAACCACCTGGTTGGAGAGCTGTGCATGCAAGTCTCCAGCCAGAGGATACTATAAAGCTGCTCCTGGGCCACCATTGTTCTTAGGGAAGCCAATTATGTGACAGCCTGTCTTCTTCCCTGCTTGGGATAGCAGCAGGCTGTCAATAGGTTTTCAATCACCACTTGGCTGGTGCAAGTGGCATTTAAAGGAATTAGAACAGAGGTGAGGAGAGTTTCCCTGGCCCTGAGGGCTCCAAAATCAACTTTAGTGCCACTCAGCTGGGCAGCGTGGGGAACTATTTCAAAATTAGATGGGTTGAAAATGGCTCAGGGAGAGCCTCCTTGAATCCATCTCTCCAGTACCTCAGCTTCTCATTGCCTCCTGCACTGCCCATTTGGCAGTCCCTCATTTGGGTAAACATGGGGAGCAATTGCCCCATGTTCCACTCTCCTCCCAGACCAGAACAGGATGGGGGTATACAGATGTTCATTATTGTGAAAGACTCTCTCTTTCAGGAGAAAACTTCTTGGTTGACACCTGGAAGGTCTCTCTCTTCGAGAGGGCATGTTTTTCCTCAAGGAAAATTGAATGAATGCTTGTACAGCCACTGTTTGTACTGGGAGAGCAGAAATCCTCCCAGTAAAATCATAGGCTGCTTGCAGATGTTAAAAAAAGTGGCACTTTAAACTTGGTGCACTCCTGCACCAAGCCCAGAGCAACCCAGAAGAGGCAGCATGTTAGCCAAACCCAGCTCATGCGATGTCTGTATAAATTGGGCACTTTAGAGGGGCTTTTTTGTTGCTTTTATGTAATAGTTGATTGACAGCTTTAGCTAAAAGAACTAAAAAGCCTTGCTCAAGCACCTGATCTACACAAATGCTGTGGAGCCAAGTTGAAGTAATGCCCTGCTTCTTCCAGTAAAGCACTTTTTTTAAAACATCTGCAAGAAGCCATAATGCCTATATATTGCTGGAGGCTACAGCTCTGAGTCTGCTCCCATCACTGAGGACATTGTGGTTGGTTCTTGGTTCCTTGCTTGAGAACAAATGATTGCACAAAGTTGGCATACTGGGACTTCAGACAAGGACCAGGAGGACTTAATGCTACAAAAACAGTGCAACACCAGGCCAATACAGACATCTTGCAAAAATTTACTCTTCTTGGGTAGTGTAGCCATTTTTAATAATGGTAAATGCTGGAAGCACAGGCATCTGGATAAACACATTTTGTTTACAATTTTGTAAGTCCCAGGTGAAACGAAGCATCCAGAACATACCACTGCTTTAAAAAAAGTGTGTTTGGTTTATAATCACTTTATTCCATTTGATTTAAGATTTAAACCTATGACTGCCAAAAGGCTAGTTTTTACTTTAAGTCAGCTTGAGTATTTAACATTACATTTAATGCCACAGGAAAAATGAGTTGGCTCCAAATAAAAAGTATGTGAATTATATTTTAAAAGGCTCATCTTCATTGCATCTGTAGAAAGACTATAAAAACTAAAAACAAACAAGTATCACCTCCCCCTTCTCTAAATAATGCAACAGAAATCCTGCAGAGAGTAATGTGTCTAATACATTGTAAAATAAATAAGAGTGTGCTGTGGGGTGCATTTCCACGTGCAATTAATGCAATGCAATAATCTCTGGAGCAGTTCAAGCTAGACTCAACTGTTCCTGGGCACAGCATCTACACATGTACTCAGGACAGCAGCAACTTGAGCTAGGGCATAGTAGCCCCCCAGCTGGCTGGGCTGATCAAATGCAATGCATGTCCATGGTCAGCATCTACATGTGCATTTTGGTGCAGTAAAGTACTCCACCGTAAAATAGTACTGTCCCTGATGGTACTATTCCATGGTAGAGTTCATTAGTTTGCTGCACCCTAATACCAGCACACATGTATACTGATATTTACTGAATTTAGTTTACTAAAGCATACATGTGGATGCACCCTGTATGTAACCCATTCAGACACGCCTTATCTGGTCCTGGTTTCGGATTTATAAAATGAGGTTGATTTAGGTTTGTTTAATCTGTAAAATAATTCTTTTGGTGATTCTGAAGGGTTGTGTTATCATTGATTTTCTCTTTGTACAGGTTAAGTGATAAATGTAAGATATTCCTCCTTTTGACTACTGTTCTTCAGACTACGGTGCTTCAAACTGCCTAACAGGGAATGATTAGAAATACTAAGTAATGATATTTAGACATGATGTTCACCTGATTGAGTTTTCTAATTTAGTTTAGACATGTTCATGAGGACAGCAGGTTAAGAGTACTTCCAAATCAGCTGTCAGTTTTTAGAGAATACTTCATAATGGGCAAGTCTACATGTGCATTGAGGCACAACTAAATTTAAATACACAGTAAGCTAATGTCCATTAAGCAATTTTTGGCAGGTGTCTATGTGCGCACAGACTTGGCACTAAAAGTTAGTCCCAAGTCCCTGTAGCCCTGCCATGTACCCCTGTGGCCACCAGGGGAGCTCCAGCCTCCAGCCACATGGCTGCCAGCACTTCACAGCCATGTTGAATCCTGCGCCAGCTGCCAATACTTGGCAGCCATCTGGGAAACTCTGATTCCTTGTTAGCCCCTGCCCTGCCCTGTAGCCATGTGCCCAGTGCAGCACATGGCAGCTTCCTCCTTGCCCACCCTTCCTCCCCACACCAGGGCTGCTCCAGCCCCTTCCCCTGCCCTGCCCACAATTCCCAGCACCCCACTGTTCCAGCCCGGCCCCTGCAGCAACAGTCAATGCCCTGTGTTCCTGCTGGCCTTAGTGCTGGCCTTGCTGGCCCCAGCAGATGTGCACCCATAACACTCCCTAATTTAGGCTGATGTACATTAATGCACCTTCTGTAGATGCACCCAGTGAAAAAAAACATTTGGAGGTATGGGGAGAGAACTCTTCCAGGGAGGCCCAGAATGGAGATTGTAGATGAGGCTGTGAGGGATGAACAAACAATGAAATATAATTAAGGTAAATATGCAAAATAAAGCTTGAACCTGCTCAATACAAATTAATATTTTTTTCCCATAGAAGCTGGATCAAGCCTGTTAATAAGGAGGGCAGAAAATGCCTAAATTATGTATTTAGAGTGAGGTAAAGGGAAATTAGCAAAGGCTGCATTCAGACATGCATGGACATTTGGCTCCCTGGGGACAACTAGCAGCAGCGTACCTTGTGCCTCTGCTAGATGTCCCCGGGGAACCCCCGTGTCATGTGTGTTCTGGCAGGTAGCAACTTATTCCAGGCGGGGTAGGGGAGGCTGAGGCCAGCAGCATTACCTGAGGTTCTGGAAGCCTCCTGGAGCTACAGCCTCAGCAGTCCTGCCATGTGAATCCTGGCTAGCAGCAGAATGCAGCTCTGGCTGGCCAGGCTCTGGCTTTGAGTGGTGCATGCTGCTGCTGTGTGCACCGCTCTGTTTTTCTTGCACGTTTTTTTGATCCCCTGGATATGCTGCCTGTGAAAGATACCAAAGATGAGGTGGCATGACAAAATTCCAGACACTAAGGTGCTCGGAAGATCAGCTCTCCCTGGTATTCACGCTCTATAGCTAAGATGGGCTGGCCACCTTTCAAGAATACCTAACACTCACCTGCCAAAAAAGAACTTCTATGGCAAACTGTCAAATGGAGTACAGTCTCGTGTTGCACCAAAGAAGTGGTACAGGGACACCCTAAAGGTATCCCTAAAAAGAGTTTCAACATCAGTGCAGAGTTGTGGAAGCATGCGACTCATGACCATCCATCCTGGAGGTCACCAATCCAGAATGGAGCACTGGCCTTCGGATAGCAATGCATGGCAGAGGCAATGAGGAAAGGTGTGGCCAAGAAAACCAAACCCAGTCCTCGTTGCTTTCCTGCCCTTACTGTAGCAGATTATTCAAGGCAAAGACTAGGCTTATAAATCACCTATGTACCCATGTGACCAATCCTCCACCCCCCTCCTTTCTCTGTCCTTTCTCCTTTTTCTTTTTTTCCTCCTTCCTGCCTGTTTCTTTCCCATTTCTTTTCTCTCTTCTTCTCCCCCCCTGGATGTGGTCATCTTCACCCATGAAGGACAACAAAAATAATAGTAATGAAAACTTCTATTTTCAGTTGTACATACTTTTCCAAAACTTTCACATTTTAGGCTCACATTTTTCTGTCTAACAGCTGCTTCTTAAAATTTAAGCAAAAATTGTTCAGATGATTTTTATCATAAAAGGAGAGCAAATAGAAAAATCAAGCTTGCATTCCCAGCACTAAGATATTGCATGTGCTAAACATTTTACAAACACAGCACATCTATTGAAAGCATAGAGTTGGAGAAAATTTGCTGCTTGCTTTTTTCTCAGCTCTTTCAATTAAAGATGAGGTAGAAAGTCATCAGTTGACATGCCTTTAACTCTTTCAAGAACCTGAGGTGATGTGAGGAAAACTGGGTCTGTTATCACTGATTTATATTAGCTCAAAAATCTAACTCTGTGCCAGAGTAGGGTACAAAAGTATTTTCCTGTCTCATAAAGCCTTGTGTGCTTTAGTTTCCTGTTCCTCACTGGGACTTAGGATGAAGACAAAAGTGCAGCTCCACACTGCAACAGAGAACAATTTGCAGGAAGCATTCTGAGTTCCAATGCCCCCCCCCCAGGCCAAGCAGAAGTTCACTATTGGTTCGAGGGGTTAAGGGAATATAGCTACAGACCAAACTCCCTCCGCTCCCTTTCCCCCCTCCTATTCTGAAAGCAGCTCAGAGGCTGGCAGACAGGCAGACACAAATTACATAAAAAGATGTTATATTTCATCTGAACCCCCATGCAACGAGGGTTCCAATTTTCACCCACTTGGCCATTTTTAAGTGGTCTAGTCATGGACTTGTGTTTGCTTACAGCTATAGATCGTTTTTACAGCTATAGATCGTTTGCTTACAGCTATAGATCTGCAGTCAGATCAGGCAAAACTTGGTACTTCTGTCAGCATCCTTAGTTTCTCATAAAATGTGAAAGGGTGAGAAAGACAAGGAGAGGATGACCTAGTCCTGTGTAGCCAGTAGCTCACTAATTAGGATACCCTTTTGGTATATAAAAACAAGGTCCTCCATGGATCTCTCAAGAGGAACATTTTGTATATAAAGTTTCACCAAAATAGTATGAAATATATGTATGAACATTGTGGGCTTAATAAATAGGCATCTTCCAAAGAAAAAACATTTCATTATTGAGTAGTTTATGCATATTGGGGTAGATATTCCTCAATCTCAGAAAGTTGTTGTACAGGGCCAATTTAGCTACCTAAAGAATATCTATACTGCAAACTCAATATAGTGTAACGATACCCAATTTTCCTTAAACAAGCTAGCATATAGTCATCCATAGGGCAGTCTGTAAATAAGAAGCTCCAGATAAGCTAATTTATTTTGCTTCTTATGGTGCACAGTGACAGCCTGATCTGAAGCCCAACTCCCGCTAACTTCAGATGCTCAAGTTAAATGAGGCAAGGTATCAGCAGGATGTGATGACTGGGGGTTCATTGCAACTTAGAACACTTTCTGAAAAGTATAACTCAATTGATGCACATATTGAGCACAGACAGAAATGCATCTCCCTGCTGTAACTGAACATAGTTTTCAGAAAGCGTTCTGAGTTACAAGGATCCGCCAGACCAAACAGAAGTTCACTGTTGATTCACTGTTGTGAGGAGGGGAATCTAGCTGCCTCTCCTCCCTCCCAGTCCAGGCTGTTATCAGAGTGGAAGTGGGGAAAGGGAGTATAGGGAGCTCATTCTAGGGGGTCCCCAGCCACTGCTGGAGGGTGGGGTGGCTGAAATAGAAGCTCCAGTATACCCCCCCCCCACACACACACACACACACCCTCCAGCAAGGCCTAAAAAAACTCCAAACTGAATTTCCTCCGATCCCTTTCCCCCGTCCCATTCTGAAAATAGTTTGGAAGCTGGCAGGCAGGCAAACACAAGTTACAGAAGATGCTATGTTTTTAAATGTCTTCATCTGAACCCTCATCTAAATCGGCCATTTTTAAGCAGCCTGCAACCATGCACTTGTGTTTGGTCACAGCTATAGACTACTTTGTGTGCCCAGATCAGATGAAAACTGTCACTTCCACCTCTGCTCATTGTATTGCCAAAGATGTGCAGCTCCTAAGATTCTGCCTGCTGACTCAGATGTACACACAAAGCCCTTTACTCCATTTTATAGTGTAACAGGATGGAAGTCCTAGGGTCTCCGTGCTGCCCCTAGGTCCCCTCTCTGTACTGTACCAAGCGTGCTCCAAGCACCCTCAGAACTCACCCGCCACGTCTTTGATGTTATGTATTTATTGTAGGGAGGCTGCCCTTTGTTCTCTTGACTATGGTTTCTTGCTATGTGCCAGACCCGCCTTGGTCACCCTGGCACTTGGGCACTCTACAGCCCTGCCTCGCTCCGTATCATGTTGACACTCCATCCCTTCACAGTCTTACCTTGCTCGGGTTCTCTGGAGTCCCGCCTCACACTGCACCTCACCATGCTCAAACAGTCACTGCCCCTCTCTCTCTGGGCCTTCACTCTGCCCTCTCTCTGGGGCTTCTCGCTCACCCCGAGCCTCACTGGCACTCAGGTTCTCCACGACCTTGTTCTGCCTTCTGGGGTACTCGGGGTCAGCCCTCTCCCAATACTGCACCATTGCCTTGGCACTCGGGGATGACACCTCCCCCTCTGCTGCACCCTTACAGATGCTCTAAGTCAATGCCCTGCCTGCACTGTCCTTTCTGGCAGTCTGGGAGGCACACTCCCTCTGCTGCACCCTTTTGGCTTCATGGTCACTGGCCCTCTCTCTGGGCTCCTCAGCGGTGCTGCCCACTCTCTCTGGAGCTGGGGTCCACACTCTGATGTGGTTCCGCTATGAGGCCTCCTCCATCCCCTTATAGTCTCACCCAGTCCTCCAGTATAACAACCACCAAAACACAAGCCCTTGGGCTATAAACACAAATCTATGCCTTACGGCTAAAACATTGTCCGAACCACACCACAGGTGTTCCATCTCTCACCCGCGTCACTAGCTGCTCGCACATCCAGGCCTTTGCCTTTTCACACATTCAGGGCTGAGTTCCTTTCTCCTTGGCCGCAGGCTGCCCTCCGCTTTGGGCTTTGGCCCATGATTTATGTCTGAGCCAGGCCCTGCCCCTTCCATTCAGCTGACCAAACAGGTGTGTGTCCTTAACTCCCTCCAGTTGCCCCTAGCAACCAGCACCTGAGCCACTACTCTGGCTCTCCAAGTAGCAGGCACCTTAGTGCCCTGCTACACACCTCCCCCCTTAAGTTTCAAACTCACCAGGCTGTTTTCAGTCTTATCCGCGGCACCTTCTGTTGCAGCTCTCTCAGGTCTGGGTTCCCATAGAAACATAGAAGTAGGGTGGGAAGGGACCTTATAAATCTTCAAGTCCGACCCCCTGCCA
>NW_017729007.1:8531198-8532394 GCF_001723915.1 Gavialis gangeticus | reverse complement strand
CCCCTCAGCCTGCTAACCTCCTCCTGGAGCTCTCTCACCCGTGCCTCCAGGGACCTAAGGCGAGCACCTGCAGGACAGGTGTGAGAGTCCCCAGTCCCTGCCCCGCCCAGGCCTTGCTAGGCAGCACCCGCAGGCCAGGTGGTTGGGGGATGCCAGCCCCCCCGGGGGCTCCGTCTGGGTGGAGGCCTCAGACAAACCCCCGGAAGGCTGCGCCTCCCGGACAGGGGCCCTGGCAGCACTCTGTGTCGACACCATCGTAGGAGTTGCTGAGTTTCTAGCTGAGTTCAGTTCCTCTGCCCCGCGCTAGCAAGAGTCAGCCTCTGGGCCCCTCCTGCTCACCCTCCGGCGCGAACGCCAGCGCAAACGCTGGCATGCTCTTACAGACCGCGCCTGTTTGCGTGGCTTGGGAGCACGGCTCCCTACCGGCTCAGCTAAGAGGGATCCGGGGGGCTTCCCCTCTGGATCCGGTTCAGCTGCGTCGGTCCCTCCGCCCCACTTACCTTAGGGAGATCAGCTGCTGCTGCTCCTGCTGCTGCTCTGTTCCTCTGCTGCTGTCGCTGCTCTCGCCTCCGCTCCGGGTCCGGTAAGGGGGCACACGAGTGTAAGACACCCATGTGCCTGCGTCCTCCCTCTCCCCGCTGCTCCTAGCTCCCGGAAGCTCCTCAGTCTTCCTCCTGGAAACTCTGGGCAATGGGTATGTTCCTCCTCTTTCTTAAGGCATGGCCGGGTTCCCAGCCAATGCACCACTGTAGCAGGATGGAAGTCCTAGGGTCGCCGTGCTGCCCCTAGGTCCCCTCTCTGTACTGTGCCAAGCATGCTCCAAGCACCCTAAAAACCTCTCCCACCACATCTTTGATGTTATGTATTTATTGTAGGGAGGCTGCCCTTTGTTCTCTTGCCTGTGGTTTCTTGCTATGTGCCAGACCCGCCTTGGTCACTCTACAGCCCTGCCTCGCTCCATGTCATGTTGACACTCCGTCCCTTCACACTCTCATCTTGCTTGGGCTCTCTGGAGTCCCACCTCACACTGCACCTCATGCTGCTCAAATGGCAGCTGCCCCCCTCTCTCTGGGCCTTCGCTCTGCCCTCTCTCTGGGGCTTCTCACTCACCCCGAGCCTCACTGGCACTCAGGTTCTCCACGACCTTGTTCTGCTTTCTGGGGTACTCAGGGTCAGCCCTCTCCCAATACTGCACC
>NW_017729007.1:8511067-8526198 GCF_001723915.1 Gavialis gangeticus | reverse complement strand
GCTTGGGGATGACACCTCCCCCTCTGCTGCGCCCTTATGGATGCTCTGAGTCAATGCCCTCCCTGCACTGTCCTTTCTGGCAGTCTGGGAGGCACACTCCCTCTGCTGCACCCTTTTGGCTTCATGGTCACTGGCCCTCTCTCTGGGCTCCTCAGCGGTGCTGCCCACTCTCTCTGGAGCTCGGGTCCACACTCTGATGTGGTTCTGCTATGAGGCCTCCTCCATCCCCTTATAGTCTCACCCAGCCCTCCAGTATAACAACCACCAAAACACAAGCCCTTGGGCTATAACACAAATCTATTCCTCATGGCTAAAACATCCTCCAAACCACACCACAGGTGTTCCATCTCTCACCCGTGTCACTAGCTGCTCGCACATCCAAGCCTTTGCCTTTTCACACAATCAGGGCTGAGTTCCTTTCTCCTTGGCCACAGGCTGCCCTCCCCTTTGGGCTTTGGCCCGTGATTTATGTCTGAGCCAGGCTCTGCCCCTTCCATTCAGCTGACCAAACAGGTGTGTGTCCTTAACTCCCTCCAGTTGCCCCTAGCAACCAGCACCTGAGCCACTACTCTGGCTCTCCAAGTAGCAGGCACCTTAATGCCCTGCCACATATAGGATAGGATTTTCCTATGATATCTAATCAAACATTTACACCTTATGGAATTTTTCTTCACTGTTTTTTAAAGAACCTTCCTGCCTGGTAATGTCAAAGAATCAAAAAAAAACAAAAAGAAAAAGAAAAAGAAAAAATATTGTTAAGAGAATATTAGAAGTTCATAGTTCTGCACTCAAAAGTCAGTTCTTACTGCAATCTTCATTATATTTCTTTGTGAGTACACATACTGATACAGTTCTAATTATATAGTCACATAATATTTCATAGATTCATAGACCTTAGGGCTGGAAGGGAGCTTGCAAGATCACTTGGTCCAGCCCCCTGCCCACAGGGCAGGAAGTCAGCTGGAGTTAGATCACCCCATTAAGATAAGCATCCAAGCATTTCTTAAAGGAATCCAGAGTAGGTGCTTTCATCAATTCTGGAGGGAGTCTATTCCAGACTCTGGAGACTCAGACAGTAAAGAAGTTTTTCCTTATGTCCAATCTAAAATGGTCTTCCAACCGTTTGTGACCATTAGACCTCGTCTTCCTTTGGAATGCCCTGGTAAACAGGCATTCTTCCAGACCCTGATGCACACCCCTTATATACTTATAGGCTGCCACCAAGCCACCCTGAGCCTTCACTTTTCTGGGGTGAAGAGTCCCATGCCTCTTAGCCTGTCCTCATAAGTCCTGTCCTCTTGTCCTCTAATCATGCATGTGGTTCTCCTCTGGACTCTTTCAAGCTTCTACATGTCCTTTCTAAAGTATGGAGCCCAGAACTGAATGCAGTACTCCAGCTGTAGCCTCATCAAGGCTAAGTAAAGTGGGAGGATGACTTCTTGGGTCTTGCTTGAGATGCATCGGTAAATGCAAGTCAGAGTTTTATTTGTTTTGCCAGCTGTGGTATCACATTGATGGCTCACATTCATCTTGCAGTCAATCATGACTCCCAACTCTCTTTCAGTCCTGGTGCTAGTGAGTGTAGTACTGCTGAGCCTATAAGCATGATGTGGTTTTTTTCCCTCCCAAGTTGGAGCATCTTGCATTTCTCCATGTTGAATGGCATCAGGTTTTGATCTTCCCACCTTGCAAGCCTGGCCTGTTTCTCGGATACTGCTATATAAAATTCACCTAGAGATCATACTAAATATTTTATTCATTGTCTTGTACTCTGTTGGGGGGTTGTCTTGTGAAGCACACTTCATAGGGGCTACTTCATAAATACATAGAAAGGATAAATAAATTAACAATTACTTAAATGCAAAATGTATTAGTTTCTTGACAAGTCTTAAAGTCCTATGAAATAATCTGTGTTTCTATTTCCATTAATTTCTTATCTAAAAGAAAAATACACGGTCAATTTCTCAGGTAAAAACTAAGTTTTATATTGAAAAATTAACAGAATAAAGTCCTTGATATTAAGAGAGATTGTTCTAACTTATTTGCAAATTGAATTCCAGTCTTCTGTAGAATAAGTCAACCATGAATCATTGCTTCTCACTAAAATTTAAAGAAAAACCTTAAATGATTCTTCAGCCCTTTACAGTACAAAGAACTATATTGAACATTTTAATGAATAGAAACAGATGCTGTCTCATTTTCTTAAATACAGAATTAAATTTTGTTTTAGCTTATTAGCAAGGTATGTGATCAAATGTCTCAGAAAAGTGACATTACAGTAAAAGTTCCTTTTAAAATAGAAAACAACATTACAATTATCATGTCAAATTAATATGTTATTGTTTTCACATTATGTGTCATCTAAATATTGAAGTATTGATGTTGGAATAAATAAAAGGTTGTGGCTTACAATTTAAACAGTTACAGTGTGAATACCAGGGAAAGACATTTTGTCTCATGATTGCACTTCTAAATTTTTGTCCCATTGCATCCCATAATAAGCAAGGACACAAAGAAAGACAAAGATATACCTAGCAACAAGATTCTATTTTATGGCATGTTTGCTTAAAGTGGTTTGGTATAGGGGTTCACCAATACAGATTTTTGGGGCCAAAACCAATATTGAATTTTTAAGGAGGCATATCACCCAATATCAATCTGATTTCTGATACAGCATGGTGAGCAACCTCCAGCTGGTAAGTCCATTGTGGTGGAAGGGGAGGGGGGAGGGAAGGGGTGTGAGGCAGGGACAGATGAACCCACCCCAGTGAGAAAGGAGGCAGCTGAGGCAGGGCAGGGCATGGGGCAGACCCATGGCTCATCGGGGGGGCAGCTTTCATCGCTGTGTGCACCCTGGGAGGGCACAGGGAGTGTATGCCCCCAGATCTGTGTGGGGTGGGTGGGCTGCAGCTGGAGCTGGGGCTGCACCAGGCTCTTCTTGCTTGGGGCTGGGCTTGGGGTGGGGCCTACAGAGGAGGCTAACACCACCCTAAATTTCACTGTAGCTCCCTCCCAGTGCCACTGCCTTCCCCGAGCCCAACCCCTGGTGAGAAGAGCCTGGCTCAGCCCTGGCTCCAGCCCACAGCTGCAGACTGCCTGGCCTGCCCTGCCCCACCCTGCCCTGCCCCATGCAGGTCTAGGAGCACACACCCCCCGTTCCTTCCCAGGATACACGTCGCTGTGGGGGCCACTCTCCCCCACAGTGGGCTGCAGGTCCATCCCATGGCTCTGCCCCTCTCCCCTCCCTCACCACAGGGGAAGTTGATCTGTCCCTCCACATCCCTTCCCTCCCTCCTCCCCTTCCACCACAATGGATTTACCAGCTGGAGGCAACTCTCCAAGCTGCTGGGCTGTACTCCTTGCTGCCTCAGTGCTGCACTATGGCTGTGCACACACATGGGCATTTCATTGGACAAATTCTTGGCCCCATTGGGCTGATTTCTGATACAGCCAATTTTCTTTATATCAGTGCCAATCCAATATCAAACCAATGTACCAGTGCATCTCTAGTTTGATAAACTGAGGTAGATATCACATGACATCCTAGTGTATTTTGGGCAAAACCAAACATTTAGGAGTGTGAGAGAGAGAGAGAGAGAGGAAGGTATTAGAATGCTGTTGTGGAACAGTAATAGATGCTTGGAAACCTTGTTAATCAAAGGAGATGTTAAAATTATGGGGATAAAGCTGTAATAAACTCAATATGTAAATGTAACATATTTACCTCTACCCCATAGGTTTATTACTCCAGTTTTCCACTGACACTTTTACAGTACATGCTACATTAACAAAATGAACTGCTATCCCCATATTACTTGCCATACTACATTCTCATTATACAGAGCTTATCTACCCTGCCATTAACCATTTCTGAGTCTGCTCTCCCCAAATAATCCACCAGATTAATTTCCCTGCCACAATAGTTAATAAATTAAAATGTCCATAACTTACCCTCTACATGGTTCTCATTCATCTACCAATATCTACCATTTCAGTATAAACCTTCCCAGACTACTATATCCTCCCTTGTGATGTAGGTCTGAAAACCAAACATCAACATAAACCAGATGTGCACAATATACTCTACAACTGACTAGTTGTTAATAGTATTATCTAATACAGGGGTGCTCAACCTCTGATCTGTGGGCCAAATCCAGCCCATAAAGCCATGGGGCTCCTCCCATGGGTTGGAAACTTGGTAGTGGAGAAAAGCAGAAGCTCCATAGAGCCGGCTCTAGTCTCACCTATACCATTGCCTGACCAGCATAATCATACTAGGCTGCCCCACCCCACATGTCCAGATCAGGCCAGGATGTTGCCCCACCACCACCCACATGTCTGGATTGGGGGAACTGTACCTTCTTTCTACTCCTCTGCCCCACATATCCAGATTGGGGCTGCTCCATCATCCCCCAGCCCCATGCATCTGAACCAGGACCAAGACTGTGATGCTTCACCCCCTCCCATCCCCTCTACATCCAGATTATGGATACTTCATTCCCCCCTCCCCCATCTGAGGCAGACAGATCAAGTTTTGACTGCACAACTCCTTGTAGCCAGATTAGACCCATCAGCCCAATGGAGGTGGTGCCAGGTTGCTATCGGGTGAAGTTTGGTCACCACTGCTCTAATACAAATAGATTAAATGGTCTTTCAATATATGGACTTGAAATACTGCTTATACTGTGGTCTACATCTATGGGTGGCATACCCACAGTGGTAGGGCATAGGCACAAGGACTGGGGGAAAAAAATATCCTTTTAATTTTAAAGTTGAGTTTATGTATGTATGCAAGTAAGTATGATAGACAGACACATTTCATTTAAGGTGTTTCCGATTGCCAGCAAGTCATCTTAAGCCTGGTTTGTTTTTCTGGCCTGTTCATTATACTTTTTAAGAAAAAAATAATATTCTAAATAATGTTTTCATTGGAAGTCATTAGCATATCTTCACAACTTTAACAGTATCCTAATTTTATTTTGTAAGAGGGTCCCTACTCAGTTAAGAGAGGGAAGCCTGAAGAGGGATACATTACCTTCAAGAGGGCCCTACAGGGGATATAATACAGAATTTAGACTGCAAAGGGGTTGGGTCCTGCAAGGCTCAGAGCTCTTGGTGAGAGATTCTACCCATGTCCAGCTTGCAGGTGTCATCGAGCAGCAGAACTGAGGGAGTTGCACTCACCAAAAGGTTAAACTGGTGAGCTGCAGGAGTCAAACCCTGAGTAGTTGATTGAAGAAGATAGGACTGTAGGGAAGAGTAGCAGCAGGCCTGTTAATTAAGCTAATAGGAAGCCACTGATCCTGGATGAGGGAGCCTCAGGTCAGGTGACCAGGAAAGGGAGGAAAAGTGATCTATATTAGATAGATCCACTGGTTGGAGCCTTAGTTTTTTATGACTTTGACAGAAGCAGGATGTTCCAGCTCCAAGGAGCAGAGCTTTTCAGGAATTGAAAAATAAGAATTCAAGGACCCAGGACGCAAGGCAGTCCCTAGGCCAGGATGGGAAGGAATAACTGTGAGGAGCTGCCTAAAGATGAGTGGAGAAATCTTCAGATTTTGATCATGTTATGGATTGGTTTAAAAGCTGTGAGGCATGGGAATAGCTAAAAGGAAGAAAAGAAGGCCACTGAAGACACCCCAGAGAAGACCTTAGAGTGAATATACATCCTGGTTTGGCTGGGACACTCCAGGGTTCTTTAGCTTGGTCCTCGCCAGTTGATCAGAAGTCCCAGGATGGATTCTGGCAGGGAGGCAGAGTAGCATGGTGTGCCAGGCAGGCAGCTGGGAAGGCATTGCTGCTCCTGTGTTGGAGCAAGGCAGATGGACTGGAGCAGTTCCACCCTGCCTCTACATGGCACAGCCTTGCTCCCGCACAGGGAGCAGCTGTGCCTGCCTGGCCACCTGCTTGGCACATCATGCCATTCTACCTCCCTGCTGGACTCCGGCCCAAGACTTTTGACCAACTGACTGAGGCCAGGCTGCAGAATCTTGGCCTGTCAGGCCAAACTGGGGTAGATGGTTACTCTAGGCTTAGATCACATTGTTGAACTGATGGGCTTTTAGAGGCCCAGTAAACACTGACTGAGCTACTAAACCTCCGGGACTGCTGCAGAGGGGCAAAAAGAGCCCTTGGAGTGAGCCAAGGAGAGAAAGAAAGCCTATTGAACAGTGCAGAGTGGAGTAGGACATTTAGAGCATAAAGGGCTCCACAGAACAGGGAGAGATGAGAGATACTGAGTAACTTCAGTCTCAACAGTCATCCAAGACTGAAGCTGGAACCTCAACTATACTGCAAAATCTGCTTTGTAAGTGCCTCCCCAGATATGGACATAGTACAAAAATGCATTAATTTGGATAAACTTTTCACCATCACATGAATGGTCTGTTTCAAGTCCCAATAAAATTGATGAGGGTCATATCATTTGACTCTATACTTTTCAATCTGCTCATTATAGCTTTCAAATTAGGTTTGTCATATAGTTGTCATATAGCTCATAGTCGTCATAAGGTCCTAAGACTCTCCACCCACCTCTTTAGATAGGTCCACAGCACATCCCCAGCACTCTCAGGGAGGGATGCCATTGAGCATCCTTGCATGCATCTACATGAGATGTTTACCATGGAGCTGCCTAATTAGCTTTGCAGTAAAGTCTCGGCATCTATACGTGCAGCCCTATTAGGCTGCCAGAAACTAGTTAACTCCACTGTAGGTTAGTACTTGTAAACACAAGTACTATCTTATGACAGCATTATTTAGTGCTTAGCAACACACATGTAGATGCTCATGGGGCTGGCTGTGGCACAAGGGTCCTTCAGTAGAGCAGCTGCCAGCCAGCTAGCCCCACACTGGAGCACCCTTTTGCCTCAGCCAGTCCCTCAGCAGCACATTGAGCTGTGTCAGAGCAGTCCAAGACTGGGGCCTTCTGCCATCCAGGATATGCACTAAAGTTTATTGCATCAATTTCCAATGTTGATGTGCTCCTTGAGTAGTTACTCATTTAGTTTGCACAAAATCTGGAAATACATAGGCTCTCCCTGGTCACTTACCAAGCATAGCTGTCAGAAGGCTATGGAGAGACACCTCAGAACAGTTTCATCACCCAATTGCAGGTTTTAAATGTGTTATTGAGAGCATGGGGGAGACAAGAAAAAGGGGAAAAACATTCCTGATAATGTCCCTCTCCAGGAGAATCAGGGACACTGAGTAGGCATACCCTTAACATGCCTCTAGATATGGCACCAGATATTTTGTCAAATAATCCTTAGCATACATTGAATTAGGTCTTTTTTAACCATGGGTAAAAAACAAAAATAGAGGAAAGGCACTCAGATCAAGGGAATGAGAACAGAGCCATTGATTTCAAAGGAAGCAGTGTGGATCCAAGAACAAGCTGTCAGTCAGAGAAAATATTAGGAATCCTATGTCATCAGTAATACTTTAGTCCTTCTGTTGCATCCTCTTCATACTGTGCACCAAGGACAGTAACACCTTGTAATCCAACTGCTCATGTCAAGGGATCATGAGAACTATATTTTCAAGAATACAAATCCATAAAATCACAGAGAATCAAATTTTCCCTGTTAAACTAGGATTTAACAATATGTTTCCTAACACAAATGAAAAAGACTGTTCTCAGTAATTGGGCTAAAAGGCTTCAACCATAAAACAAACAAAGTCACCATCCTTCTTCTATTGAAATTAGTAGATAATATTGTGACCTTCAATACAGACTATGTGTATACTAAGTCAATTAAAAATGTTTATGACCCTCTTGATTATGTGAGGTGGGATCAAGAAAACAGGACATATTCCATGAATTCATCACCTCACTTTCCTTATGTAACCTTTCAAATAAACTCAAGTAAAGTATTTAACACCAAGATTTTAGTCCCAATAAGTTTCCAGATGTCTGGAAAGAACACCTAGATTGGGGCACATCGGGGGGGGGGCACACTTGTGAAGTCACATATCCCTTGGGCTGTGCCACACCTGAGCTCTTGGTGCAGGGTCTTCCCAGAGCACCCACTTTCACGCAGCTCTGAAATCCAGAAGACCAGCCCTAAGCCTGTATGAATTGGGAAGTATTGGATATGGATTCAGATCCAACTAATTTGGAGGACAGTGATCACTAAGTTATTTTATACCTGTTGTCATTTAAATAACAACAGGTAATAACTTAGTAAGCAGCACAGTAGCACTAGCTGCATCTCAGGTAGCCAAAGAGTCACAGAGCCTCTCTTTCCTTACCTCCAGGAGCTTCTTTTCCAGCAGCTGCCAGAGAACTCTCCCTGCCAGCCCCAGCCCGGGAGATTAGATCTGCCCAGGGCCCTGCACCCTTCCAGTCAACTGAGTGGGGATGGGTGCTAGGTGTGTTGGTCTAAGGACATGGCACTGGCAGACAAGGTTCTTTCAGTCAACCAGGTATCTTTTAGTAATCCAACTGAATAGTTAGATAAATATATCTTAGGAAGGTTTTGGGTTGAAAAACTCTTAGTCAGGCTGAGGAAGCACCTGCAGTTGGTGCGTGTGGTGTTCCTGGAGGAAGGAATAGTAAAGAAGCCAGAGGCTGGCATGCAATGCAGGCAAGACAGCCAGTCAGTGAAAATAGAAATGGAGGTTTAAGGAAGTAAGGGACAGGCTCAGGTGCAGGGGAAGGGGGATGTAGCAGCACAGATAAAAGTGAAGAGGTACCTGGGGAGTCAGATGTCCAACAGGTTGTAGTGTGTCAGAATTTCAACATCCATTCAGGAGGAGACTGGCTGGTGGATGGCATGCTGGCCCCCTGCCTCCAGCCTTCTGCCTACATGACTCTCCTCACCAGCACCTCCATCCATTGATCCAGGGTTTTGTTGCCACATATGCCAATGCTCCTCTTCACCCTCAGGTCACACATGGCAGCCAGCACATAGACCATACTGGACCGCAAGGGATCAAGCCATTTCCTGATGCACTCCTTCAGCCATCTCACCAATGCCTGCACATCTGGTGACAGCAGGCTGCCCCAGCCAGCAACATTGATCCCCTGGAACTTCTACATTTGGTTCTGATATTCCCTCCCTACAAGGATTACATGGCTAAGGAGGGCATTGCCAGTACTGAGGCTCTCAGTGGCTTCAAGAAAGGGCTTGAGGACCAGCCAGATCTGGGAGATGGTATCACACTCAGATCTGTTAAGGGGGCCACTGATTCCAATCTTCCTGAGCAAGGCCATCTCATGGATGGCCTTCTGTGGCTCCACTGGCTTCTCAAGCATCAGGTATGTGGAGTTTCACCAAGTCTCCACATCCTGCATGATTTTGAATTGTGGGATGTTCAGATCTTTTTGTTTGTCCTGCAGCATCTTGCCCCCTAGATGCTCTGGTGGAGCCTGACACCTTCCTGCATTTTGAAATGAGCTTGCTGGTGGTGCTGGCACCATCACCAGCAGCCCTGCTCCCCTCAAAGGCATCCCTAACAATGAGGTGGAACTTGTGTGCCACATAGCAGATGCCAAAGTTGGCATCACAGACTACCTGGATCATATTGGCCCCATTGTCGGTGACCATGAACCCCTGGGTGAGCTCACCCTGCCATATGAGCCACCCCTGTACTTAGTGTTTCATGGCCCCCATGATCTCTGTTGCCATGTGGGACTCCCCCCCCACCTTGGCTTGAAGGAGAGCCCACCAACGGCCTGACTAGTAACACCAGTGCCCCATTAGAGGTATGCATGATGTCCACCCCAACTACTCCAGATTTCTGGAGGTAAAGTATAAGACCACCTGCACACCTCCCTTGCACAACTCCTTCCTCAAGTACTCCTTGCATGCCCCATACAGGGAGGGCACCACTGTCCTGCTGAAGGTGGTCCATGCTGGTACTTGGTATGATGGGGGAACGAGTGCCATGAGCCACCTGAACCCTGGCTGCTCAACTAAGGAGAAGGGCTGGCCATCCACAGCAAGCATCTCCCAATGCTCTGGGTGATCTCACTCCCCTTTGCAATGTGCCCCCATTTCTGTCCATCTTTCCCCCAGTGTTCCAGGATGGCCTGGCTCTGCTTTGGGGGGACAGGGGCTTTGAAGTGAGAGGGACACTTCCCTTTGGGCATGCTCCCACTGTTGCTAGGCTGAGGAGGAGCAAGGGCAAGGGGGTGATGCCTACGGAGATGCATCAGCACCCCTGTGGTGCTCATGTGTTTTGTTCCCTTGCCCTTGCCCTGGCCCTGGCTCAGCATTGCAGGCAGATAGCATATGTGGAGTTATTTGCCAGCTCAGAATGATCCGAGACCACACTCCCCAGTTCCTTCTGGGTTGCAGGTGCATGTGTGGATGCTGCCTTTTCCCCCTCCTCAGCAGGCAGAGACACAGCAACAGGAGGAGCAAACTCAGCTGAGCCACTTGCCTCTGCAGCCTCTACCTCAGCCTCCTCTGAAGTGTCATCTGGGGAAGGAGACCTGGCTGTAGGGGAAACTTGAGGGGTAAAGAGCACAAACTCAAATGACTCCCCCTTGTTCCCCAGAATTTCCCTTGCTATGGCATGCAGATCCAGATCCAGTTCCAGATCTTCCTCTGGCACTGGAAGGCTCAGCATGGGAAGTGAAATGGGGGCAGAGGAGACTGTCATGCTGGTGCTGCTGCTTGTTATCATGGTGGTAGCAGGGGAGTTATGGCTGGTGCTCTTGAAGGGGATGCAGACTCAGGCACAGGCAGTGGCAGTGCCACTGCTCCCCTCTCCTTGCTGCTGTAGAACTAGTGGAAGCCTCATGTCTGCTTGTTGTAGCAAAAAGGCTGTGTCTCAGTTTGGCAGCAGGGAGAACTTACAGCTCTCCCTCTATCCCTCTTTCATCCCTCCCTGAAGGCTTGCCAGCTGCCTTTCCAGCACACTTCATGGTGTGCTTCATAGTGTCTAATCTTTGCCTTGGTGTGCTGGAAAATCTGTGTCTTTTTCTGTAATGTTATCTCATTTATGTAATATATGTAGAGAAGATAATAGTATGTATGTGTATTTATGCAATGTATGCATGTAATAAATAAAATAAAAATATATAAATGTATGTATATGTTCCTATATCAATTCTATATTATAATATGCAATATAATTATGTTGTGCTTCCCTGCACAGTGAATGGAATGTATACTGTGAGAAAGAGCACAGATTTGAAAAGAATCAAGAATAGACTAACAAAAACAAAAAAGGATTTTGGTGGAGGAATAAATTGAAAGGAATCAATGAATATAATAATAAAGTAAAAAGGTATTGATGAATCCCACTTGCTAGGCTGGCAAGTAGGAAATTAATGGTAGCCTTTGTTGTCTGACACTGCTGAGCTGCTGGAAGACACAGCTCAGTAAGTGACCACAAGGCAGAAATCAGCTCATTTCAAACAATGCTTCTTTTTATGCTGTTTTTCCATCCCTCCTCCAGGGCACAGGGTTTGGAAGGGACCTCAGGGAAGGATCACAGTCACTGGCCAGCTACACAGTCAATATCAGAGCAATCTTTCCCCCATCTTCCCCCTCCCTCTCCTTACTTTCTGTTTCCCTGCAAGCAAGCCCAGCTCCAGCTTCAAAATTCAAAACTTTTGAAACATTTTGACTGCCCTCATTTTGTTTTGAGGGTGATTTGAAGCCCTTCATTTCATTTTGATTTCACTGTTTCAAGCTCAAAATGAGTCAAAACAGCATTGAAACAAAAGAGCTGACAAAATTTTGCATAGCCTTAGTGGACAGCAGCAACGTTCTGAGTAGAGGCTCCAGCCAGACACCATGCCGATTAGCTCACTTCTCATACAAAGCACCAAGAGACCATGCTGATCAGGCAGTGAGCTCAGAACTCACTGCATGTGTGGCACAGTTACAGTGAAGGGCCACACTCCTATTTCTCTTTCCTGGATGCAATACTGAAGCCATATTGTGCCCATAATAAAAGAGATCTAGTAAGAAACTCTTGGTTCACTACTTCAGCTCAAAGTCTGTCATTCAGGTCAAGCATTTTTAGTCTCAGGAAATTCTCACCCAAAGTTTCATAGATTGTAAGCCCAGAAGGGACTTTGGAAGATCATCACATTCAGGCCCCTGCACCAAGCAGGAAAGATAACTGGGGGTCAGATGACTCCAGCAAGGTGACCATCTAGTCTCCTCTTGAACATTTCCAGGGTAGGTGATTGCACCACCTCTGGAGGGAGTCTCCACAGTCTAGATATTCTGACTGTGAAGAAGTTTTTCCTAATGTTGAATCTGAATCAGTCTTCCAGGAGTTTGTGGCCATTACTCCTAGTTTTCCCCTATGGTGCACAGGTGAACAGTTCCTCACCGAGCCCTTGATGTACTCCCCTAGTGTAGTGGTAAGCTGCTACCAGGTCCCCTCTCAGCCTTCTTTTCTTCAGGCTGAAGAATACCGAGTCAAGGAGACCCATCAGAAGTCGGTGGCTTCAGAAGGTGAAATGTGCAGGTAAAAGCCTTATATTGATCCACAATGTTTATAGAAAATATAAACACTGATCACTGCAATCAGAAGATTGTGTCATTTGAGATTTATCAGTATGAACTTCCAGGAGCTTTCCCTAGGTGATTTCTTATCATATTAATATGACAAGAACTATATCTTTGTTCTTCTGTCTGTCCACTTAAAATCTTTTTACAGAAGGTAATTAGAGCCCTATTGTCTTGCAGGCATCTTGCCTCCAATTTCTTTCTTCCGCTTCCAGACTTCCATGTATGAGAAAATATAACTATCACTCATTCAAAAGGCACTGTGATGTCTTTATTGCCATTCCAGGACATAATAGTATTGTGGATGGCAATAAAAGAAGCAATCTCATGCTACCAGCTTTTGCTGTGGTATGGTGTGACAGGTATCATATTTTGCAAATATGCATAATGATTTTCAAAAGGAATCAAATCAACTTCTACTGCAGCAATGAGGTATATTCCAGTTAAACAATGTTCAGTTGTTGAAAATATCATCATTACTAGATGATGAATGCCTTGTAAAGTTTTGTTAGGAGAGAGTCCTAGGTAAATAACACTGCTTCCATAGAAACTATTTATTCCATATACTTTTAACCCAAATTATTCATAAGTCATAGTTCTAAATATACTGAACAAGACCATTCATTGTGCATCTATGTATATCAGGCTTTCTGTGGGATTTTGTTCCTCCAGCTGAAAGAATATATATATTGATATCTATAAGCAAAATATGAGATACCTGTCCTTCCCAATATGTCTGTCTGTCTATCAGAAATCTAAATTAAAGAAGTTGTTGTTAGGAAATGTGGTATTCAGAGGTAATCTATAAAATATATTCCCATGAAAGAAGCTTAAATCCCATTTGAAAACAGACTACAATATGAAGATCAAGTTTAAAACAGAACATCAGAGGTTGGATACATTCAAGTCAGCTGGCCCTGACAATCTACACCCCGGGGTAATCAAGGAGCTGGTGAGCATCACAGCCCATCCCCTGGCACAGATCTTTGAGGACTCCTGGCACTCTGGTGTAGTGCCCGAAGACTGTAAGAAAGCCAATGTCGTGCCTATCTTCAAGAAGGGGAGAAAAGTAGATCTGGGAAACTGTAGGCCCATCAGCCTGACTTCTATCCTGGGGAAGATCTTAGAAAAGTTTATTAAAGAGACCATCCTTAATGGACTGGCCAATGCCAACATCTTGAGGGATAGCCAGCATGATTTTGTTGGGGGTAGGTCTTGCTTGACCAACCTCATTTCCTTTTATGACCAGGAGACCTATCACCTGGACAAGGGTGAAGAGATCAAATATCTTGACTTCAAAAAAGCCTTCAATCTGGTATCCCATGATCATCTCTTGGTGAAACTGGCCAATTGTGGCCTTGGGTCCACCACAATCTGCTTGCTGGGAAATTGGCTCCGTGGTCAGACTCAGAGGGTAGTAATTGATGGAAGTCAATCATCACGGTGCCCTGTGATCTGTGGGGTTCCCCAAGGCTCTGTCCTTGGACCCTTATTGTTCAACATCTTCATTAATGATGTGGACTTTGGAGTCAAAAGCAGACTGGCCAAGTTTGCCGATGACACCAAACTTTGGGGCAAAGCATCCACACCAGAAAACAGGCGGGTGATCCAAGCTGACCTGGACAGGCTCAGCAAATGGGTGGATGAGAACCTGATGACGTTTAACACTGAAAAATGCAAGGTTCTCCACCTTGGTAAGAAAAACCTGCATCAACCTTATAGGCTCGGCAGTGCTACACTGGCTAGCACTACAAAGAAAGAGACTTGGGGGTCATCATTGACCACAAGATGAACATGAACCTTCAGTGTGATGTTGCAGCTAGTAAAGCGACCAAAATGCTGGCTTGCATCCATAGATGCTTCTCAAGCAAATCCCAGGACATCATTCTCCCCTTGTACTCGGCCTTGGTGAGGCCGCAGCTGGAGTACTGCATCCAGTTTTGGGCTCCACAATTCAAAAAGGATGTGGAGAAGCTTGAGAGAGTCCAGGGAAGAGCCACACGCATGATCAGAGGTCATGAAAATAGACCTTACGACTACAGGCTGAGAGCCATGGGGCTCTTTAGCTGGGAAAAGCACAGGCTCAGGGGTGATCTGATGGCCACCTATAAGTTTTACAGGGGTGACCACCAGTATCTTGGGGAACGTTTGTTCACCAGAGCGCCCCAAGGGATGACGAGGTCGAGCAGTTACAAACTACTGGAAGACAATTTCAGGCTGAACATAAGGAAGAATTCCTTTACTGTCTGAGCCCCCAAGGCCTGGAATAGCCTGCCATCAGAGGTGGTTCAAGCACCTACATTGAACACCTTCAAGAGTAAATTGGATGCTTACCTTGCTGAGATCCTATGACCCCAGCTCACTTCCTGCCCTTTGAGCAGGGGGCTGGATTTGATGATCTTCCGAGGTCCCTTCCATCTAATATCTAATGAATAGCCCTAATATCTATGAAATCAATGTCTATGAAACCATCTGGTATAAATACTGTTGCTTTAAAAGTATGCAGATATCTACCACTGAAAAATTACCTTAAGAAATATTTCACTTGTTTTATGTAATTAATTTAAATAACTCTGTGCAATAGGCTGAGAAGTGAAGATGCACTAGACAACTAATATTAAACAGAGGGGAAAGTGTCTCCAAGTCCTGGGTTAG
>NW_017729007.1:8465972-8506067 GCF_001723915.1 Gavialis gangeticus | reverse complement strand
GTGAAGATGCACTAGACAACTAATATTAAACAGAGGGGAAAGTGTCTCCAAGTCCTGGGTTAGAAATTGGGGTAAAAATCCTTCAAATAATACCACAGAAAGTAGCAGATCTAGGCTGACTCCAGGTGGTCAGAAACACAGCTATACCTCCCATCCAAAAGACAGTAGCAGTAACAGACCTCCCTGAACTGTGCTGGAGCATTGGATAAATTTTGAATGCCATCCATTGAATCAGAATGTATTTCCTGCTGTACCTGGGTTTTCCTTAGAGATCTGATGCAAACTGTGAATCATCCAAACAAGCACATTGTGACATTTATCAAATAAATAAAATAATAAATAACCCCATTTAGTTTGTTACATCCAACCAGATCACAGCCTGAGGTGATACAGAAAGAAAATCTATAAAATATCTATAATTCAGCAATTGGATGGCAGGAATACCTTAAGCAACATTTTTCAAAAAGAAAACACATCAATATTTTCATGTTTAAAACTGAGTGGGCTATATAAGAGACAGAAGAAAGAGGTAGAAGTTAAGCTTCAGAACAACACATCAATGTGATAGGCTGGCACATCTAAAATGTGAAGAACTTGTAAGGGCATAAACTATACCCATTTCCCATGTTGTAGGAATGTTGAAAAAAAAAGGATTATTTAAAGCTTTTATACTTTGAACATTTCTATAGTAAAAGCAAGAAAGTTAGTACAACTAAAAAGTCTGTATTAAAAGTTAAGAATTTGTAGGTTGAACTTTTCAATGTGAAAATAACTGTTCTAAAAAGTATAGAAAACTATTAGCTAAGTAACTCCCCCACATACACACTCCCACTAGCCAACCCACTTCTCTTTTTCTAGCAGTTACAGTGCTTGCAGCCCCTGTTCTGATGGAAAAGAGAAATTTAGACAATCTCTTAATGACAGAACACCTGGTAATACTGATTTAACAGCAGAAGGTATTATTTTTAAGTGCTTTTAGGATTTATTCATTCCAGTGCTTGTAGAAATTTGCAGCAGTGCTTAGAGAAAAATAGAATCATAATGCTTTCAGAATATCAATCATAACATCAATTTTATTACATAAGAATTGTGGTGATAATTTAAAAAATATAAGAAATGGAAGGCCCATTTAAACAGATCACATTGCTTCTTGATGTTAATATTATGTAATTGATAAAAATATCTCACTTTGTTATTTTATCAACTCACCTGCAGTTAATGGTAGAGCTTCTGTGGTTAATGATAGAACTGCAATAGCAATTTTGCAGATAATGGAGGTGTCTGAACTTGGTGACACCTATAATATTTTGTTTACCATACCTCAGTGGCCTCTCTCCACTTCAAAACTTCCACCACTGCATTGAACTGGGTGCATGGTAATGATCTTTTCTAAAAAATATGGCATTTTATTAGATTGGTAAAAATGACAATATTTGAGCTCTTTATAATTAGAACACTATTAAACATATTGGATAGTTAATTGGACATTCATTTTACATTGTTGAGTACTTTACCTACAAAATATGGTCACTACTTTGTAAGCTACATGATATTATGAAAAGCCAAATGATTTCACAAATTCAAAATATAAAGAGGAAAACAGACTGAGACAAGCCATGTAGGAAGTAACTAGGCTGGATAGAAGAATGATGCAACACTTTTTTAAAGGCACAAGGGCTGTCTATACACATGCTCATTGACATTCTAGTCAGAACATATCAGAGCAGACTAGATTAATTGAGTTTACTCCACATTTTAATTAGAACGCAGCATTGCTGTAATATCATGTGTATGAAGGTTCTGCAGGTTTAAAAATGGCCATCAAATGAGGTTTAAATAAAGCATCCCATGGCCATTTTCAAATGTGTGGGGGCTTAATACATGTAATGCTGTGGCATTTTAATTAGAGTGGCTGCCCCAAACCCTGAACAATAAGGAAATGGCTCTTACCTGGAGAATTCGCAGACACAAGGTATGAACAAACATACACATGTAGTAGCTTCAAAAAGGAACTGCTGATCAGGACTAGACAGTAAATATTAGATTTTAAATGTTATATCTGCAAATAGAAACAGTCCACTTTTAACCCTGCTTCGTATAGGATCAAAATGAAGTAGTATCACTACATTTCTATCATTAAGGATTCATGTAAAAGTAACAGTTCCAACATAAGAGCTGCTGCCCTCTCATCTTTTGAAATTGCTACAAATATATGTTTGTCCATACTCAGAGACTTATGTTTTACTTGTCTACACTGTACATATTTGTTGATTTTGCATAACAAATATAATAAGTAGAGATCTTCTGGCATCAGATAGAGGGATCCAAAGGCTATATTACTAAAGGCATACAACATATTCAAACAGATATCTAATGGATTCTTAAATATACAGACATGAACTGTACTATGTTTAATGTCTTCTCTTAAGGGAAGGGATATATAAATCCAGCCAGTTAGCATATGGACTTAAGAAAGAAAATGACTGAAAACCTGTTTTCCATTATTGAACGGTATTGTAAATAATGTTAGGGCACAATCCTGCTTGACTTTATATGCCCAAATGGGAGTCACCCAACTGTATAACTCTCATTTTTGACACTTTTACACAGGATGTGATTCTGCTTCATGTGCACAGTTGAACTCGGTGTTCACCTGGCTATTGAACATGCATAGTAGGTTGCACTCTGGGTGCCCTTAGGCTGATTTACCTCCTGAGGACCTTTTCAGCAAATCTCCCGCTCAAGGTAGAAACATCCCTGTCTCAAGCCAAGCTAGATAGTAGGACTGTGCAAAATTTTGCCGCCCATTTTGTTTTGATGCTGTTTCGACCTTGAAGCAGCAAAGTCAAAATGGAACATGCAGGTTCGAAACAGGGTCAAAACAAAACGGGGCAGGTCGAAATGTTTTGAAAAATTTTAAACGTTTCAAGTTTCGACCAGGAAGCTGGGCTATGGGCTTACCTTCAATGGTTTGGCTTGTTTCCCTGCAGGGAAAGAGAAAGTAAAGTAAGGGGAGGAAGGGAGAAGGTGAGGCTGAAGGAGTGCTCTTATTATTGACATGTGTAGCTGGCCAATGACTCTCACCCTTCCCTAAGGTCTCTTCCAACCCCAGTGCTCTGGGGGAGGGACAGAAAAACTGCATAAAAAAGACAGCATTTTTTGAACTGCTCCTGCTTTCTGCCTTGGGTGACTTACGGAGCTGTCTGTTCTAGCAGCTCACCATCAGACCACAATGGCTAGCAGCACTGATTTTCTAAAGGATTCCTTGCTTGCTATGCTAGCAAGAGGGATTTCAGAATACCTTTTTCTTGTGGGTGCTTTTATTTTATTATTATATTCATTGATTTATTCTTTTGAATTGTATACATATACTGGATAGGGTTACTATAGAATTTCTTCTCTATAGGAATTTACTATATATATTTGTTTTTATACATTCATTCTTTGCACAACACCAACATTATTGAATTTATATACACAGCCAGATATATTTCTATCACGTTCATAAATCTCTTCACTGCACCAGACCTATCTTGGAGTTTATATACACAGACACATATATTTCTATTGAGTTCATAAATCTCTTCACTGCACCAGACCTACAGTCTTGAGTTTATATAGGAATACAAATACATTTATATATTTCATGAAAAGGAAGACATGAAACACCTCATGAAGTGTGGTAGAAAGGCAGGTGGCCACACTGGCCAGCCTTCAGGGAGGGGTGGAAGATGGGGTAGAGGAAGAGCTGCAAGTTCCCCCCACACACACACACCAAACTGAGACAGCCTCTTTCCCCCAGCTAAAAGGGAAGAGGCTGCTACAAGCAGCAAGGAGAGGGGAGCAGTGCCACTGCCACTGCCTGTGCCCGAGACTGCATCACCTCCACACTCAGCAGCCATAACCACCCCCCCCATGACAACAACCACAACCAGCAGCACCAGCACAGCAGCCTACTCGAGCCCTTTGTGACTTCCCATGCTGAGCCTTCCAGTGCCAGAAAAAGAGCTGGCTCTGGATTTGGATCTCAGTGCCCTAGCAAGGGAAATTCTGGGTATGGAGGGGGAATCAGCTGAGTTTGTGCTCAACACCCCTCAAGTTTCCCTTTGATCCAGGTCTCCCTCCCCAGAAGGCACTTTGGAGGCGGTTGATGTAGGAGGTGGAAGCAAGTGGCTCAGTTGAGTCCACTCCTCCATTGCTGTGCTTCTGCCTGCTGAGGAGGGGGAAAGTGCAGCAGCATCCACAGATGCACCTGTGTCCTAGAAGCAAGTGAGTAGTGTGGTCTGGGACCATTATGAGCTGGCAGATGATCCCACATATGCTATCCGCCTGCACTGCCAAACCAAAACCAGCCAGGGCAAGCGAACAAAACGTATGAGCACCACAGGGTTGCTGATGCATCTCTGCAGGCACCAGCCCCTTGCCCCTCCTCAGCCTGGCACCAGCAGGAGCATGCCCAAAGGGAAGTCCTCCACTCGCTCTAAAGCCCCCATTCTCACAAAGCAGAGGCAGGCCACCCTGAAACAGTGGGGGAAAGGTGGACAGAAAGGGGGCTGCATTCCAAAGGCGAGCAAGCTCATCCATTTGGGGAGATGCTTGCTGTTGATGGCCAGCCATTCTCCGTAGTTGAGCAGCCAGGATTCAGGCGGCTCATGGTGCTCATGTTCCCATCATACCAAGTGCTCACACACACTACCTTCATTAGGACAGTGGTACCATCCCTGTATGAAGCATGCATGGAGTACTTGCAGGAGGAGCTCCACAAGGCAGGTCCACAGGTGGCCTTACACTTCACCTCAGACATCTGGAGCAGCTGGGGTGAAGATCATGCCTATCTCTCCCTCACAGGGCACTGGTGTGACCAGTCAGGCTGTCAGTGGGCTCTCCTTCAAACTGAGGTGATGGATGAGTCCCACACAGCAGCAGAGATCATGGGGCCCATGAACTGCTTGGTGCAGGGGTGGCTCACAGGGCAGGGCAAGCTCGCCCACGGGTTCATGGTCATGGACAATGGAGCCAATATGGTCAAGGTGGTCCATGTTGCCAACTTTGTTGGCATCCAATGTGTCACACAAGTTGCACCTTGTTGTCAGGGATGTCTTGGAGGGGGACAGGGCTGCCAGTGATGGTGCCACCACAGAAAGCTCATTTCAAAATGCAGGAAGGTGGCAGACTACTTCCACCAGAGCATCTGGGAGGCAAGATGCTGCGGGATAACCAAAAAGAGCTGAACATCAATCAGCACAAAAATCAAGCAGGATGTGGAGAATCAGTGGAACTCCACATACCTGATGCTCAAGAGGCTGGTGGAGCAACAGAAGGCCATCCATGAGCTGGTCTTGATCAGGGAGATTGGGATTAGCAGCCCCCTGAACAGAGTTGAGTGGGATACCATCTCCCAGATCTTGCTAGTCCTCAAGCCCTTCTTTGAGGTACTGCCGATTCCCTCCTTAGCCAGGTGATCCTGGTAGTGAGGGAACTTCAGAGCCAAATGGAGACCTTCCAGGGGATCAATGCTCCTGGCTCGGTCAAGCCGCTGTCACCAGACATGCAGGCACTGGTGAGGCAGCTGGAGGAGGGCATCAGAAAATGGTTTGATCCCTGGTGGTCAAATACAGTCCATGTGCTGACTGCCATGTGTGACCCAAGGGTGAAGGGCACCATATGCAGCAGCCATACACTGAATCAGTGGACAGAGGTGCTGGTAAAGAAAGTCAGGGAGGCAGAACGGTGGAGGCAGGGCCACGTAGAACAGGGGGATCCACACCATCCAAGAACCAGTCTTGTCCTCCACCATGGGCGCTGCCAATATGGGTTAAGGACATGGCTATTATAGTGGGGTCCAGAGCCACCAGACCCCAGCATCAGGCAGGTAGGCAGACACCAAAGTGTGAGCACTATCTTGCTGAGGATGTGGAGCTGCTGCTGGGCAACCCCTTGGCCTACTGGGCAAGCTGCAGCCAGGTGTGGCCAGATCTGACCACATTCGCCCAGGAACACCTGTCTGTCCACTGACCAGTGTGCTGAACGAGAGGGCGTTCTGCATCACTGGGGATGTAGTGACACCCCACTACACCTGTTTAGATGCTGGTTTGGTGGAACAGCTTGTGTTTCTGAAGGTGAACCTCTCACTGCTAGGGTTCCCCAATCTCCAGGTGCAGATGGACTGAATGCCACCTTCCTCACCCCATCCACACCTATTTCCTTTTTTCATTTTTTTTAAAAACCAGGTAATGCCCCACTCTCAGCTGGAGGGGACTCTAACTGCATCACCAGCCAGCAGGGGAAGAACATGTCCCTGCTGAGCTCATTCCCCTGCCAGAACAAACTTGGAGGTATGTGATGGGGCTATGGGGAAGGAGGGGGCCTCAGGTCCTGGGCATGACCACTAAAACTGCACCCTTCCAGGGTAGGGAGGCCTGGTGGGACTGTTGGTGGTGCAGCAGCCCCGTAAATGCCAGGACTAATGATCCCCTGGTGGAAGGTGGGTAGGAGATGCCATAACCTCCAGCTAACGCATGCACACACACAGTCCTGGCTGGGGAACGCCCAGACCTGTCATGTCTTTGACAGACCTGAGGCTTTCTGGTTGCAGTGCAGCTGTGAGGATCCTGGGGAGCTCAGCTTAGCTGCCCAGAATGCCAGCTTTAGGGTTGAAAACCCCTTTGTCAGGCTGAGGAAGTACCTGCAGTTGGTGTGTCTCCTGGTTCTGTATTGAAGGAATAGTAAATAATCCAGAGACCAGCCTGATATGCAATGCAGGCAAGAAAGCCAGTCAGTGAAAATGGAAATATAGGTGTCAGGGAATGAGGGAGAAAGGGGGATGTAGCAGTGCAGGTAAAAGGGCAGAGGTACCTGGGGTGTTATTTTGGTGAGGAATGTACCCCCACAGGTAGTTGGGTATTGTTGTCTTTGATAGATTGTGGTGTGCAGTTTGTGGGGGTACTGGAGATAGTTGGCAGGTTTTATGTTTTGAGCTGTAGGAAGTTGGCTTCAATTCTGTTGATAAGGTTAGGTGCTTTTTTGAATGTACAAACCACTTTTCAAAGCCAGGCCTATGAACTGCACTTCTTCAGCCTCCTAGGTAGTAGGTATAGAAACTCATGGACTCAATATACACAGTGGAATTCTGGCTCATTGCAACCTGCCGGCCATCTGACTCCCCAGGTACCTCTGCACTTTTACCTGTGCTGTTACATCCTCCTCCCCCCCTCCCCACCACAGCCTTTCCCTCACCCCTGATGCCTCCATTTCCATTTTCACTGACTGGCTTTCTTGCCTACATTGCATGCCAGGCTGGCCTCTGGCTTCTTTACTATTCCTTCCATCCAGGACCAGAAGACACACCAACAGCAGGTATTTCCTCAGCCTGAAAAAGGGGTTTTCAACCTGAAATCTTCCTAATATATATTTCTCTAACTATTTTTTTTCCCCATAATCAACATATAAACATAAAAACACAAGATAAGCCATCTGATCATAGAAGGCCACCAGGTTGGTCTGACAGGACCTGCCACTAATGAACCCATGTTGGTTGCTCCTAAGCATGACCTCCCCTCCTGGCCCCTCGTGGATATGTGCCACAATAATTTTCTCAAAGAGCTTGCCCAAGATCGAGGTAAGACTAACTGGCCTATAGTTTCCCAGCTCCTCCTTCTTCCCCTTTTTGAAGACGGGAACCACGTTGGCCCTCTTCCAGTCCTCTGGCACCACACCAGAGCACCACGAGTGCTCGTAAAGCTGTGCCAGGGGTCCTGCAATGACCTCAGCCAATTCCTTTAGTACTCTAGGGTGGAGATCATCTGGACCGGCTGACTTGAATACATCCAGTCCCTCCAGAAGTTCCCTAACTAGTTCCTCACTAACCCCTGGCCTAGGTATGCCTCCCCTGGGGCCTGAGGGGGGTCCAGCAGGGGGGTGACTGTTCTTGTCCCTGCTTAGGAAAATGGAGGCAAAGAAATAGTTAAATATGTTGGCTTTGTGTTCTGGTGTGACGACCAAATTTCCTAACGTGTCCTGCAGGGGCCCCACATTACCCGGAACCTTCTTTTTACCCCCTATGTATTTAAAGAAGGACTTCTTATTGTCCTTAATCTGGGAAGCTAGTCCCAGTTCCATCTCTGCCTTGGCCTTCCTGACTGCCCCCCTACATCCCCGAGCAACTGCAGCATAGTCATCCCTGGTGATGGCCCCTCCCTTCCATTGGATGTACGCCTCCCTTTTAGCTAGGAGATATTCCCGGATGCTTTTGGTGAGCCATGGGGGCTTGTTTTCTCTAAGTATGAGAAGATGCCTATAGCTCTGGGTAATCTCCAGAGAAACAGAGAGATACTTTCAAAAGCACAAATCAGAAGGAACATAATTTCCATTGACATTCCTGTTGTGGCTTCAGAAACATCTCCCCAAATAACAAACAGCGTACATACATACATATATAATCATACTAACTATTCTTCCGCCAAAAGAAAGAGAAGTATACTTCAAACATACAAAAAGATACTCTGAAGTCAGGCAAGAAGGGAAAAATATGTGAACACAATTTTGGTAATGTGAATTCCATAATCACACTGCTACTGAAACTTAAACCAACAACTGGTGTCATTTTATTATTTTTGCTATACTGTGAGCAGTTACCTGTAACTTTCATTTCCATGCAGGGCACTGGGTTACTTTTTGCATAGGTATCAGCCTTTCTTTTAAGCATTCTTTTATGCTATCATTGTACTGTAAATTTCAGTGCAATCCTGAAATATGAGCTGCAACTCTGAAAGCAATTCCCTCTCTGACTTCACTCTCAGCCCACACATTAGCCTATCTCACAAAGCCTCAGACATAAAATTTCCAAGATAAATTATAAAAGTTTTTATTTAAAGTATTTATTCATTTGTAGTATTCCTTTCTTGCTAAATCTTGCCTGAGAAAATGAAACCTTTCAGCGATAATCTCAGGTTAGGAGAAAAACAAAGACAAACTTCCCATCAGTCACTTCTCCTTATCCTTTCTTTAGCACTGTTTGGGGTCTCCCTAAGTAGTATTAATGCATGCATCTTTCTTCAACCAGAGTATCTAGAGATAATTGAAAATTGTCTAATGGAAGAGATTTCTATCTGAAAAAAATGATTCAAAAACATTATGTTCGACTTAAGATAACTGATTGCCAGGAATCTTGTTTTTCTCTGATCAAAATCCCACAATCCACATTTTTCCACAATTAAAATGAAATGCCACTATACATATATTTCTGCATTTCATTTTAATTATGGAAAAACATGGAGATATAAATATATTTATATATAGATATACCTATATCTATATATAGGTATCAGTTCAGCACAATGCTTTACTGATATATTTACAATTTTAAAGCAATTTCAAAGCCTACCAGTATCTCAATCACTATAATAAAATACATTCTTAATACCTATATATTTTTATGTTTGATTTTGGCTTTTATCATAGAAAAATTGGAGCTCCCCCTCTCCGTTCACCTACCAGAACATGGGTCCCACTGCAGCTGTCCTTTCCCACTGCTTTTTGGATCTGAGCAGCCCTGATATGTCAGTGCCCTGCCTCTGTCAATGCTGTTGCCCCTCACTTCCAAGCCACAGCCCCCACCAGCCCTGCCAGTGCTCCTCACTCCTGACCCACAGCCCCCCGCTCCCACTGGTGCCCCCAACTCCCAACCTACATCCCCCATTCCTGACCCCCCCACCACTGCCTCTCACTCTCAACCCACAGCCTCCCACTCCCCCAGCCCTGTCAGTACCCCTTACACCCCACCTACAGCACCCTGTCCCCACTGGTGCCCCTAACTCCCAATGTGCAGCCCCCTGGCCCTGCCAGTGCCCCTCACTCCCAACCCACAGACCTCTGCCTTCCCCAGCCCTGCTGGAGGGGGCCCCCAACTGCCACTTCTACAGGATCTGGTGGCTGCATCCTGCCCATGCCAGCCATAGCTGGCCATCAGCACTCAAACCCCAACTGCCATGTACAGGAGGTGGCAGCTGCTGGGGCCAGAGCAGAGTGAGGAGTGCAGAGCCCAGTCCCCCCTGCACCTGCAGGCAGCACAACCAGACTGGAGCCAAGCAGAACCCGTGTGGGAGAGGAGTAGGGGGAGGACATGACCTGCCCACTGAGGGGCTTGGGGTTCCCCACCCTGTCACCCTCCTACTGGGGCCTCTGCAGCCCATAGGGTGTGCCCATTGCAGGATGGTGGAGCAGGGCAGGAATACTTGGCACTGCCACTGCTACTGCTGCTGGGATCCCCAAGCCAGCCACACTACTATGGTGAGGTTCCCCCTGCCTGCACAGCAACAGTGAGAGCAGTGACAGCATGGTGTTGTGCTCCCCCTATTGTGAGGGCAGGCATAGGGCACCTCACTTTGTTGGCATGGCTGATACAAAGCTCCTGGCAGTAGTGGCAGCAGCACTTAGTCTCCCCACCCTACTCCACCTTCCCCCACCAGGTCCCATCCACTGGGCCACAGAGGCAGCTCCTGCTCAGCCAGTCTAGCCAGGCTGCAGCTCCATGCCCCATGCACCACAGTCCATGCAAAAAAGGGGGGGGAGAGGGCAGCTTCCCCCCCATGCCCCACAGACACATAGCCTATGGGAGTGCTTGGACCTTGCGCAGATGGTCCTCAAGACCTAACCCTCCAACCACCCCTGCCCCCCAGTTCTTTACTTAACTTTCTCCAGCTGCAGGAGCTACTCCCACCCCCCTGCCTGGCTGTATTGCCAGCCACCGGTGTGTGTGCGCATGCCTATGCATGTGGCGCCCCTACCTCTGATCATCCTCCCCTTTCTCCCCACAACCCCAAGAAGCCTCTTGCAGGCTGGAACTTTGCAAGCCTGCAGGTGGAAACTTGTGATTTCCCGCTTCAAAGGGACAAATCTGCATTTTTCTCCTTTTAAGGGGAAAATTCACAAATTTTTTTTGCATGAAATGGAAAACCTTGATCCCTGCTGATTGCATCCATTAGTGATATAAAATGGTCAGCAAGTTTCATTTTGAAATTAGAAGCACTTTTTGACCTATATAATTAAGCAGAAATCAAAACAAGGTCATTTCCATGAATCAGAATTAGGTTTTCAGAACTTTAACTTCAAAGTAATTTCTAAAATATTGGACTCATTAGTTCAAATTGGAATTAAAGGAAATTTGGAAAGCCTCAACATTCCCAGAAGAATAAAAATTCTACATTCTGACTGGCTTTATCTGCAACCCATTTACCTCATGGAACATCTTTAGTATTTCACTGTTTCTATTTATAATTTTAAACCCTCCTTTCTGTCAAACCAAATGCATTAATCTAAACTAAGTGGGGTTTTTTTTAACCATTTCTTTAATAATCTAAGATATCTAAACACCCTGGCTATATTTACAAATACCCTATTTGAATTAGGCAAACTGGAAGATAGAATGAATAGGACATTATTTTCATTATGGTAATTTAAAGTATCAGAGATTTATTGCATTAACCAAAGTAGAAATGAAATGTCATTCTAACAAGCCAAGTGTGGGTGTAGAACACTAAAAACTGATATATTTGACCATAAAGAAGTGAAGACATGAAACTAATAATATTGAAATAAATATTGTATATAAGAAGCTGCAGAAGAAGTCACTACCCACTGTCTGCTTAAAGCTATTTAAGTGAAATCAGGTGACAATTGAGGGGCATTTCATATCCAACATGAGCCCTTTTCCACTTAAAAGCGAGATCCATGGATTCAGCTAGGTGAAGCAGAAAATCTGTTTATCTATTAGCAGCAGATATATCACCCCTCAAGTGAAGGAAGTTGAAGAATATGTACACCCTGATTGGAGGAGCAGTATCTTAGCTTAACTCTTCAGACTCATATTTTGTACAAAAGGGTATCAACTCCTTGTAGGTGATAAGACCCAACAGTGAGATTTTGTTTATAGTGATGTCTATAGAAGCTAGCTACATGGAAGGTACTTAGAGGTGGAAGAAAATATCACCCTGGAAAGAACTTGTCTAGTCCAGCTACCTCTTCAAGGCAGGATAGACCATGTCCAATCTTGAAATTTCCTATGATGGAGATTCCACAGTTTCTCTAGATAGCCTGTTACAATTCTTGACTACCCTCATATCTGGAAAGTTCCTCCTAATAGCCAATCTAAATTTGTCCTGCCACAACTTAGGATGATTACTTCTAGTCCTGTCCCCTATGGCCACAAAAAGAAAGCCCATCTCCATCTATGCTATAATTCCCCTTCAGATATCTGATGACTGTTATCAAATTCCCCCTCAGTCTTCTCTTCTCCAAACTAAATAACTCTAGTTCTTCAGCCTTTCTTAGCTCTTCAACATTTCCTTGCAAGTTTCATCTCCCACACATGTGCTCAGCCCACCCAGACTTACCTCAACTGTCAGAGGCTCCAGGATCAGAAGTGGCAGGATGCACATGCAGAGTGGCTGGCATGCAGTCTGGGAGAGGTGGAATGGCAGCGAGATGCAAATGGCTGGGTTGAGCTGCGCCCCCTGCCACCAAAACCAGACTCATCCAAGGGTGCAGTGGGGCTCCCATGCTCCACGCACCCTGGCAGAAGCCAGGGAGCCACATGGCCTACTGATCTGTGTGCGGGGCAGAGGCAGCTGCCACTGCATGCTAGGTTTTGCACCCCAAGGCCTGTGCACAGATCAGGGAGGCACTTGTTAATGGGGGCTTAGCCCCCCCAAATGCACGGCAGGGTAAGAGGGGGGGGATAAAAAGGGCTAATGGTGCTTAGCTCCCCCAAATGCAGGGCAGTGGTAAGGCCACAAGGCAGCCCAGCTGTGGGCTTCCAGAGGTTTCAGCAGGGGTAGAGAGAGGTGCATAGTCAGTGGTTACCGGGGGAGTGAGGCAGGGGCAGACCCTGCACAGCCAGGGCAGGTGCAGGATAGAGACATGAGCAGCTCATCCTGGGGGCACAGACATGCAGCCTGGGAGGGCATGGAGGCTGCAAGCCCCCAGATCTGCACACAGGGTGGGCTGGGGCGGCACCAGTCTCTTCCCAGAGTGGCTCTTTGGCTGTGCGGCTCTTGGGCTGGGTGGTGATGCTAGAAGTGGGGCTGCAAGCACCAGAAAATTCTCTGTAGCTCCCCCTCCCAGTGCCACTGCCTCTGCCACCACCAGTTGGTACAAAAGCAACATGGCCAAAGAGCTGCACCAGGAAGAGCCTGGCATCACCCCACCCCACCTGCAGATCTGGGGGCACACGCCCCCCCCTTTCCCTCCTGGGCTGCATGACCCCCTCCACACACCCCACCAGACAAGCCTCTCATGGCTCTGTCCTATGTCTGCTCTGCCTGTGCAGGGTCTTCCCCTGCTCCACTCCATCACTCACCACCATGTGTGGGGAAAGCAGACTGAGGTCCCAGCAGTGAGGGAGGGAGTGATGCACAGGTGGGAGCAGGGGTTGAGGGGAGTGGAGGACAAGTGGAGGCCTGGAGGGCATGTGGTGCCTGAGCCTCTGCTCATCTCCCACCCAGCCCAGTCCCCAGCTCCCATTTCCCCCAGCCCCCACCCTGCCCCCTCCCTCAATGCTGGGGCCTCAATCTGCCCTGCTCCCTCCCTCCCCCCTCTGCCTCAACCAGCCCCCCTTCCCTGCCTCCAGACTGACCTGGGATGGGGGACAGGGGGGTGGTGATGTAGGGTAGATCTTGGGTTGCTTTTTCATTCAAAATGTGATCTCTTACCCTAAAAGGTTGGAGACCACTGATCTACTGTAACCATAGGTCAGTACTACAGCCTAGCTAATCATTGCCCAGTCTGCCTTTGCACTTGCAATTATTCCATCTCAGGTGCAGAGCTTCACATTTGTTCTTGTTAAAATAGAATTAGCAGAAAAATGATAATTAAATTATACTAAGTCATATTGAAGAATATTAAAATTACATAAAGAAACCTCCAGGTACTGCTAGCCACTTGCTGGGATTGGGTGCATGTTAGTTGGGTCACTGAAAGGTAGATTAAGGACTCACAAGTAGGGAAAATAAATAAGGCTTGTCCAAGCAGCAGGGTGGAAGCTCTGTAGGAATCTTTCAATGTTGTGTTGATCCAAGCTCCATTTAACTTTAATCTGCTCTCAATAGCCATTTAAATGGGGTGAGATGAAAGTCAGATAAACATAATCTATTATTACTCTTTGAAAAAAAATGTTATCTTAGCACAGACTAAATGTATAAGCTGTACTTAAAACAGAGCAATACCAGAAACTGTTTTGATTTGACTGTGGTCAATAAATGGGAAATTTGTTGACAATGACATCCAGCTGTTATTGGAGGACATACTTTACCTTTGTATTGTTTCTAAACATGCTGTAAAATACTCCAGGTCTTATTTTGAGACATATTAAGTGCCCTCAATTCCCATGATCAACACTAGATTGAGGGTATGGAGTCATTTCTCTGTAGTATTACTGATCCATAAAAAGTAATGTGTACAGTTTGAACCATCTTGTAGGAGAAAGCAATGTCTGAACTTTAAAGAAGTGGAGGTATGGTTTTCTCCAGACAAGCAGAGGTAGATATTGCAGCAAGCCAGTGTTTTCCTGCTTCCTCCTTCACCTTTTGCTCTCCCTAAAACTCTTGACTCCCCTTTATTTAGCTCCTGTTGCTCCTTCAGTGTGCACTGACCGCTTTTTTACAGATATTCTCACTTCTGGGAGAACCCATCCCTGTACTACCAGATCTTCCACTTTACCATACATACTTAGATCTAGATTTACAAGAGAACATTAGGTATCACTAAGATGAGTATTTCAATGCCTGGCGTTAGGTACCACAGTAGAATTCACTGTACCTCCATTCAGAGTCCTGGCTTTCCTTAAACAAAGCAAGCAAGTGGCTTGGGGAGCTTCCCCAGCTGCTTGTTGGAAATTCTGAGAGTTTTCAGGACTGAGCTCTAAAAGAAATGGATAAAAATCGGGACATTAAAAAGCCAAGAGGAACAAAAAAGAAAAAGGAGGGTTAGATGTTAGAACAAAACTTTCTCCAAGGCAATTAGCTAATCAATTGATCTATCAGAGCAAGCAACACCAGTCCCATCATTAAAGTTACTGTAGGATAAATATGAAGAAAAAAACCATGTAAAGGAAATTGTCAGAGTATACCACTTAGCAAAGTAATTGATGCCTTCTCTGTACAGTGATTGATCCTCCTGCCTGAAAATAATTGAAGTGGATGCCCTATGTATTCTCTTCCATCCCTTTCATCTGTAATTCTCTAGTAAAAAAAAAAAAAAGGATAGTAAAAGTTACAAAAATGTATTCAATTGACTTACTTTATTTTCACTGACTTCCTTATATCAAGTAATTAAAATATCATGGTAACATTTTTATGTTACTCCTACACATACAAGAAATGAACAATTATTGCATGGTGGATTTCAAAGAAGCCATTGTAGCAGAAATTAATTTAGCATGAATTATGAAGAGCTAGTGGTAGCACACACTGACTATAAATTAGGGCTTTTGGTTTTCAATTAAATGGAAGAGGAGAAAAAAAAGTTACCACAAAACACCCTTTGATTTTCTTGCTGTGCCCACAGCCCACAGGTCTTCCAGGAAAAGGCCAAAAATCAGCAGGCTTCTTTTTTTGTTATTGTTTGTTCATGCTTCTTCCTATGAGTTTCGATTTGTTTCTTGCCAAGTTCACAGTGAGAAGCATCATGTAGTGGAGGAGGGAGAGATGCAGTGATCCAGGTTGTTCAGAACACAGGCCTAAAACAAAAATAACCAAAAACTTCCAAAAGACATGGTGTCATATCTTGCAGAAAGGCTGCTGAAAAATGGCCTGTTCAGCTTGCTGGGGCTCATGCCAAGAATAAGTAGCCCAGTTCCAATTCACAGGAGAAGTAATCTCTTCTTGTTTAGTGCTGAAATACACATTGCCATTTTTTGGCAGGATGGTGCCTTTGGTTATACAACAGCTTTTGTGAAGCACTGAACCACCTTATTTCAAAACAATTATAGTGTTCTGTACCTACACTGCCACCCTGCCACTCTGAACATTAAGGATAGCAGGGGGAGAGTAAAGGAGAAAAAAGACAGAGGTGAGTTGCCTGCTGATGAAATCACATTCCACAAATTTTTTACGTCTCTGTTAAGCATTAAATAAATCCATATCCTATTAAACCACAATGGTGTCTCTTTCCCATGAGCTTGCTACAGTTGAATTGAGTGGTACAATGTACCTTGAACACTAAGTCACTTTCAATTAAAGAATCGTTAATTAATCTTCACTATTCTGATACCTGATTAGCTAGTTTTTTAAAATTGAGACAATTCTTATTAGATCTTTTTATTTCCTTGAAAGCAGATTTTGCAATGCAGCATGAAAAATATGTAGACTATAACAGGGTCAATTTGGTTTTAATTCCCTTGAAGAGATAGTCATAAATTTTATCATTTTTTCTGGGTTACGAATTGTATCCAAACATGAAAAAAGAACAGAACATTGCCCACAGAACAATAATGAATGTTTCTTTCCCTTCTCCCATGCAATTATAACAGGTTAGTACCAAATCAATACCCATTTTGCAAACTGCCCACCTAAAATGTCTCTTTTGTCTCTCTCATACATCTAATCTGTGCATCTATAGCACACTAAGTATCTGACCACCTTATTTTGTAATCTAAAGACTAATCACTTAAATATAACTTCTTTTCAAGAGTGAGCATGCACAAACTAGTTGGGAGTCAAATACATGTTAAATGCATTTAAAGAAAGACAAGATACCTGTCCAGAACATTTAGGACCTGAATAGGAGAGGATGGAATGTAATTAATACAGTATGAAGAAACAGTGAAAATACATATTCACCTTGTTAGCTCCAACTTTTTTATTTTATTTTTTATTTACAATAGTTTATCCAATTGGTTGATTAATTGCTTGGGTTTTTTTGTTTTGTTTTATCTTCCATTATTTCTTTTTTTTTCAGTTGAAACTGGTTGAATACTGCAAACACAATTGTAAAGAAAATAGTTTGTTGTTAAATGACAACATTTATTGCATGGTGTTCTACATGAATAGCATTTAACCAGTTATAGCAGCGGTGTCAAACATACAACCCTGGGCCAGATGCAGCTGCCAAAGCCTCTTAATACGGTCCACTGGTCTACTGGTAGGCACCAGAAGTTGAGGGTATTGCCTGCTTTAGAATCCAGGGCCCTTTGGTCCTGCTAGGCATGTCCATCAGCAAGCTTAACTCTCTGCCATTGCCTCTGGATTTGCTTGTCAGCACTGCCATCACCAGAACCCCAAGCAATTCCACTGGACCCCTTGCCACCACCACCATGACCTGGTGGGGGATTCAGCCTACCAGGAACCCCACAATCTGGATCTGGCCCAGGGCCCCAGGTGTGTTTAATACCCTTAACTTATACTTAGCCTTTCTTTCTGTCCTTCTCTCTCTTCCTGCCCCCTCTTCTCACTCTGTGTAGATTTTTAAGCTTAATGGGGCTTGGAAGAGCTGCAACTAGAGATACTGTAAATATGGTCAGAATGAGGGGAGTCTAGACCTAAAGGCTTGCATGTAAGAAGATGCACAAGCTGGGAGGAGGCGGCCATGAAGTGGAAGCTATGCTATGTAACTTAAGAAAGGAAGAGTGAAAGAAAAGGAGAACAAAACAAACAAGCGTAACCCGGGCGGTACTCCAAGAGGTACCCCTCTCCAATTAAAGGGATCAAAGCAGGTGTACAAGCTCTGTGGGAGGTGTAGGGACTCTCCTCCCCTATAGAGCAGAGCCAGACCACCATTGGGAACTTAACCATATACCTTCTAATACTGGGAACATAAACAGGCATAAATCAGTGGGTATAGTGGACACTACAATGCCCCAAGGGGGCAGGATTCAACAAAGGTTAGACACTTACAATCATCGACAAAAACAGGGTTAATAAAATATAAAACACAAACAGCAGATCAAACAATATGGGTTGGTGAAATATAAAAAGGCACAAGATGCAAAATGTCAATTAACAAGGAATCATAGGGCCTTGGTACCTGGATGGGAAAACACAATGGGCCCTTTCCACTGCAAGAAATTTGCTTCTTGTTATCTCACTGATCCCAAGTCACCACAGCTAGGACTTGAACCCATATCTCCCACATGGTGGGCAGGAACACTACCACACAGCCACCACTGGTGAAACTACTCCAGCCTGCTAGGGGGCTTGACCTTCCTAGAGCCCAGCCTCATGTCAAGCTGCCTGGCATCTGGTTGGAGGAGCTGGAAGCAAGGCTGAGAACCTCTCAGGTCCCTGCTCAGATCCTTCCTGGAGCTGGGGAGCCTCTCCTGCTGGCTGCAGCCTCTCCTTGAGGATTCTGGAGCCCAGCGGGGAGCCTTTCCTGCCGGCTGTACGCCATGCTGCTGGGGGTCCCACTGCTGCCTGCAGGTCCTGCTCTTTCAGGCTTTTCCAGGGCACTGCTCCTGCCCCGCTGGCTCAGCTCTAACTAGCTCTGTGAAAACCCTTACTTGTGGTCCCTCGCTGGTCTCTCCCCTGAGTCAGCCCACACTGCCCCTTTTATCCCCCTCCAGGTGACCCAAGGGGCCAATCGGGACACAGGGGGGTGACTCTCTGGGGCCTGATTGGTGCGGAAAGGGAATCCCAAGTCCTCCAATCATCTTTTGCCCTTTCAAAACCCCTGGGCTAGGTCACTGCCAGCCAACCCATCACACAAGGAAAAAAACCCAACAAAAACAACAGGAAAAAAAAAGAAGTGGAAGACAAAGTGAAGTCTAAGACAAGAATACAGAGGTAAGAAAAACCAGCAAAAGAGACTGAAGAGAAACTGAATGTGGCTGATGTTAACAGGGTAGCAGTATTTGGATAAGCTGCAAATAAGAAGCTGCCTGCAAGACAAGAAAGGACCTGGCTGAAGTCAAAACAGTGAACACTGAGATGATGGATAATGGTGTTAACAGTGAAGACAATGGAATGGGAAGAACTTCAGTGCGTCTAAAAACACGAGATCTTTATATCACATATCTGTACTTAGTTATAAATTCACAATATACATGAATGGTTACATTTCCCAACCTATGTGCATTTTGTATGACCCCTACATTTTAAATTTTAGTCATGGATCTGAAGAAGAGCAAGTTTATTAAGATTCTTAGGATAAATGGCAATGTATGTACTAACCAAGAAAGTGATGGCAAAGCTTATTACTTACTGCTGTGATGCAGACTCTTATGTAAAGTCGGCTGCGTTCCTTGCCATTGGTGGTTTCAGAAGCAGATTCTCTGAGTTTCTGAATTTGCTTCTGATCAGATGATATATGATCAGTGCTACTAGTTTGCTTCCCCCGCCCCTATCCCCATGTCATCTATTGCTTTGTGATAGTTAAACTGATATGAAAAACATTCTAGTAATACATATAAACCAACACTAGCATGTAGCTATATTTTAGCATTGATCTGCTTTGCACGCTTTAAAGGATGGAGCTTATTATAATTAATTTAAAGTAAAACTTGAAATGGAAGAAAGCCAAAAATCTGTTGCAAAAATTTCTATAGCTTTGCCAGGAATAGAGGCCCCTGAGGTATGAGATAAGTCTTTAACATGATAGAAGCTATTTCATTTTTTTGATAATATTGGTGCTCACTTCACTTAGATGAAAAGTATTACAGGAAAGAAGAAATTTCCTCATCCCTTGGCATTTTATTATGAGCTGTTGCCCAGATCTCTAGTCTATTGATGCATTTCTCATTGCCACATTGGAGCATCTTCATTTGCTCCAATAAATATGCATACATTTCCCTTCTTTTACCCAATATGAGATATACAATTATCATTGTGTCTTGTGGGCTGGCTGACAAGGTAAAAGACTGTGTTCTTGCTTTCAGATACGTTTTTTGTAGAAATCAACCACATGGCTATGCAACCACAGCAGATGATTTTGCTGCACCATCAGGTAATGTAACAGATTTACTCCTCCAAAAAACTAAAGCTGGTTAGGATTTTTTTATATAATAAAGCAGCTTCCATTATTCATGCCAAATCATTGCAATGATTTTTTCAAGAAACATGTATATATGTTTATACAAAACTTTCAATAAAAGGGTCAGAGATCTGGCATGGATTTTCTGGTCAGAACTAGGAAGCAGGAAACCTGCCCTGGAAGTGCCAACAACCCGGTTTTCATACAGCTTTCATTTTATATGTGGGAGATCCAGGTTTGAGGCTATACTAAGTATTCTGCCACATTCCTAGTGACCCCACAGTAGTTATGAAAGACTGTGAACACTAGGCAATGAACACATTTGAAACATTTTTCATGAACACATTTGAAATGTTTTGGTTTCAGCCTGGTCATAATGGAAATTTTTTTGAAAACTCAAAAAGTTGTATAAGGGGGAAAAATTTCTTGACCAAAAATGCTAGGGAACTGAGACACTGGAGCTAAGGGTTATAGAACCCCTCCAGGCAGAGCGCTGGGGGAAATGGTGGGGAGTGAAGAACCTGCTCACACTTCTGTTCATGTGTCTTATTCTATAGCAAGGCTGTCCAGCTTTTAAGCCCCCAGGGGCCACCTGTCCCAAAGGCCACACCAGTGGGGACCATAAGACATGACTCACGGCCTACACCAAGCATGCCACATGCTCCACCCCTGCACCATGCACTCTCCCCACCATTGAGCTGCCTAGACACAATTTGCCCCCACATATGGCCCCAGTCTCACTCTCAGCTCCCTGCACTGCTGCACTGCCCCACCCAGCCTGGGGTGAAAGCAAGAACCAGCAACTGAAGGACAGAGAGGGGAGCCTGGAGTCTCTAGTTGCAATTACAGATGGAGAAATGAGGGGGAGTGCAAACCAAGTGAGCACCCAAGAAGGCTTCACATTAACCCCTTGCAAGCTGCAGGTGGCCCACAGGCTGCCAGTTGGACAATTCTGTTCTAAACAATCACTGGTTAAAATACAACTATAACCCAGCAGCAAATGCTAAGCCCAGCATCATCCCTCTCAGGGGAATTTCAAAGAGAAACTCTTTTCACTTGCTCTTTTTCTGGCCCCTGAATTAAGCAGTCCTGGCTTCCCACTGCCAAGGCTTCAACAGGATAGGAAAAGAGTACCTTTATCTAACTGTCCTATAGATTAAGACACTCTCATAGGAAATGGGAAATAAGGGTTCAGATCTCCAAGTCAAATTTTCTTTTTCCCAGGGAAGTATTCTAGGCCCTGGGATATTGGGCAAAAGATGTGTACTAGCACATTGCTTATCTTCAGAAACCCACTACAGAGAAGTAGAACTAGGTTTTGTAAATTGGAAATGAATGGATAACTTGAGAGGCAGGAGTTCAGACACTGCCCTGTACTTTAGCTCTTCTTGTTGGCTACTTCTAGATATCGCTAGACTTTCTGAAGTGCCTTGTGGAAGCACCTCCCATATCCCTATCTCTGTATAGAAATCAGACACCTAAATACAGTCCCATTGGGGTCTCACCATTCACTGCACAGGCATCCTAGGCACATAACAGGGTCATTTTGAATTGCTCTACTGAAGCAGACCCTCAGAAGTGGAGCAGAGTCTAAATCAACATGAATATTAATATAATTTAAATCTTCATCTTAAATCTAACAAAGACACTATGCATTCAAGTTCTTTATTTAATTTATTTACAAGCATAGTTTGAACCTGCCCCATTAGGATCTTGCCACAAATAGTTGAGAGGTAGTCAACCATATTGGAACACACAATTGGGACAGGTCACTTTTAGGAAAGTTGCAAGTATTTGTATTCAAGTGGAATGGAAGCAATTATAAAATCAAGCTTCCACACAGTATGAATGGTCCAAGCCTAAAAAGCTTATGATCAAATGGATGAGTTTACAGTATAAATTATTATATCGTAAGCATGATGGAATTGATTTCTGTATGCTTTCATTTTGCGTACAAGTTAAATTACCTCCTCCCTCCCAGAATAACAACAGATTCCTCTACAAATGTAAGCATCTATATTTTTTACTATGAATGTTTCTATAACGTTCAGGCAACAGCATGCTTCTTTTGAAACTCATATAGAAGAGCAAGTAATAGCTCAGTGATTTTCTGGTCTAAGTATTATGTAAGATTTCCATGAAAATATAATGAAAAGCTTTTCAAAATCAAGTTGAGCCATTTGAAGAAACAAAGTTCTATTTCATGTTGTTAAGATACAACTGATCACTCCTGTTATTTTGTTTCTATTATTACTGTTAGCATCATATGTTTTCATAGCTGCAAAAATGTTTTCCTTAGGATTTTTTTTACAATAAACTGTGATCTGAACAACATTGTTATGGGGACAAGGGAAGGTTAAGGAAGGAAAGGTGACGAGCAGTCATCTTTGCCTGGGACTTAGATGCTAGCCTGAAATCTTTGCTGGATCATAGTTCAAGTCTCTGCTCTACCTGATTCAGAATGATCTGGCATGAAAAACTGCTGTACATCAAGCAGAATAGCAAGCTGAAACTAGAGCTTTCCACATCTAAGTCCATATTTTAAGCCCTAGGAAATTCTCCTGAATTAAAAAGGCACAGGTTTTGAGCCCAAATTTACTTTTATTTTTAACACAACTGATGTTTCACAAAAAGATTCAAAATGTTTTTGTTCCAGTACAAAATCAAAACAAATCTCAAGTCCCCCTTTCTGCCCCCACAATGTTTTCCCAAAAAAGAATGGCTATCCTCCAGCTAGCTCTAAATTTTGCAAAGTGAGACTTGATGGATCAGGAGATTAGGACAGGAATACAATACAGGACCTGACTCGCACTTGAATTTAGAGAGTTTGAAAGTCACAACAATCTGATGGCTCCTGAGGTTCAGGGTTTATATAAAATGAGTTATTCTGTTGCCTGTCTGCAAGAAGTTAATAGCTTCACTCTTGTTGCCAGTGGTATCTACTGATGCTAAATTATTTATTATTAAAAATGATTTTAAATGATTCAGGATGTATGATGGTGCCCCTAGGCAAGTGCACAAATTTATTACTGCTGCTACCTTACTTCCCAGTCACACACAGTTGTAGCATCCCCTAAAATTCCTCTGCCATAGGTTTTGTTTTCCACTGTGCTTCCACAATACTTTGAACAATAAGGCCTAGCTCCTTCTTGAGACATACCTCAACTAAAAAGTTAAGCACATGGAGAACTTTAAATATGTTAAAAGTCCCCTTGACTTTAGAGTACTGTAGGCAAATCCTTATACACGTGGCTGAAATGAACCTAACTACTTCAGCTCCTGCCACAAATGGACTAACGATGGATAATACCTCTACCAAGATATCAGTTGGTACTAACAAGCACTTTTATTGGTAATTTTGGTAGAATACCCAAGGCTTAGGGAGTTGATTTTTCAAAGGTACAACTAGCACTTGCAGTCATAACCTCTAAGGGTGCTTCTACACGTGACAATGTCACAATGTACACATGATGAAAACTTCCCATTGTGTGGCTTAATGGCATCATTAAGCCACACAAAGTTTTGGGGGTTTTAAATGACTTTGCATTGTTGAAAACTAAATTACATCCCAATGTAGTTTAGTATGCAATGTTGCAACTTGGAACATTGCAGCTGTTAGTCAGCTCACCCCCTGGCCACAGGAAAGGCTGGTTGGCTCCACAGAAGAAAAAAAAATAAAAAAAGGATCAGGTCTACCACTGCTTCTACCTTCTACAGCTTCTCCAGCCCATAGGATGCCTGGGACCACTGAGGAATGGGCCAACTCGCCCCTGGGGCAGTGTGGGGAGGTGGCAGCAGGGTGGCTGGAGAACGCAGCAGGGATGATGCATGGGGCATAGGGCCACGTGAGCAGGCTACAGTTTCCCCAAGCCTGCCCAGGCTTCCAGTACCCCATACACCATCCCTCCTGCCTTCTCTGGCTGCCAGCACATCCGGCTGCCCTCCTGCTACCTCCTCACACTGTCCCCGGAGCAAGCTAGTTCATTCTGGGTTGGTCCTAGGACCTGCTGAAGGCAGAAGCAGCAAAGGGTCTAATCCTTTTTTTCTGGGGAGTGACCTGGGGGGTGAGCTGACAGATTAATGGCACAGATTAATGCCCCCCTACCCCAGCCACAGGAGAAGCAAGCAGGCTCCACTGCAAAAATAAATAAAGGATTGAGCCCTTTGGCACTTCTGCCTTCAGCAGAGGCCTGCAGCTACCAGGGAAACAACATATATATAGTGATAGAAAAATAAAACCCAACCTTTCAATTATGCCCCCTAAATTGAAACAGTGAGTTTTTTAAATACAATTGCAAGAACTAAAACCCTGTCACATGTACAAGTCCCCTACGGTTAGACACCTCAGTCCTATTTGTGCTGAAAATCTATTCCATAACTAGATAGGGGGAATTACTGTATTTACCCAAATCCAAAATGACTCTGAATTCAAGTCAAGCCCCCAGGAATTATTCTATACGTGGAAAAATGTATAATTTTGTTATAATTTTCCATGTATAGAATGTAATCATTATAAGGTCATTTTAAATTTGCATGCCCCCACTGCTGCATCAGAGAAAGCAGTAGCAGAGGGGACAGGAAATGGGGGCGGGGGGTGTCAGGTGGTGGAGGACATGGTAGGATGGCAAATAAAGGGGTAGGCAATAGGAAGGCAGATGATGGGGGAGTCAAACAGCTTGACTCCCGCCCTTTGTCACCCCACGCCCAACACTGTGTCACCCCCAGTGCCTGTGTGCCCCAGCATCTGCCCCCACCCACAGTGCCTATCTCCCTGGTTCCATATCCTGCCCCCCACAACTACAAATGACCCCCTTCATTACTGTTTCCCCAGGTACCTGTTTCCCCAGTGTCTGCTCCCCCCCTCCACCTGCTGCTTTTATCCCTCTCATTGCTTCTGTCTCCACCCTACCCCCTGCTACTGCTTGCCCTCCAGCAGAGCTCTGACCCTGCTCCAGCCTGGGGCACAGCACACATGGTTGCTCCAGCCCCAACCTGGCCACACAGCAGCCATTATGGTGGCAGCAGCTCCAGCTTGGCTATGGAGCCAGAGCCAGAGCTGGAGCTGCTGCTACTGCTGGGCTAGGCTGGGCTCAGGCCATGGCAACCACATGCTCCACTACCCCAGGCTGGAGTGGAGCCAGAGCCATGCAGGAACCAGAACCATAGGGGGGCACAGGCTGCAGGGGAGCACAGAATTCATTTTGGATTCATCAGGTAAATATGGGTAACTTTGGCCAGAAGTGTGGGGCCATGACATGGTCACAACTTCCATTGCTGCTAAATGCCATTGCTGGATATGACTTTAAGAGATCATCTGAGATCCCTAGCTGCTTATCCAGATGTTTTCATAAGCACTAAATTAATTTAAATGTAGAGTCTTTTTAAAAAGAAGTAAGAGAGCCTGATCTCACAGCCTAAATTGTAATGTCTGTCAGAACCAAATTTGAATGAGGAGCTGGATAACACAGTGTTAAGCACAGACATACGCTGACAAGTAAGGGGAAAATCCCCAGAGGGCTAGTGAGCATGCCCAGCACATGCCCCATGTTCGACCCCACACTTGTCCATCATAAAAGTTCACTGAGGTAATCTGACTTGGCACCATGCGCATGCCTGGACATGCACCAGAAGGAACTAGAACTTTCCAAAAAGGGAGCTATCTGATTGGCCACCTAAAACATACTTAAGACCAGTAAGTTTCCGCCCACAGCAGAGACCAGTCCAGAGAGAGAGAGAGAGAGAGAGAGAGAGAGAGAGAGAGAGAGAGAGATATCACCTGAGAACTTCAATCAGGAGACTCTCAGAGACCAGAGACCTGCTAAGGTCTTGGGCTGGTTCACAGGCCAGCCACCTGTGGACCCTGTCTCTCCGCCACCGCTATTCCCGATGTACCCTGTCCCTGCATGCTCGCTTTCGTCAGCTGTCGCTCTACTGGTATCATTCTACTGGTTCTGCTCTACTGGTTCTGATCTACTTTGTTTTGTTTATTAGTTCAGTCAGTTAGTCATTATTTCAACTTAGGGTTCAATTACTCGTTCTGTAACACCTTGCATCTGTGACCTACGCTCCCAAAAGGCGTAAGTAATAAAACTGCATTGCAACCACCAAGCGTCTGTGCCGTCTCTGCCCCGCTAGCCCCCGCCTGTTCGTCTGAGCTTGTTGCCGTTAGACTGGCGCTCAGGACTGCTGACCGCCGCAATGTCTTTAGAAAATTAATTTAATAACCAAGAAAAAATATATGTAACAAAAATGAATTATGGTATTATTAACTGCAGATATGTACTTTCTTAATCAAAGATATAAATAATCCCCAAATTTACTGGTTCTATGTCAATGTCAGCCACAATTTGCTACCTCTGCTACAGCTGCTGTCTAAGATTCAGTGATACTGATAAATAGCATGTAACAAGCTGAAAGACCTCCATTAGAAATACTTGTAAATTTTGATCAGCAAACTGAATGCTCCTCTGAAATAAGATTTACAGCTCGCCACTTGAAACATTAGGTCACTGATCCTTCTAGCAAAAAGAAAAATGCAAATGAAGAAGTAGCTCCCTGCACATGTACTTATGAGAGTTCATAGGTGGGATGCAATGGGTCTAGTCCCAAGTCACTGTGTTTTCAAATGCTTTTGATATAATTAGTGTCTATGATTTTGGCCATTTCCTTGTTTAACATTTCCTTGTTTATTCCTTTATAGCACCTTGTTTTGGTGCTATAAGTTTTTCCTGTTAGTGATAATATCAAGAGGTGACCGTTGTCATCTCTCACGTTTATGCAATGAGAAAAATAAAAGCTATTGTCTACACATTTGCTATAGACAATAAAACTAAATGTAGGAAATGAAAACAAATAGGTGTGACTTTCCCATACTCTCATTACCTAGCAAGTATTTAGATATGTTTCTCTTGTTGCATCTAAACAATATCTTGCATGGTAAACACTAGCTTAGACTCTCTTTTGTTAAACTGCAATGTAATGTTTCATCAGTAGAACTGCTGATCTGCTGGAGGGGTGAGTGAACATTACTATATTACAAACTAAAATGAGACTTGCTACATACAAACTGGAAATTCTGGGTTCATAGACCCACAAATCTTAAAGCCAAAAGGGACCATTTGTGATAATATGTTTTGACGCCCTATAAAGCAGGGTCATAGTATTTTCCTTAACTAATCTTTGGTAGAATTAGAAGTTGTTCATATGGTTAATTATACTCATTGTTAAATCACTATGCCTTTTTTAAACCTACATTGGATAAACTTTAACAGTTACCCACTAGATCATGTTATCAAGCCCTAATATCAAATGTCCAGTACCCCCATTGGTAATTATAGTCAGCAATCAAATTCACACTTAATCTCATCCTTGGTGCACATGTAACTAGCACACAAGTAGTACGGCTGATCTAGGAAATAGTAACATGCTGTTAAGGGATATTAGTATGTTGTTAAGGGTTAAATCTGAATGAAGATAAAGAAACCTATAACAGAACCTGGGGAGGTGGGAATTTAAGGTACCCAGTACCAAAACCATAATCCAAAAAAAATCTCTGCTCAGCTGCTGCCTGCCCCAGAAATTTGTAAATTCATTAGGTGCATTTTTATTTGACTTTTAAAGTCTCCTAGGTATCTTGACTTTAGCTTATTCACATGCCCATCTACATGACTAGATAGGTGATTGGCTTCTGCCTAAACTCGGTCAGTATACAGAAGCTAGCTGTCAAAGTCCCTTGAAAGGCCAGATCTGACATGTATTTTTAGACCATATGTAACACAAACACATAGAATCAAGCCCCTCCTAACATGTTGCTAAAGTCACTTCCTTTCAGTGGAAGAAAGTACTTAAGGTAGATATACATAACTGCATAATCTTTACACTCAGTGGGTGCTTCTACATAAGCACTTTACTGCAGACTTAACTAATTATCTCCGCAGTAAAGTGTCACAGTGTACATGTGTGCCAGTATTAGGGCACAGTAAATTAACTCTGCCATAGGATAGTTGGCAGCTGCTGTCAAGTGTCGGCGACAGTACCATCCTACAGCAGAGTCATTTACTCCATTGAAATGCACATATAGATGGTGACAGAGTATGGCTGGGGCACTTTTAGCACCCTCATGCCCCAGCCAGCTCCAGCACTGTCCAATGCTGCCAACCAGAGCCTGGTGCCAACTCCCCTGGCCCCCTGGTCTGCTCCACCTGGTCTAAATTGCTATTAAAAACTTCCAATGATGGAGATTTCACAACTTCTCTGTGGGTGGTTAAACGCTAGAACAAACTCCCTAGAGATTTGAGGAAGCATACCTTTTGTGCAAGAGCAGAGAACTTACTAAATTCCTTAGAACTCACTATGGAAGTGGGAGACCTGGGTTCTAGTCCCTCCCTTAGGAGGGTGTTTGAACCCACATCTCCCCGTTTCCTGGAAAATGTTCTAAACATCAAACTATAGGCTGGCCTAGGATAAGTCATAGGGATGGCCCCAGATCCCACTACTGTTTAGGCATTATATTCAATAACTATTTCATGCAAAATATTTAAGGAGTCATGGGAGCAAGAACTTAGGTTTTCCTCAGAGTGAAATGCTCTCAACACTGGATTAAAAATTTAGGGTCTTCCTTCATTGCTGTCTTTCAAGTCCCATAAATGATGTATTCTTGGCTCTCCAATAGCCAGCTTCAACAGGAGAAAGGGACAATGCCTTCATGTTAGGACAGCCCATAGTTTAATCTTTAGAATGTTTCCCAGGAAACAGAGATGTGGGTTCAAACCCACGAACCCTAAGGGAGGGACTAGAACCCAGGTTTCCCACTTCCTTAGCGAGTTCTCTGTTCTTGCACAAAAGTTAGGCTTCCTCTTACCTCTGCAGGCAGTTAAACACTAGAACTAGTTAGGTCTAGCTCAAAGTTGCTGGATCATGTCTTAAATGTGGCAGTTTTGTGAGAAATATTGATACAAATGACCTCTCAAATGAACAAAGCTGGGTGCAGGGATGAAGAGAAGAGATTTGACAGCCAAAGATAATACTGCAAGGCATTCAAAAAACATTGTCCACAGGAGTTAAATGAATTAAACAATATCTGCCTTCTCTGAAGAAAAAAGATGACTAGCCACTGTTATCAAGCACTGACTCACCAATTCCTCTTCTCATAGACAAAATTCAAAACAGTGAAAGCAATACTTACTTCAATCACAGACTCATAAAAGACATTAAAGGAGAAAGAATTCATGCTGGGAAAGAAGACTGAAATTGTGAGTGTTAGAACCTCTGAGGTTGAAAAATGAACACAGTACACATAAGACAAACTCAACATTTTAGAAACAAAACATATCTGGCATAAGAGGATTTTAAAGACTGAAAAAAGGAACAGTATCAGAATATTCACTCTACCTGAAGAGAGGCAGATGGCATCAGCCCAAATTCTTGAAGCAAACAATTGTTCTGGCTTTTTTTCCTATTCTGTATAAAACTTGTTCCAGTAGAATTCATGTACTAATTTCCTCTGAACCCACTTTGTCATGTATCAGAAACAGAATCAGCAACTAGAAAATATTCTGAAGGATAATGCCTGCATTTGTACTGCTAGGGACAGATCGCATCATTTAATCCACATAATTTACCTTTAAAATTTTCACATATATACATGCGAGTGCTTGCAGAATCAGGGGTGATTTAGTAGACAAAATAAATCTCAACCTGAACACTGCTATTTGGCAGGATATAGCAGGATTTAAAAACATGTAACTTCACGTATAAGTCACTCTTCAATCAAAATGGCTAATCGCACTTAGTTTTAGGCACATAGAATCATAGAAAATTAGAGTTGGAAGGGACTTCAGTAGGTCATCTAGTTCAACCCTTGCTCAAAGCAGGACCATCCCCAGCTAGATCTTCCTGCCCAAAGCTTTGTCTAGTCAGGTCTTAAAAATCCCCAAGGGTAGAGATTCCATAACCTCTCTGGGTAGCCTGTTCCGGTGTTTTACTACCTTCCCGCTGAGACTGTTTTTCCTAACTTCTAACCTAAACTTCTCTTGCTGCAACTTGAGGCCATTACTCATTGTTCTGCCATCTGCCACCACCAAGAACACTCTAGCTCCATCGTCTTTGGAACCACCCTTCAGGTACTTAAGGCTGCTATTAAATCCCCACTCAGTCTTCTCTTCTCCAAATTAAATAAACCCAGTTCCCACAGCCTCTCCTCCTAAGCAGGTATGCTGATTTTCTGTTTTAAAATCCAAAATCTTACCAGTGTTTCAGTCATTGTAATAAAATCCTAAATACCTATACATTTTGGGGTTTTTAGCGTAGAAAATCAGAGCTCTCCCTGCCCCCTTTGCTCACTAGGACGTGGGTCCAGCTGCAGTTGCTCCCCCTTTCTCCTCCCCTCAGGCTTTGCGGCACTGAGCAGCCATAATATGCCAGTGACCTTCACTCCCAAGCCACAGCCCCCCATCCCTGTGAGTGCCCCTCACTTCTGACCCACTGTGTCCCACTCCCAGACCCCAGACCCCCAGTGTGTGGGAACAGGGGTGGATGTGTGGAGCAAGAGAAGGGCTTGACCATAGGCAATGTATTGAGGAGGCATGTGCCCCCTCCAGATGTGTGCCTACAACAGGGCACAGGGCTGCAGCCTGGCTGGACTGGCACCAGGTAAGAGCCACCTGCACAGCCCAGTGGGCATGACCTGCAGTGGGAGAATGGGTGGAGCGGGATGGTGAAACTCATTGTTGCCACCACCACTGGGACCCCTGTGCCAGCCATACCTCCATGGAGTAATACTGCACCACCAGCAGTGTGAGGAGTAACAAACCAGGGGGAGGGCCATGGTTCCCTCCTACCACCAGCTGCTTGTGCACCAGGCTTGGACTCTACCCGAGAGGGGAGGGGAGGTGGGGGGGCTGCATGAACATCCTGAGGGGAGCAGCAGTATCAGTGGCTGAGCCATGGCAGTGGGGTTGAGACCTAGCATGCAAGGTTGTCAGTGGGAGTAGGTGAGAGCAGTGCAGCCCCCAATCCAGTCCATTACTCCTTGCACTGCTAGTGGCATGTTATGGCAGCGCAGCTGGTGCAGGGGTCCCAGTGGTGGTGGTGGTGGCTGTGGCGGCAGAAGCAACAATTCTTGCCACCCTGCTCTGCCCTCCCATGCCAGGTGCCAATCCAGCCAGGCTGCATCCCCATGCCCCACTGTAGGCACAAAAATAGGGGTGGGGCACATACCCCCACAATGCCCCTCCAACTCATTGCCTATAGATCTGACCCCTCCCCAGAAGTGTGCGCAGTAGTGAGGAGCAAGTTCCCCCATCAGCCTCCCCACAACCCAATGAGTCACCCCTGGCTGAGTCCTACTCCCTGGATAGGCCCTGTAGCTATGCGTTCTTGCTCTAGCCCAGGGCATCACACAGTGCCCCAGTGAGGCAGCACTCCCAGGCCCAGATGCCAACCCTGCCTCACTCTCTCCCTGGCCATGGGGCTTCAGTACAAGCCACTTCCTCTGCATAAAGCTGCCCCTCCCCAACTGCCCGTGTGTCACCTGGGCCTTCCCCCATAGACTTACCTGCAGACAGCTGAGTGAGCTGCTTCTCAACCATTCTGCCTGGCTGTATTGATTGGCACATGCATGTGTACACAGACATACATGCACATGGCACCCTTTGCATCCAATTGGCCTCCTCCCACTCCTAGAACTCTGCCAGCCTGAAAAAGGAAATCCACTGTTTCCCCACATTTTTCTTGTTTAAAGGAGAGAATTCATGTTTTTATACTTTAAAGGAGAAAATATGTGTTCCATGACAAATGGAAAACCTGGATTCCTGCTCATAAGTTATGTATCCCAGTCCTCAACTACTTTTGTTGCCCTCCACTGGACTCTCTTCAATTTGTCCACATTTTTCTGTAGTAGGGGGCCCATAACTGGATACACTGGGTGAGTCTACACATTGTTCTCAGAGATGTAGCCACATGCTATGTCACCGTAGGGCACACTACATTGACATACTGATCATGCAGATCTACATGTAATTGCTACCTATGTCACTGTAGTGGCATGCTCCCTGTTTATAGCATGCTGGTATGGAGATTCAGCGGTGAAACTTAAGTGCAGTAACAACATCTCCATACAGTGATGTATAGACACGCCCAGTATTCCAGATATGGCCTCATAAGTGCCAAATAGAGGGAAAGAATCACTTCCTGCAATCTGCTGGTAATGCTCCTACTAATGTAGCCCAGTATACCATTAGCTTTCTTGGCCACAATTGCACACTGCTGGCTTATAATCAGCTTATTGCCCACTGTAAATCCTAGGTCCTTTTCTGTAGAGCTGCTGCTTAGACAGTCAGTCCCCAGCCTGTACCTTTGCATGGGATTGTTCCATCCTAAGTGCAGGACTTTTCACTTGTCCTTATTCAAGTTTGTGAGATTTCTTTTGGTCCAATCTTCCAATTTGTTGAGGTATCTCCAAATCCTAGCCCTACCCTCCAGCATATTTACTACTCCCCCCCAGTTTGGTGTCATCCGCAAACTTGCTGAGGGTGCACTCCGTCCCATCTCCCAGATCACTGATGAAGATATCAAACAAAACTGGCCCCAGGACTGACCCCTGGGGCACTCCACTTGATACCAGCTGCCAACTAGAGATTAAGCCATTGTTTATTACCCTTTGAGCCTGATGATACAGCCTGTTTTCTATCTACCTTACAGTCCATTCATCCAATCCATACTGCCTGAGCTCGCTTGCTAGAATGTTGTGGGAGACTATATCAAACGTTTCAGTACACTGTTAACTGTTCAGTTGAAGAAGGAGTAAGTTTTCAAAATCAATTTCCTTCAAAAACATTGGGAGAGAACAAGTGGAATAAAACTAACAAGTGTATATGTTGAGTGGGGAAAAACAGATCTCTTAAGAATAATTTAAATTATTTTCATGAAGCACAGAATGATATTTCTTTTTTCTAATGTAAGAATTAATGTAAGTTTAAAATAAGGATACATTTAATAAGATCACATTTACACATAGGGAGGGGCAATTTGTTTAAAGGAGACTTTAACAATATGGATACATATTTTAATCAAATATTCTCCCAGTGTCTGTGATCCTACAGCTAGGAGAAAGGATGGACCATTGAAAGGTTGCTGGCTTAGGATTCAAGAGACTTGCATATGAGCTTGGGAAAGTCACTTAGGCTCAGTTCCTAAAGGGCATCAACAACTTTTTGCCAACAAGGGGGTAGCTGGGGGCAACAAGTCTCCACCTCCTCACCCCAAACAGCCATCTGCCAGATACAAAAACCTTTAACTACAGAGATACAGTCAGACATAATGGAGCAGCAGACAGAGGGGAATTGACAGCATAGTACAGCTCTGTAGCGCTGATCCTTCATGCCGGAGAGCACCTTCACAGGCCAGATTTATCCTACAGGGCACAGGTTTCTGACCGCTGCTTAAGGATATTTAGATACTGAAATCAATGGGAGTGACTGCTGTATTTATTAAGAGGACTTAGGAACTCGACTTCCATATTAGGAGCCCAGTTGGGCTCAACCCTTTGATTGAAATGCTCTGGGACACAGTGCCAGGCACTTTAATTAGTGAGCTGTGCTAATTAAAGGTGCCCATGTGCCACATCTATCAGGCTGAAAAATAGCAGCAGGGCATCTTGAACTAAAGCTCATTGAATGTATTTTATTTCAGAGCACCCCACTGCCATTTTTTCAGCACAGGGATGCACGGGGATGCTGATACATGTGACATGGAAGGCCATCAGAGTGTGTCAACTTCCGTGCTCCAGTAGACTCGATTAATCAGCTTTTGAGCACATCGGAGCAGGCTTCCTGCACATCTCTAGAAATCCAGGAAAAGGAAGGCTTTGGATGTGGATTTATAACCCTTCAGGACTGTAGTTTCCATTAGGTGGCAAGATGCTGCTGTCCTTTTCTAGATCTAGCCTATGTGACTTTGAGGATCAGTTCTTGTTTCCTATCTGTAAGAGGTCTGTAACTGTAGTCCTTCCTTCCCTCAAAAGTGTCTTGTGACAGTCTTTTAGATAGATAGCCTAATACAGTAGAAATGTAGTCCATGCAACACTAGATAAATCTGGCATTAAGCTGCAAGAAGTCAAAAGAACTTGTGTATGTGTTAAACCATATCTTGGATAGGAATAAGAAATGAGGTAGTCACACCCTAAAAACCTTAAAGTTGTACCGGACAGGATGTACAAGACATCTTGAATCCTCTGAGACTAAATCAACAAGATAATGAATAATTTATATTCCTTCTTCTCTTGCACATATTTTATGCATGAAATACCTTCACCTTAGATTATTAATTAATATGCAACTACTATGTTCCCTACCAGGTAATCAGGAAACTGTTTATTGGTCAAAACTTATTCAGGTTGAAATCTGTAGGAAAGAGATCCTCCAGTAAATAATAAATTGAAATCCGTTAAAGATATTTTAAGAAAATATAGCTAAATGCCACTCAAAAACCCAACAGTTTATACAGTTGCAATATTATCTCGATATTTGTATTAAGCAGAATAGATTTTCAAAATCATCTAAGGGTTTTAGAAACACAAGTCCCATTTACTTTCAAGATTTGTATTCCTAAACCTCTCAATTCATTTTGAAAATCTTTTAAAAAATCTATATAGAAGTTTCCATCAGCACTAGACAAGATTTTGGTCCCAGTCAAGAAGAAAATTATCATAAATTTCTCTCTCTGTGGAAGATTTTGATTATAAAATAACTTCCAATCTGAGCCTTCCTGTCATACCTCAAGACAAGACCGAGAACTCATTTTGTTAATAAGCCTTTGTAAAAAAGTTGTCAACTGAAAACAAATTTTAAACATTTTTTACGTTTCTTTTTTTTCTTCATTTTTTAATATGTTAGTACTTGTATAGTTTTGCTAAGAGGTTGCACAATGGATTTGGTATAGGATCATTTGGATAGGGATGATCCTGCCTTAGGCAGTGGGTTGGACAAGATGACCTCTATAGGTCCCTTCCTGCCCTACTTGTTTATGATTCTGTAAGTTAACCTATACTTTTTTAAAAAGTCAATTTGAACAAAAAATGGTGATATACTTTGTTTTGAAAATTGTGATGTTTTGACAATATCAAATCTATTTGTCAAATTTCATAGACATTAGGGCTGGAAGGGACCTCACAAGATCATCAGGTCCAGCCCCAAATATTTATCAAATATTTTTGACAAATATTTTGTTTAAAAGGAAATGGATTAAAAACAATCAGCCTATTACTAAATAGGAACCTCCAAAGGGGTTAAATCTGCATCACTCTGGCTTCTTAGCATAATATGTTAACCATCATACTACAAGTCCTGAATCATCCAGCCCCACCTTCGGCACTACTTTGAAGCTAGCCAAGATCTGTGAAGAGATATGTTGGGCCAGGAGGAAGTGAGCAAGTTGAATTGTTTTTGGCTCAATGAGATGGCTGATACCTTGGAAAGGAGAAGGGCTTGGGTAATAGCAGAAGTATAGTGAAATAGTTCACCACCCAGGACATATACAGGGTGGAATTATACTGGTCGTTGGAGAACAGGAGAGGGGGAGCAGGGAGACAGGAAGCAGAATCTTAGCTGCCTCTGCTCTATGCATTTGGGCAGCAGCCGCTACAGGTCCTGCTGTAGCAGCGTGAGTTGGGCTGCTGTAGCCAGGATGGGCTTGCTGTACTGGTGTAGCAGTCTGGCTAGTGCAGGCTCCCCAGGGCAGTTCCTGGTGCCTTGTTTGTTGCTTCTCCATTCATCCTCCCTGCCCCCCTCCCCCACCACAACTGGATGCAAGGCTGTGCCTCCCATTGCAATGCCTCCTCAGGGTCGGGGGGAGTGGAGAGATGTTCCACTAATTTCATTCACTTCCCTTCCCCCACAGATATATGATAGAACATAGGGCTATACCTGCCTTGTTTTCTATGACTGGGCTGGGTGGGGCTGCCCCCGCTATGGAAAAGACTCCTGGGAGGCGAGGGACCATATCACCACCCAGGGCTGATGCTCCCCTTGCCCGGCTGTAGTTACATTTCTGGGCTATAGTCTGTCTTGGAATAGGGGAATGCTTTCACAGGAAACTGCTTTTTATCCAATAACTATTACCTGAAAGGGGCAATGGCTCAATCTCAAAAAGAATACTGAAGAGGAGCTTGAGTAGTGTCTGACCTGTGATCCACTGGTCAAAATACTACTGAGAAATACTACTGTGCAAGGGAGGCCTAAAACCTAGGTCCCTAAATTTCTGTACAAGTGCCTTAACTATTCAGCTATTAAGGATAAAATATGGCACCACCATTTTTCCAAGACTTATACATGAGTACACAAGCACCCAAACTTGGGCAAAGAGGTAAAATGCACCATGTTCAAATTTGCAGAAGACACTAAGATGTGGGGAGATGTGGGCACACTAGAAGGGAGGAATAGGCTTCAATCAGACCTAGACAGGTTACAGGGGTGGGCAGATGAGAATAGGATGGGTTTCAGCACTGACAAGTGCAAGGTACTGCACCTGGGGGGGGAAGAACCAGCAGCATACCTACAGGCTGGGGAACTCCCTCCTCATCAGTGCAGAGACAGAGAAGGAACTTGGAGTCATTATTGAGGCCAATATGAAAATGGGCCGACAGTGTAGGGACACGGTCAGAAAAGCCAGCCATACCTTGTCATGCATCCACAGATGCATCTCAAGCAGGTCCAAGGAGGTGATACTCCCCCTTGATGCAGCACCAGTAAGGCTGCAGCTGGAGTATTGCGTCCAGTTCTGGGCGCCGCACTTCAAGAGGGATGTGGACAACATGGAGAGGGTCCAGAGGAGGGCCACTTGCATGATCAGGGGGCAGCAGGGCAGGCCCTACAAGGAAAGGCTACAGGACCTGAACCTGTTCAGCTTCCACAAAAGAAAGCTGGGGGGAGATCTAGTGGCCTGTTACAAACTAGTCAGAGGGGACCAGCAGGCATTGGGGGAGTTCCTGTTCCCCTGAGAACTACCAGGAGTGACTAGGAATAATGGTCACAAGGCGGCATAGGGTAAATTCAGGCTAGACATCGGGGGCACTACTTCACTGTCAGTGCAGCTAGGATCTGGAACAAACTTCCAAGCAAAGTGGTGCTGGCTTCTACCCTGGGGGTCTTTAAGAGGAGGCTGGATAAACAGTTGGACAGGGTCGTTTGACTCCAGTACCCTTTCCTGCCACGGCAGGGGGTTGGACTTGATGATCTGCTCACGTTCCTTCCAATTCTACCAACTATGAAACTATGAAGCATGTAGCCATATATACGCACAACTAGTGCATAGCCACACTGCCCACCTTCAAGCTACATGTGAACAGTTACAGAGCTATTGTGTATAGCAAGGGCCAAAACCAGCCAGATAGCTAGGAAACTGCTATTTAGATGTGCAAAGGGAAACAGATTCTGTCCCAAGCTTCATAATGGTTGGTGTTGCTTATACAGAGCTGCCAGATATTTAAGCCCTGAACTTCCACTTATTTCCAATTCAGAGTTAGATACTTAAATGCCTGAGTGGACCTGGGCTTAAGTGTTTTTTATACTCAAAATGTCACCAAATGATTGACAGTGCATTGAATTATTTACAAGCACATTCTGCATCACGCCTTATTTTTTCTGACAGAGATGGAAATGAACTAAAGTCTCTGGTCACCCTCCCCCAAAATTCACCGACAGTATTCCAAATCTGAAGAAAGAGGGTTGCAAGATTAATAGTAACCATGTTGGATTCTAATATATTTGTTACTAGTCTAGTTTCCAGAGAAATACATTCTGCTGTTTTATCCAAAATAAGAGAGCTTATTTGTAAGAAAAGGGAATGCAGATCACAGCACTTGCATGCACAGTGAACTCTATGAATCTCCCCAGCCAATCTGCACAAGCTCTGGCCAGAACCACCACTTTTGCACAGCTCCAGAGCCCAGGGAGTTGAGGGCCACCACTGCTTATCAGCATTTTTCCCCTGCTGCTGAATTTAGTAGAAGAGAGAAGCAGATGGGTGAGGGTAAACAGTAGCTACATTCATCCCATGGACTCTGGCCTTGAAAAGCCATGACTTGAGCCACAGCCCACACCAATCATATAAGCTCCTGTGGCATTCCACCAGGAGTCCTTGCTGACCACAGTGAGCCAAGAGCTCTGCTCCACCCCGCTGGATCCATCTTTCTGGTCAAGCTCAGACCTCACCCGTTACCTTGCCACATGCACCAACATTGAAATGAGGTGGTGATGCCATCCTGAGAACATCCTCACCACTAATCTTAAGTACACTGGAGGCAGAAATCTCAAGAGCAGTAATTGGAGGCACTCTCTGCTACCATCCTGTCCCAAGGGGGGATGAACCAAGCCCCAGTGTCACGGTTTGGCCGGGGTGGAAGATTGAACACGAAACAGGCAGGTTTTCTGGTGAGGAGATCTGAGACACGAGAATCGGTGGGTTATAAACAATAAGGTGGTTTATTAAGTTACACTTGTGAGTCATAGGTGATGATGCTTCTTCAGTTACAGTAAATAAACATAAACAACAAAGGGGTCTGTTGGCCCACAAGGTTCACTAACAAGCCCTTGCTTTCTATCCCGCGACGGATAGGGGCAGCTGCCTGTTAGTTAGTCTTAGGGCTGGTCAACAGCTCATGATATGGAACACAAACACACTGTAACTCGTGGAACCGCTGATTATTGTCATGACGCCAGTCCCAATTGGTGAGACGCGATGAGAAGCTGTGGCTTCAGGTGTTGGTGAAAGGGATCCAAATTGTGGTCAAGTTGAACGCCGGAGATCGACATCAAGTAACCGAAAAATCAATAAAGGAATCGAAATTGGAAAACCAATACGAAGAGCAAAACTCCCGGAAAGGAACTGGGAAGTCTCTCGCTCTCTCACAGTCCCTACTAAAGAGCAGTTTCTGTGTAGGAGTCAAACTGCTCCCTTCTCCTTACACTCTGCAAACCTCCACCTACAATGCCTCACTCCACCAACTCTCTCAATACCCACACCTCCTCCTCCTAACGCCCCCCACACCAAATGCCCACATCAAGGTGGGGGCTCACTAGCCTTTTATATGAATTTGCCACCCAATCAAATTGCTTTCCACAGAGAAATTTCTAGTCTAATTACATCAGGTCAGCTTTCTTCTGAGCATGCGTTTAGTCACAGGCTGTACACGAACTAGAAACTAGGTCATGGCTGATTGACAGACCTAGAGGTCGAGCAAGGGGCAGGCTCTGAATCAAGCTAACTCTCAGCATTGGCAGCACTCATATTAAAATTTTTCTTTGACACATCTCAGTTTTGCCTTTAGCACAGGTAGAAAGGGAGAGCAGGCTCCCATTGATGCCCCTGAGATGGCCAAAGACATGGTGTAGACATAATCTTAAATAGTAATTCTTGTGTACACAAGCAATACAGAAGTCATTATTTTAATGGGTTATGGATGATAGCAGTGACACTTAACATCTCTCTCATATTTTCTTACTCCAGATTGACAGACACATAACTGATATGTGAGGAAACTAGGAGAATGTCATTTCTCCATTTCCATCTAAAAAGATATTCTGCAGTCAGGAATTGCCAAATAGCCTATTAACCACAGCAGCTTCTTTATTTGTTTCTACTTCTAGATTTTTGAACTATGGTTTTCTATCCATAGATAGAAAGTGTTATTTAGCTGTTTCTTACAGATAAAAGATGGCTCTCGTCATAATTCAGTACTGTGTCCCAGTTAATGCACATGAGGCCTGAAATTCCCTCCAGTAAACACTTGCTGTAGTTTTAATACTAAAAGAAAGGAAGACTCAGTGGCCTATATGGAGGATGTTAGGCTGCCATTTGTCCTGTTCCATTTGGTATGAATAACCTAATGCTCCTGCATAGCAAACAGATGTTTACAGTATAGGGAGAGAAGCTGTTCAAAGCTGCTTCTGAGTAATTCAGTTAACATGCACTAGAGATGCATTCAAACAGTTAACTCATTTCCAGCAAGCATCTACTTCCAGTGTTTCTACTGTAGTACAGGTGTTATCACTGCCTTAAGGATGGGCATTTATTTGCTGACAAGGACAGGACAGGATGATAGTTTTCTGCTAATTATTACTTTTTCATGTTTTATATATATATATA
>NW_017729007.1:8453893-8465838 GCF_001723915.1 Gavialis gangeticus | reverse complement strand
TATAAAAAAAATCAGTAAGTTAGAGAGCAAGAACGAACTATCACACTAAGTTCTCAGCAAGGGGGTAGGTTCATAATGCTAACAAACTGAGGGTACTGTGGCATCTGTACGTCTGTGCTGGGACCAATTTGTATACCATCTGGCACTGAAGATTTTAGCTACTTGCAGTCATAATGGAGATATTTTGGATACCACAGTAAATGAGCAGAATAAGCTATATGGTGAGTTAAACGCTCAGCACAGATATCCTGATAGAATTAAGTAGTGCTGGATGAGTGGAGACTGGGGTGGTATCATTTTGCTCACTGCAGATATTGGCAGCCCAGTCAGATTAATAGATTTAAACTGAGAGCTCTTCCACCATGACAGAAAAATTTGGCAGATATTTTCCTTCATATTAGTGTTCTCAGCTGAAATACATTAATTTTTATTCTGTGATTAAAATCACACACAACAAACTCTTGTCCTCCAGACATAGAAAAGCAGGGAAGAAAGTATTTAAAGGTGCAGCATACTGTGTCTGTAAGTAACAGCTTGAGAGAAAATTACAGTCATTAGGGTGCAATGGTAAATAGAAATAAAAACTATTTAATTCAAATTAAATCTGATTCAAAATACATGGGGAATGGTGCTTATTATTGCCAAGAACGCTATTAGTGCCTCTGCTCATCCTTTCTGCAGATCTTTTATTAGAATGAGAGCCATGCTTTCCAGAATCACCATTCTTATTTTCAAGAAAAAAAAAAAAAATGGAAAGCCACAATTTAGAGAGCAGTTTTAACTGTGCTTTCTTCCATTTCCCCTTATTTTAGAGTGTGGTACATAAATCTGTAACATCTCATCAACCTATACCTCACTCAGCTGAAGATTTGATCCTGCCAGATCGAATTGGGGACAGTGATCCAAATCGATTAATTGAATCACTGTCTCCGATTTGGGCCAAATCTGAATTGAATAGTGCCCATTTTGTACACCCCTAGTAACCATGGCATTTCTTTTCTAGACAAGCAGAGTTTTTGGCTTTCAATTTTATTCTGGGATGTGTGGAATATGCTCTGATTATTATTAAAATCCTTTTCTGAATTCATCCATTAACAGGAGAGTGGAAGTCATTCCCTTGTCTCCGATAGGTCTGGATCACCTGCCCACTTAAAATGAAAGAAATGGAAAGACTCATAAGGACTTACTACTGAACCAAACCCATAGAAATCATTCTTTCATTGGGTACTGCAAGATAAACTCTGGAAAAAAAACATCAGGGTACTCAAAATACTTCTGAAAGACATTTTTGTTACTTGAAGGTATTAAGTTGTTCCTAATTATAAAGGTTGTTTGTTTTTAATCAAAGTAAGTGCATAGATTCCCACTTCTACACTCATCCTTTTTGGGGGGAAAAAAAACCTCAGTTCCATCACACTTCTCAAAAGATTTCCCCAGTTAGCTTATGAGTTGTGCCCATATTATACTACTGGCATCACATCAGTGAATGACTAATTGATGTGACAACTTATAAAGAAAGCTGAGAACCAGTCATGGGATAAAGATCTGTCATATCTTTCATTGGCAGATGATATTCTAGATAGAAAAATCTATAAGATTTGGGTGGCAATACTTCTAAATCATCCTGTTCTGCCATCTGCTCCTTATCCTAAGTCACTATTTCAAATCTGGATGAGCTTTAAAGAAAACAAAAGCTGTCACCTTCTGATACCAGCCCAGTTGAAATTCAGTGATATCTTTCATTCAGTGGACTCATGCACAGATAACAAAAACTGTCATAATTCACACATACAAATGGTCTCAGCATAAAGGCCAAGGACTGAATGGACAGGAGACTCACCTACTTTCTTTCACCCAGTGTTCTTGTCAGCTGAAAGATGAGGAACAATGGCAAAGTCTATAGGACAGCTTACACTGCTGCTGCCGCCGCCTCTCTTGTATTGCATTTTCTGTATAGCATAATTCAATTCCCAGCACTGTTCAATCTAACACATTTCATAAGTGTCCTATTCAATATATCTTTAAAAAATAGCAAATAAAAATTATTTAAGACATGAAAAATACAAAAACAAAGTCTTCCAATTCAAAAACAAAATGAGGCTTTATTAGCAAAACAATCTGTAATGGAAAAGACAGACTTTTCAGGTATCTATTGGGACCAGCAAGTGCAGGGTCATCTAAGAATCTCTCTGTAAAGCATGATATTGCTCTCCAGTGGGTAGGTGAAACCTCAGCATGCCAGAAAAGCCCCTCTGGGGATGTCTGCTACCTTTTCAGGGGCACTTTCTGGCCCTTCCATGCTGCCTGAAAGATGCCCAAGAAACAAGCCAACTGTAATGGTGTTGTCAATTTTCCTTTGTAAAGTGCCATGCCCTTTTCATGGTGCTTTAGTAATATTCAGTTGTAGTAAAAATATATTCAGCTTTAGAATAGTTTTTCAGGAAAACTATGTAGTGTGTTGTAGGTTAAACAGACAACACACTACACAGCTCCATGAAGTTATTGGTTCACACATGCACAAGCACTCACAATGGCAGCAAGAGAGCAATTCAGTGGAAGGGTTGGTGTCCAGATAGGGAAGAGAAACAGAGTTCAAGTCCTTGGTTTAAGAGGGGGTGGGGGTTATAGCTACCTATTCAGGCTGGAAGTGGGTCCTTGATGGCCAGTCAGGGTCTTTGTCCAGAGAGGGTCACTGGCAGGGCCTCTGGGTAGATAGGTGGTGTGGTGTGGTGCTGGTCCAGATAGAAAGGGTGTCCCACTGGGTCTGTCTTCACTGCCCCCTTTTATAGGGGCAGACTACCTACAAGCCTAGTGGCAGGTGCGTGCCCAGGCAAGAGTCAGCCCCTGGTGTACTGAGCATGTGCATTCCTAGGTAAGGACATGCAGTTTCAGGTGTCTGTGATGGTGGGTTGACTGATTTCTGCAATAGTCTTGGTCTTTCAAATCTTGAGCCAGGGAGGGTCAATGCAGGGTGATGGTTGGGTCTTGGAGTTGATGGTTTGGTCATTCAGAAGGAGCTATTTTTAGACCTACTGCCATGGTCTCTCAAGCACCCTTGTTCATCCCCATTAATTCAGGAACCAGGTTACATAGGAGGGGTAGGTATGAGTCACAGTTACAGAGTTACAATAGGGTATGCCCAGGCAGGGGACACAAGATGGAGACTTGACAAACAAAATGGAAACTTGACATGATTTATGCTAACTTACATATGTGGACCTATCATATATCATAAATATAAATCATATAGTATCAGGAAAACAGTAACATAGAACAGTAAAATTCAATATAAAACATAATAATTATACAATATAAAACAGTGGATAACTGTAACAGGGCACTTATTTGAAAAGGAGAAAAAAAAATTGATAAAACAAAAAACAACTTGCTACCAAAACAAAATGCTGAAGCTTATCCTTTGCCTTAGCTCACTTATAATTATCTATAGGCGGGGAGAGAACAAATCAGAAATGGTTACGGGAAAGGGAAGGGAATGTATTTTTAAATTTAAAAAAAAAAAAAAAAAAACAACTGGGGGTTTTGCTACACCAGAGCACGGGTACAGGGTCACAGCTGGCAGGGACTCTATGAAGCCAGGCCAGCTCTCCCCTCTCCCTGTTGGTGCAGCCCAGTCCAGCTCCACAGACCCCTGCCAGCCTGTGCCCCGCTCTGGGCCCCCACCAGCACTGGCCCTGGGACATTGGTCCCAAGACATTGGGACATTGGTCCCAAAATAGTGACCAGAGGGTGGAGCACCTATCCAGGGGCAGGGCTACCCATGCAACCCTTGACAGCTTGCCAAAACTGGGCAAGCGGCCCTTCACCCAAAATAATTGCCGGCCCCTATTCTAGTCTCTGTATTATGATTTCACAGACATTAGGGCTGGAAGGGACTGAATCCAGCCTCCTGCCCCAGGGGCAGGAAATTAGCTGCAGTCATAGGATCCCAGCAAGAAAAACATCCAAATTTTTCTTGAAGGTGTTCAATGTAGGTGCTTGAACCACCTCCGACGGCAGACTATTGCAGACCTTGGGGGCTCAGACAGTAAAAAAGTTCTTCCTTATGTCCAGCCTGAATCAGTCACAGCGGAGTTTGTGACTGTTCGATCTTGTCATCCCTTGGGACGCTCTAGCGAACAGACATTTCCCCAGATCCTGATGAACACCCCTGATGAACTTATAGGTGGCCACCAGATCTCCCCTGAGCCAGCACTTTTCCAGGCTGAAGAGTCCCATAGCTCTCACCCTCTCATAAGGTCTGTTTTCCTGACTTCTGATCATTCATGTGGCTCTTCTCTAGACTCTCTCAAGCTTCTCCACATTCCTCTGGAATTGTGGAGCCCAAAACTGAATGCAGTACTCCAGCTGCAGCCTCACCAAGGCTGAGTACAACGGGAGAATGATGTCCTGTGTCCTGGGTGAGAAGTGTCTATGGATGCAAGCCAGCATTTTGCTCACTTTAATAGCTGCAGCATCACATTGAAGGCTCATGTTCATCCTGTGACGAGTCATGACCCCCACCCCCAAGTCCCTTTCATCCGTAGTGCTAGCCAGCGTAGCACTGCCGAGCCTATAAGCCTGTTGCAAGTTTTTCTTCCCAAGGTGGAGAACCTTGAGTTTTTCGGTGTTAAACACCAGCAGGTTCTCATCCACCCATTTCCTGAGCCTGTCAAGGTCAGTCTGAATCGCCCTTCTGTCCTCAGGTGTGGATGCTTTACCCCAAAGTTTGGTATCATCAGTGAACTTAGCCAGTCCGCTTCTGACACCAGTGTCCACATCATTAATGAAGATGTTGAAAAATATAGGTCCAAGGACAGAGCCTTGAGGGACCCCACTGGTCACAGGGCACCGTGACGATCGACTTCCGTCAACCACCACCCTCTGGGTCTGACCACAGAGCCAATTCCCCACCCAGCAGATCATGGTGGACCCAAGGCCACAGCAGGCCAGTTTTGCCAAGAAGTGATCATGGGATACCAGATCAAAGGCTTTTTTGAAGTCAAGATATACAACATTACAAAATCCTATTTTTAGGCTCCACTGGCTACAACTACCATAGTCCCTTGCTAAATGTTTTTTTTTTTATAGTTTGAAAGCTGATTTTGCATGCCACCTAGAAACCTGAGTTTACTGAAGTCAATATGAATAAAGCAACATTTCTATTTCTCAAAAGTAACCTGGATCCTAGCTAAGCATAATATATACAGTTCTTCGCTTGTTCTTACAAAATATATTGTTTACTCCTCTGTGCTGACTTCTAAAGCAGAAAGCGTTTTCTTTCTTAGATAGGAAAATACTTGGTTTCAGCTAGGGAAAGAAATTTTTAACAAAACCTATTATTCCTGTCTGAAAATACATTTTATATTGTTCCTTCCATGTACTCTTTGGGTAATTCAGTCTCACCATGACTATCCCTTCCTTGACCTCTTTGTTGAAAGTGCCAACAAAAATACCAGTTGTGTCAGTGTTTTTTTTGTTGTTTTTTTTTTTATAATTTGGGCATATGTTCAATTGGAACTGGAATGAGAAAGTCATTTGCTTTTTTATGTACACTGTCAATCACCTAGATCATGATAGTTTCCAGTAGTGACCAGACTTCTGCAAGACTCAGTAGTTTCAGTTAACATAGGTTAATTTGGTTTTGGTTTGCTCAAATCTTGTCTCATAAGCTTTACTTTGTCTTTTGATCAGAGCTTTAAGTACTTGGATTTGCATGAACCAACTCACCAAATACTAATTACTTTTGATTTAAAAGGCATGTAGAACTCCCAAGTAGTTCTCCATGAGTATATCAACTAAATATACCTGAGAATTTCAAACCTGTGACTTAAAGCCTGGGGTTGGTTTTGTATCTAATAAATGTAATGAATTCACGCCAGATCGTTCTTTATTATATCACTTTTCCATTTACTCAAATGTCACTCTACTTTAATATAATGAATATTAGATTTTGAAATCACGTCGGATCTGACATAGGTCAAATTATCTGACTATTATATTACCCATGTAGCCAGTCCCCTACAACTCTCCCATTTCCACACAAAGACAGGAGTTTGACATTTATATCATCTAGGTCTCTTCTACTACAGACCCCTTTTAGCCTCCTCATTATGGGTTGGTGAGAATCTATAGGGCTCCTGAAGTTAAATTGGAAGAACAGGGACTTCTTTCAGTATTCTTCTGGCTCGCTCAACTCTTTGGCTTAGAGCTTATGATTCTCACCCTGAAGAAGGGATTTACTGATTGTAGCACTATCACGGTATGCCTAAGTAAATTGATTTAAAAAGTAAATCTAAAAGATTTCAGTGGATTTATTGTCCTACAGAGCTCCTTCCATACATAATACTGTAGGTGGTTGTAATCCAGCCCTCAGTCCTTAAGGCTGACCCATGGAATTTTAAATCAGATAAACTGAAGTGCTAGTTCAAATACTAAATATCCATACATTTTTGCCCATAATTCTGGCCATTGTTAAAGGGTGGTTTAGCCTTTACAATATTTAATTCACAGCTTGACTCAAGAAAAGCTCTTTCATTCAGATATCTAGTACATAGCTCACTTCAATTTATTTTTAATTACACTAGAATTCCCCTAACAACTGATCTACACCATTTGAACCTTTTTTTCCCCTCTTTTTCAAAGCATTAATATTAGATGCCAATGCAGCCAGTAGTATGAAAACTGGAATTAAAAAAACAAAACAAAAACTCACTTATTTCATATGTTGCCTACAGTGATCACCAAGCCAATATTCTTTGTTATGCTTTGTTCATTTTGCTTGTACTGAGATTGGGAAGAGGCTTCTATCTTTTTAGTTTCTACCTTGAAATCAATAGCTCAGGGTTTTTCTCATTTTTTCAGATTCTGAACATACAGATATTTCTTCTCAGGTATTGTAATCATTATGTGCTTAAATTAAAAAAAAAATTGGTGTTACAAGGACAGATTACAAGTCACCTTGTGAAAAGAGAGACTACAACCAATAGCACTGAAATTAATTACACAGATTCATTATTCATTTTTATTGTTCCTAATTTTAGTGAATAATGTTAAATATATTTAATGATACAGATTATATTCAAGAACATATATTTTAGAAAAGATGGAATAAAGTAGATATTCTAGAATTTCTATAACAAATCTTGTCAACATCAGTTATGCATGAGATGTGTCAAAGGTTCAGTATTCTTGATATTAATACCCTGGAAGTAAAACTGGATACTGCCTCAGTATGCAAGCTTCATCTGAAACCAAAATGTAATATTAAAAATAATAAATACTTTAACACTAAAGATTTTTGTAGTGAACTAATTATGAACTGTAGATATATAGTAAAGTGCTTAGGGCATTAAATAAGAATTAAAAGTTGCATTATTACTAGGCTAGAATCCCAGCTGAAATCAGTGGAGCTATGTCAATTTCCAATAGCTGGAAATCTGAACCATTACACTCTCCTAGTTTCACAGAGTTTACTGTGATAAAGGACAATTAGACAGTCTAATCTGACATCTGTCTATCATAGGTGTTTAAATTTCCTTGTATAATCCATAGGCTGAAGCCAATGACTTGTATGTTTGTTTCAGTTAACGTAAATTTACCTTTATCTAAAGCATATCTTCCTGATAAGCATCTCATCTGGATCTGAAGATGGCAAGAGACAGAGAATCTACCACCTTTTAATAATTTGTTCCATGCCGTTTATCAACTTTGGGTGTGGTTTTTTTTTAAGCTGTGCCTAATTCTCATTTAGGTTTGTTTGGATTCAGCTTTCAATCACTAGTTCCTACTAGGCCTCTCTCATCTTGATTAAGGAATGTATTTCTACCAATGCAGTTACTTACGTATATACTTAAAAAGTCACAACTCAAATCTCTCTCTGGTTTTTTTTTTTTTTATTTGATAACATACATGGACTGAGCTCTCAGTATCCCTTGCTAAGGCATTTTCTGTAGCTGGCTGATAATTTTTGTGGGTCTTTTGCAAAACCTCTTCAATTTTTCAACATCCTTTTTAAAATATGAGTATCAGAAGTGTACATGGTATTCTAGTATAAACCTAACCAATACCATGGATATATTATACATACTTGTACACATGTTCATTCTGGCTGCTTGCAGATGTTTAAAAAAAAAAAATGCACTTCAGCAGAAAAAGCGTGCATTACTTCAACCTGGCTCTGCAATGTCTTTAAAGATCACGCAGCTATTAAAGTGCTAAAAAAGCCCCACTGAAGTGCCCTCTCTTTCCAGATGTTGGGTGAGCCAGGTTGAAGTAACACACTGCCTCTTCTGGGCATGTGTGGGGCATGGTATGGGAGTGCACAGAGTTTAAAGCAAAGTGCCATTTTAATTTTTTTTTTTTTTTTTTTTTAACATCTGCAAGCACTATTATAATTATGCATAAAATGAACATGTGTGTATATATATATATCCGTGGAATTTGTTATACATTATACCTGGACATAAAATGTAAAAATTCCCTCTCTCCTACTTCACAGTTTGAATATCCAAGTATTGCATCCGTCCTTTTGGTCAAATTACTGCATTGGGTGTGCATGTTGAGCTACTATTCCAGTAAATCCTTTTCAGAGTTACTACTTTCCAGGATTCAGTTCTTGATTCTGGAATGTGGGACACAATACTTCTTCCTAGATGTATAACTGCATTGAGTTACATTTTAAGAAGTTTTGTTTATTTTAATGAAGTTTATCAAACAAGAAAGTTACTCTGGATTACTTTCCTATACTTATTCATGATTGTTATCATTACTATCACCTTGACAAAGGTTGTCACGCTAACATTTTATCAGAAACTATTGTTTTATTCATTTCCAGATAATTTATGAATATGTTGAATTGCACTGGGCTTTGCATTGGAATCCTTGCTGAAAGCAACTAGAGTTCTGATAGAATCCCTTTCTGTTGGATGAATACGGCAGATATTCTCTGGATTGGCTGGAAAGCCTGTGCTTACAGAATGACAGTTTAGGCTTGCAAATATGATGATAATTAATATGAAGGTTCTGAATTGCTTATGTCTCTCATTCATTTTAGAGGGAAAGGCTTGATCCTATGTTCAAACTCAGTGGTAAAGCTCCTTTTGACTTTAAAGATACGGGGCCTAAAATACAACATTCAAATGTAAGGGGTCTTTGTTAAGAATTAACTTAATAGAACACTATATTTAAAAAAAAGAACTTCCACTTTACCTATTAACTTTTAATGATGGTGACTTGGAATCAGTCAGAGTTTAACATTAAATTGAATAATAAGTTTATTTCCCAGAAATTGAAGATAAGTTAAGTAGATTTTATAAATGATTCTTTAAAATAGCATGTACAATAATCACAGCGTGGTCACCGTACTTTGTACATGTACTGCAATGCAGAGCATAGTAACAGAGATAACTTTATTTCCATAAAGGGATACACAGAGTTCTAATGATTAATCCATTATGCTGTTTATGCATGATTTCCTTTTACATTATAGCTAGTCCTACATTGCAATATCTTTAGAAGAGCCATTAAAAAGTTGTTTGTATGCATTACAACATTCACGCAGAATGACACTGTTTGTTACATAATATTGTTCATGCCATTGAAAGTAAATGAGTACGAACTGCTATATGCTATTTCCTACATTAATAAATACTTTTGGAGAATGGCTCCAGAATTTTTCTTCCGTGTAAGTTATGGTAGGGGCACCAATTCATATTTAGACATTAATGTGTGAAGGGCTAGCTTGGTTCAGATGACCAAAGATACAAAATGCACCTTGCTGGTCATCACAGACCTCATTAAGAGGGAGATACTTGGAGCTTTGTCAAATGTATCTAGTAGTTTACTGCAACTGATACAAGGTCCTAGAAAAAGCTCAAAAAAAGATACCTGTCTCTAAATTTCTAGTAACAGATAGTTGCTTATTTTCTTTCAAGACCTGGAAGACTTAATTTGTCTTCTTTTTATACATTCAGTACTTAGGTAAAGTCATCGGTACATAATTTACTACTGCCTTGCAATTTTCGTCATTAGTTACACAAACGCAAAGCAAGTCTAAAGTAGTACTATTTTGTCTTTGATAGCAGTTTGAATTCACTCCGTAGTGGCATACAAGGTAGTCATTCAGGCTTTGGGACTTTTGGCTGGTAAGAAAATTGTAGGTCTGGATCCTAAATCATCAGAAGCCAGGTTTATGAAGGAGGTGAAAGAATTATAACTACATAAATAGATGTGTCAAATAATTATTAATGTTAACTAAAATTAATTTTAAAAAGTAGGGGTCAACAACTTGCAGCCTATGGACCAGAACCAGCCTACAAAGAGATTTTATCCAGCCTGCCAAGCACACTTCCACCATTGAACTTGTATTGGTTGCAGGACTATGAACCTTTTGCAGTATGGGTCTGTACAGCCCTGGGGGCCCTATGCTAGGAGATACCACCTACAGCTCCTGTGCTGAGCACAGAGTTGCATGAAGCCTGGTATTTCAGGGCAGAGGGGCAGCCTCTTGACAGGAGATTTTATCCAACCTGTTTTAGAACTCAGTTGCCTTAATTTGGCCTGTTGTTATTCAAAAGTTGACAAGTTTTGTCCTAGTCCGTTATGGTTGTTTTAAATGAATGGAAAGAAGAAACAAAAGCTGCTACAACAGACAGAAAAGCAAACATTTGAAAAAAGATGCTGAAGTGGGTAACTGCAAAACTTTGAGAGGTAAGAGGTGCCTTAAGAATCCATGGCTTTTAGAAATCAGCATTAAGTGAAATAGATGAACAGGTGATCAAAATCTTGTGCGACAGTGATTGCGCTTGGAATATTGCATTTGCAACCAACTAATAAATGCTTAATTTGCTGCTTAGTACTATAACCCTTTAGAAGGCCCAAGGTGATATGGTCAGAGTGATATGAAAAAAGAATTGCTTTTTAATAGCTGCATAATGAGGCTTATATAATATTTTAGTGTTGAGATAAACTTTTCCATTTCTATATCTAAAAGGTACACGAACATCCCTACTTTATTTTTACAGTGTTTCTGTTGGAGAACAATGTAACATTATTACTCATTCTCACCTGTGCATTTTGGCAGCTAATGGTGATTCATTATGATGTATATTTAATACAGTTTAATGTACCTAAACTTGGGGGTAAATTTTACTAAATTAGTGATTCATTAACACTTGCATTAGGTTAAAGCTCTTAATATCTCTCTGGGCCTAAATTAATTCTCCACTTCATTTATCACCTATGTACCATCCAGTCTCTAATTAATGCCTGTACTCCATGGTTTCAAAAGGCTTAAAGGGCCATACTGCCTTTGTACAAGTTTGACCCTAACTGCTGTGAAAGTTTAACCTCAAAGGCCTGATTAATATTAGCAAGAAAGTTCATCGCTGTATGATAGCTGCCATTCTTTGGCTAGGTACATGCATTACACCTGTTGCCCTATAAGCACACAGAAAGCGTTCGATAGCTATAGCAGAACAGATGTTTGCGGCTCAAAGAGCACTTTAAAAAAGTTGGATCAAGACCTAAGCTAACCTTCGATAAATGTGCTATCAGACTAAGGCAGACAACATTCTTTGGGTGAATATATCTTTTACTAGACCAAATTAAGTAGCTGGAAAAAAAAAATCATAGCAAGCTTTCGGGTTTAAAAACCCTTCATCAGGCTGAGGAAGTCTCTGCAGTTGCTGTGTGCATTCTTCCTCAGCCTGACTCAATTAATTGAGTCCACTGGAGGGTGGCAAGTACCCTGCTCCAGCAGTCTCTTGTATATCAATGTCCCTGCACTTAAAGATAGTAGAGGGGGCACCTGAACTGGAGCTCATTGAATGAGCTTTAGTTCAAGCACCTGCACCACCATTTTTAAGCACTGAGACACTGATGGAAGATTACCGAGCTCTGGGAGGCATGCTGAGGGAGACGGGAGCACAGGTGGTCTTCTCTTCCAT
>NW_017729007.1:8419212-8453882 GCF_001723915.1 Gavialis gangeticus | reverse complement strand
CGGACTAGATGATCTACTTAGGTCCCTTCTGACCCTAGAAGGTATGAAACTATGATACATGAGATGCAGCAGCACATTAGTGTGGCTCTCAAAGCTCTCAGCACCCCCAACCCTGAAGCACGCGTAGAAGTGCCCAAAATGACTTGTGGACTGAACCCAAATTAATGAGGAATACCTTCAGCAGTAGCAATGATGGAACATGTCATGCACTCCCTCAGAACCACGTGCCAACAGGTACACCACTAGATGTGGTCCCAGACATTTTCTAGACAACCAGACTATTTTCTTCTGTTTTCCTCTATGTTCTACCAAGCCATCCAGTTGGTTGAAACTGGCAGCTCTGCAAATGCAGTCTTCCTGAACCCTCACACAGCTGTGCAATGGCAATAAAATTGGCCTTTTGCTACTGTTAAAATGCTACATATATTGAGAAGTACAGAGAGTACAGCAGACTGCTTTACTAATTAATGCCTGCTTCACTAATCAGCTGTGATACCTGTGTGGATCCTGAAATTATCCTTTGAGGATATAAGATCTGAAAAGCATTTAGACAACTCTAGACCATTAACTTGCTCAAAAGCATATTCTTGGAAGTGGTGACATCACTTCTCACAAACGGAAATCTTAGAGATTTTTCAGCTTCCACTGCATAGCTTCTCAACTACACAAAAGCATAAACAAGCTAAAGGCAACTAAGATTCTGAAAGGTTGGTGGGTGAGAGTGAATCACCAGCAGTAACCTGGTTTAAAAATGTGGGATCAGATCTTTACTGGGGATACACTCAGTTAGAGCTATGCCAGCTAACACTAAGGATATGGCTCATAGAATTCCTTAAAATACAGTACAATACACCTTCTCAGGTACTTATAACAAATTCCTGCTCCCCAGAAGGAACCTTCCTCCTCTCCCCCATGATTATGATACTACAAATGGTTTACCTATTATGAGTACTACATGCTTTAATGAACTTTAGAGGCCCAGGGAGTTCATGAATATGAGGTTATATGTATAGGCTATTCAAGAAAGAGAATATTAAAAACAAAGCATTGCAAGTACAAGATTATTGAACAGAATACTCTTGTTTATGTTTTGTAGGCTGAAACTGCTGCTGCAAAGTTATTTAGAAACTGGGAGGTGGTTTTGCATCTCATTTACCTAACTGATGGGCTATAAGTCAGCTGAGTACTGAGATCACAGCCTTAAAGGGTTTTGGTCATATAAAATAAAGTTTGAGCTTTTTTAAATTCAAGTGAATCGTTAGGTACAATACATTCTGCTATTGCAGAGCCAATTCTAGTCACAACAAATTCCTATATTACTTTCAGGGAAAGTACAGGAAACATTACAAAGGAGAAAATGTATAATAATTTCAAACCCTGATTGCTTTGTAATGGGATTTCTATCACTATATTTTGTAAAAAATGACAGTAGAAATCCTGCGAACGACAGTGATTATTACCCACTAGGAGATAGCTTTGTTTTGGGGACATTTTTTATTTAAAAAAAAAAACAAAAAAAAAAAAACTACCTTTAGTCTGCCAAGTAGTGTAGTGGAAACAAGTTGTACTGCCTCATAGGAAGTTTGTATAACAGGGATCAGGCGATAGAAAGGAAAAATACACAGGAGCCCTCCTTGGACAACCTTGGAAATTGAACCGAGTCAGCAGCCAAGATAAAAGCTACCTACCAAGAAAATCTCAGAATTATCAAGGAAGATCAACTTTGATGTCCAGTAAGTAATGAAGACAATCCCTTTTATACCTGGACTTCTGGGAGTCATTAATTTTACTTACAAACACGCAAGAGAACAACCCTGTAACCCATTTTAGAAGTTGTACCCTTATGATCACTTTACAAAGTGACTATGATGGAATTAGCTTGGCTTGAAAGTGGAAACCTGCATGCACCAATGCTCAAGGTTCTGCTTTTGGAAGATGTTATCCACTGCCAAGAGAGCCAGGTAATTTATGCACTGACATTTTATTTTTATCTGTATATCAAGTATTTATAATTAATTTGCTGAAGCATGTAAAAAAGCTGCAGCAAAGGGTGGGTTTTATCAGTGACATGCCAAATGGTTCAGATATAAATTAAAATTTTGTTCTCTTGCTATCAAAAAGAATCCCTTCTAAAGGAATACACAGTTGGATTTTTGATGCATGAGAAATACATCAATACTAATACTAATATTAATATTACTAGACCATACTAATACAGACAATATTATTTCAGACAGCTATAAAATTTGTCCCATGTCACTTGCAAATTACAATTAAAAAGCCCCATCTCTTTTAACAGAATTCAGAGGTAACAGAATTCAGTTGCATTCATTATAGAATATTGGGGGGGGGGGGGGGAAAAAAAAATTTTTTAAAGAAATTTTTTTTTAAACAACCACCAGCTCCTTTTTAAAAAAAAAAAAAAAATATTTTTTTCCTTTTTATTTTTTTAAAAAATTTGGGGGGGGGGGGGGGATAAAGATATATTTTTAAGAAGCATTTATGTTCCAAATGCCTAGCAGCTCTCTTGAAAAAAAATCAAAAATCACTTCTTTCAGTCTGTACTTCAACACCTAAAAAGTGGCCTGATTTTCAAGAGAACTCCTGGAGGGTCAGCAGTTTTGAACATCAGATGACTTCTACTAAATAGATTTTGATTTATTTACCTAACATTAGCCACCTTTTATTTTTAAAATCTCAGGCATAATACATTTCCGGTACATTTAATTTTCACATGTGCATTTGTTTTTATGAATGAAACAGTATTTTAGCATGTTTAATATATACACATATACACATTATTAAAATACATTAAGAACACAACACTCAAGTTTCATGGGCCATCATCATTGCCCTTTTGGCATTCATTTATGTTCACCTCGATATGTTCAAATGGGGTGTGGAAGCGTATTGTGGCTACTGAATCTATTTAGGACCAATAATTTTACTGTCTTTTGAAAGGGTGCAGCGCATTAATTCCAGTAGCTTTTGCAAGTCTTGGCTGAAAGAAAAGTGGTCCTTTTTACCCTGCTACACTGATTTTCCTTAAAGACAGCTAGCACCCATGGTTCTTAGACAGAAACTAGACTCACCTACATGATGCCAGCTAGGCTTTGCACAGGGATATGAGAACATCTTTGTATACTTCTTCCATCCATAAACAGAGCCTCCAGTATCTGATCAACAGTGGAGACCTACCAGAGTATTGGTTCTTAAAATATTATTTCTCTGTCACTGTTTTAAATCACATAGGGCTATGACAAACTGTTGGAACGTTAGCTTAGTTATTTTAGTAAGTGCTTTCTCTGATAGGCAAATTACAATGACAATCTCATTTAGCATTTGTCTAGATAGAAATTTTTAAATGTAAAGGACTCAAGGTTTCATTTTCCCCCTCCTTTCTTACAGCTAGCAAAAGCTGTGCAAACCAGCAGTGAAAAAGAAATGTAAGCCATGACTCATATTTTTTGTTAGCCTGCGAGTATGTTTTACTCTTATCCTTTCTGCTGAATAGCTTCAATAGTATTATAGCAATCACAGAAGGTGGACTTCTTTTAAAGACAAACTAACACCATGTAGTCCTGAGGGATAGTTTAGTCTCCCATAACTCTTTATAATGATCTACCCTAGGACTGAAATTCCCTTTGCTAAACACTGATACATACAGTATTAGAGTGAAACGCATACTAAAGACAACCTCCGATTTGAAACCTCCAGTCTTAGGAGATCACTCTAAAGTTTCCCCAAGGCTTACTGTACAGTTTTGTTTGCACCTGTACTTAAAACCAAACTCTGCCAGTCATGCAATAACCTTCAAAACTTGGTTAAAACAGATTTCACCGCATTAGGAATGAGTGGAGCATGAAATAACCATAATGGTCAGCTTTTTAAATTATATTGGGAAAAGTCTAAGGCCTAATCTAATTTAGAAATTTAAGCTTAGCTGAGAAATGTTGTAAAATACCTAGAATTTGTTGAACTTTAAGGAAAACAAGTTGTTAAAATAGTCTACTATAGAAATAAAATCAGTCTATTTACTAAAAATCAGTCAAAAACTGAAAGTTTTTCAGTTAAAATATTACTTTGCATCTTTCTGCCCCAGGAGCCACAATGGAGCCCCCTGGCAGCCGCGTAGCTCCTGCTCTGCTCAGGATCCCTGGTCTCCTCTTTCTTCTCTCATCTGCCATGCCTTGCTGGAATTACAGTGGACAATAAGCTGAATACGAGCCAGCAGTGTGCCCTGCTTGCCAAAGAGGCTAACGGCATACGGGGCTGTATTGGTAGGCGTGTTGCCAGTAGGTCCAGGGAAGTAATTACTCCCCGCTATTCAGCACTGGTGAGGCCACATCTGGAGTCCTGTTCAGTTTTTGGCTGCTCACTATAAAAAGTATGCGGACAAATTGGAGAGAGTCCAGTGAAAGGCAACAAAAATGGTGAGGAGTCTGGGGCACATGATTTACAAGGAAAGACTGAGGGAACTGGGCTTATTTAGTTTAGTTTAGAGAAGAGGAGACTAAATAGCAGTCTTCAATTACCTGAAGGAGGGGGTTGAAGGATGGAGCTAAGCAATTCTCAGTGGTGGCAGATGACAGAACAAGGAGCAACCGTTTCAAGTTGCAGCAAGGGAGGTTTAGGTTAGACATCAGGAAGAATTTTCTCACTAGGACGGTAGTAAAACAGTGGAACAGGTTACCCAAAGAGGTGGTGGAAGCTCCATTCTTGGGTGTTTTCAAAAATCAAGCTAGTCAAAGCTTTGGCTGGGATGATCTAGTTGGGACTGGTCCTGCTTTGAGCAGGGGTGACTTCCTGAGGTCCCTTCCAACCCTGACTTTCTATGATTCTAATTGATTCACTTGAGAAATGGGAGGCTGCCCAGGACCCCCAAATGGCTGCTGGCCCACTGCTTATTAGTGCACTAGCAACACTAGACCCTTTGGGTCCTTTTCAGATCTCTAACATCCCTGCTAATGACACCCATGACTCATAGGTCTTGCCAGTTAATGTCCAATTGGGCCCATGGCCCTAGTAGTCTGCTAGCTTGGTTTACTGGGCACCCAGCCCCAACCCAATAGCTCAGTTGGGTGGGCTGTCAGCCTCAATCCAATATCTCCTGAGGTATGCACTTGTCCCCAGTCCACTCTCTGTGTGGTGAGTACTCAGCCCCAGTCCAGTTCCCCCCACCCACCAGCACTTTTCAGTTCCTATGCCTTTAAAAGCCTCAACCAGCTTCCTTGTCTTTAAGAATCTCTGACAGTCTTTGGGACCCAAATCAAGAGGCAGCCCCTCCAGACCTCTGTGCTCTTAAGGGTTTCATCTGACTCTTTCCAGGAGATGTCTCCCCTCAAACCCTTGGGCCCTTAAACGCCTGGTGGACTTTCAGCCCCAAAACCCTAGAAAGGTAGACTGGTTTCCCCAGCACTGGCCCTAGATGCATTCCTTGCTGGTTCCTAAAAGCGTGCCTAAAGGCTCCCAACCTGCCCATAAGGTTACCAAATTCTCATGTGCTCACAGACAACCAAAACAGAATCTCCTCCACCCTTTTACCTGTTGAGCTCATTTGATCCCAATAATTTCCTGCCATGGCAGGGGAGCAGATTTGATGATCTTCCAATCCTTTGATTCTATGATTCAGTCCCAAACCTGGTCCTCTGCAATTAACTCTGGACAAAAAGCAACTCCTGCTCCCAGCTATAACAGAAAATATTAGCCCTCTGGCAGCATAACAAAACCAAGCTCCTCACAAGTCCCAGCTCCTTACTTGGAGTTCTCCTGACTAGCTGTTTTCATTCAGTCACTCAGCCTTGCTTCCCCTTCCTTCAGGAAACCTTCCCCAGTGGCTGGCCACCTCTTGCTAGTCTCAGCCTGATTATACCTCCACAAAGTCCTGCACCTGGGAGTCAGGTGTCTTCCTTGTGCCCTCTGCAGGTGCTCCCCATTGGAGTAGTAGGCTGGCCCTGCTGGAGCAGCAATTCCTCTCTCCTCTACCCTGAGTCCAGTCCCAGGGGCTATCACTGCACCCTCAGCACTGCAGCAAGTGCTCTGCCACACTGGCTGCTTGCCTGCCTGCGCTGCATGTCTGCGATGAGCTGGTCCTTTACTGCTTAGCTTCTCCAGTTTCCTAGTAAGCAGTTCTTAGCCTCTGGGGTTCCCTGGCTCTGTTACCACCTTGTAGGTAAGAGGACATTCTTGATCCCCTGTTACAATCTTGCTTAATGAAAAGAATGAAGCTAAAATTATAAATGACTTTCTCTGATGCAATACCCATTAGAACAGTGAACATTTCTAGTATCTGGCTAACTGTAATGCTTATAGTCCTACAGTTGCAGACTCCTGTCATCATTGATTATTTCTGCAGAATGGTATCTTGGTGTCAAAGCAAAAATTTGATAGCAGACTTCATAAAATGCCACAGATTACCCCCAAATGTATAGTTTTGGATGTCTACAAAATTGACTTCAGACAGGGCTAGCAGTTTATAAACACCCACTGTGATTATAAAAGGGGGCATATATGATATGCAATTCATTTGAAAACAGAATCTAATTTGCTGTGGTTTACCTTAAATTGTTGTGCTTGTGCTTTTTAAGGTATGTCAAGGTTCTAGAGCAGTGATTCTCAACTGACTGTCATGTAAACACCTACACAATTCACAAGATGAATCCATAGATTTCAGATAGGAATCCATAGTGTCAAAAGTGTTCTGACCTCTTGTAGCCTCTCTGAGGTCTTTGCAATAGAAGAATCACTCTATTATTTTTCCACATTCAAAAAACTAACAAAAGCTAAGAGCTGGCATTTTCTGATAGTTGTCTTAAGTCTAATGAGCATTGCCTTGAGTCTAAAAATATTTAGAACCACTATTCTACTGTAGTTCTCTAGAATAGGTACTATAGAGGACCTATACATTCTATAGGTTAAACTAGAGCTGTAGTTTCTAAACAGAATTATAAACAGGTTCCAATCAGGTTCAAAATGGGATTAGAGAAATTAATGGAAGACAGGTCCACCAATAGTTATTAAATAGAACAGTCAGGGAAATATACTCTGACATCCCTAAATCAATGACAGTGAATGCCATCCCCTGGGTCACTCTTCACATGCCTTATTTATAGACTCTCCCCTCTAAATTATCTACTACTGCCACTATCAGACAGGATACTGAGCTAGATGGCACTTACGTTCTTAATGAAATTACAGTTAATGATAACATTTTTCAGGAGTTTTTAAATGCAAACTCTACGGTGCCTGAAAATAAATAGCAAGACCAGGTGACCAAAAATAAATAAATAAATAGGATGCTTATGTGCATATGTCCATGATTATGTATTCCACATTGTTCTCCCATTCAGTTAAGAGGAATTCACATTGGTGCATGGAAGATTGCAGAAGAAAATGATGGCATGCAGTCAGAGAAATGCTCAGTGTAATCCATTAATTTATATAACTACACAAAAATATTAGATGCATCTACACATACAGTTAGTGCACCATAATAAACTGATGCAGTTTGTGCCAATCAGCTGCTCCTGGGTGCAGCATCTTCACGTGTGCCTAGGACCACAGCAGTTAAAGCCAGGGCAGAGCAGCCATGGGATGGCAGGAGGCTCATAGGGTCAGCCCCAGCCTATAGGTGGTGGCATTGGGCTGCAGAGGTGATGGATGGGACCTGAAGGTGCTAAAGTGTGGGGCCGGGCTGCAGGCAGACCCTGCACTTCTGCACCCTTCAGCCCCAGCCAGCCTTGGTCATTGTCTACATGAGCATTTTGGTGGAGATGATTATTTTGCCATAAGATAGTACTGTCCCTAACAGTGGAGTTAATGAATCTACTGTTCATTAATCTACTATAGTATGTAGACAGTGAAGTTAATTAATACCAGTTCTTGTGTAGACAGTGATACTTTACTGTGGAGCTAATTAGCTCCACAATAAAGCACAAATGTAGATGCACCCACTGTTTCCTAAACAGCAGTAGGAACACACAGCACACAAGTTTTTGCACACCACCGAGACATACCACCCTGCCTAGATGCAAGAAGCTTTTGTCTCTCCATCTCTGCTTCCTCAGGTCCTACTGCAGCTGGTACCAGCCCCTGTATTATCAAACTAAAAATACCAATTTGCTCTGGCTACACAACTTGTCAAGGTGCTTGGGTTTTAGCTCTTCTCTTTCATATGTAGCTGATTTTAATACATCAGGAAGTTTGACTGAACTTCCATTAAGCCCAAATGAGAGAATTTGGCATGTCTACTACTTTTAATGAGGTATATATTTGTCTTGCCTCCAAGACCCCTTACATTGGACCATTGACACTTTTCAGCATAGGAATATATCTAAACTCTCAATATGCTCTTCAAGAATCCAAATTCTATAGTTTTATGCCCCAAGGGAAATTCCAATATTTCAATCTTTTTTTTTAATTAGGATAAAAAATGAGCAAGTGAAAAACTTTGAATCAGAAACATCAAAGCAGTTTGAGTTTCTGCAAACATTTCATTTTAGGCTGATTTGGCATGGAATGTGTCATAGCTGCTGTTTATGTTCCAACTCTTCTACAGCCAGACAGACTACATGTCCTGCAAAGAACCACAGTAATGCAGCTTCCCTGATGCATTATGGCCATTCAGCCAGAGGGAAACTCAAGCTATCATGGGCATATGGTTCCTTTGTGAGTCAGACCATATAAGAGAATTATCTGAACCACATAGTTCTCAAAAAGGGAGTTGTAAGTGTTTTAGTGCTATGAGTGTTTCCTATAAGTGTGCTTAACTTGGGTTCATTGGACAAGAATAGGATGCAGGGACCAGGTGGGTGCTACAGCTGTAGCTGTTGCCAGTTCTTATTTACCCTTAGCTGCAGCAACAGAAAACTAGAGCTTTTGAGAAGAGAACTGCATGTTTAATTTTCTTGCTACATAATTAAAAACAAAACCACTGTTATAACCAGCTAGGAAGAGGTATCTTTAAAGAATACTTCTTTTTCCTGAAGAGGAAATCCTTGTTATTTATGCAGCATTGTTACTCTCAGCTAAACACACACACATGCATACAGACCCTCTCAAAAGGGTTAGTGACCCATGCCACAGAGGGTATAGCAATAACTCCATTCCAATCATATGCTTTATAGAACTAAAACCTAAGAAATTACTTACAACTCAGAAATATAACAGTGCTTGAAGACTCAAGTCAGTTTTCACCTCTAAATTATACCTCTGATAATCACAGACGGCTCACCAATAAGATATAATTGCAGACTTGCAAATGATACAAAAAAAGGGGGGGTGTGGAAATCTGGAATTCAAAGTAGTGTAAAAATAAGAAGTACTCACCATCTGTGGTCCCTGACAGCAAGCAGACTATCAACAGAACCAGACAGTAAAAACATAACTGCTTCTGCAGGATTGAACCATCTGTAAAAACAGAGAATTCATTAAATGGCAAGTCTAAAAGGCACGACAAAGAGCACAAAACAAAGTACGTTACAATCAAGCTATGTTAATGTAACATTAAGGTTCTCACATAAATTCAGCAAAGCAAGGCAATCCAGCTTTAATAGCAGCAGAAATTCAATATGACATTGTATCTTTATCTTAACTGACCTTACTGCAAGCACTAATGGGTATTTAAAGGTATCAAACAACTTGGTTACTTTACTATAAGATTCTGTTCTAGCAGTCCTTCAGTACTGGGTCACACTGCAGGCTGAACTTTGGAAATAAGATTTGACTGCCCTCAAGTCCTGAAGAATTCATACTTCAAAATCTGATGAGGAGGCTTACTAAAAAACCATAACAACTCTGCTCTAAAAAATAAATATTTTCTTAGACAAATGAATGTTTGCAATTAGAAGTGTGGTCAATTCACAGAAGTGATATTTTAAAAAAAGCAGTGGAGAAAGGCAAACACAGGCCCTTTTTTGTCAACGCTGATCCTCGTGCCCACAGTTGACAAGTAGACAAGTTGGGGAAAGAAAATAAATCTTGAATAAAGACATTAGTTCTTGTGGATGCATGTCCATGCATTTTGAGAAAGCAAGGCTGGTTTGTTTGAAAAGGACATTGTAGAATGAGAACACAGGAATTCTCCAAATGTCCTGCTTTTGATTTCTCTCTGTTTTTTTTTAGGAACCAAAGCCTGATCCTCACCCTAGAATAGGCTGCGTGCATGTTATTTCTGATACCTTGTGAAAAGTTTAAATATATAATGCAAATGCATGGGAACAAATATTTTCATTCTGCTTAATTATAGAATCAAGTGTTGCAAAATAAACAATACAGTTGGTAGGATGAGAGTTAAGTGTTTAGGCTGGTTATGGTATCTTAGGGCATTTATACACATACTTTTCTGTCCTGAGATGCACCAGAGGTCCACTGCTTCGGACTCAATTAATTGAGTCTGCTTGACACACAAGCTAAGGTGAACCGTGCTGCGCCATGTGCAGTTGTGTAATTGGCAAAATGCGCATCACCATGAAGAAAATGGCAGTGGTGCACTTTTAAACTAAAGCACCTCCGATCTGTTTTAGTTGAAACACATGCCACCACCATTTTCTTAGGACAGACATACATTTTGCTGTTTATATAACTGCAAGCGTTGTAGCGCTGGGCACTTTTCAAAGTGCCTGGCACTGCAGTTCTTGCACATGTAAAAAATGCCCTTTATGAAAACACTCCCACCTTCTGAATTTTATGAAACTTTGCGGGTCCAAAAAATTATTTGCTCTAAAATTGTATAGACTTGTATCTTAGTAACACTGAAATTTCAGAATAATAAGTAGTCTGCTACTTCAGCTTATGCTGCTGATCTAAAGGACTAAAAAGGATTCTCAGTCATGTAAGTGGAAAACAACAAAATCAAGTATATACGACAGTTTAATTAAGTTTTTATTCATTTGGAATATCTGTTAAAGTAAATGGGATCTTAATTGTGAAATAAGTCAACTCTAATCTCTTCAGTTAGTAATTTATTTGAATGTTACTCTTTTCACATTTGTGACACACCTGAGGTGATGCCTATTACTAAAAGGGAGAAGACTTACCTGCACCCAAGCCACAACAGGAAAAGTGGGATGATAGAGAGAGCTGGGAGTCCAGGTGCTCCCAATGAAGCCCCACCTGGGCCCTAGCAGGGAAACACATGGGGGTCAGGCGGGGCAGATTAGCTCCCAGGGGAGGAGTTGGGGAGGCAAGAGAGGGAAGGGGGCAGAAAGGAAGCTCCCAGACTCTGTGCCAGCAGCATGACATGGGTGATGCAGGTTGGCGGAGCAGATCCCTGTGAAGACTGACATCTGGAGCCCCACCACAACAGAGTGATCACAGGTACTTGCCGGGGGCTGGGAGGCAATAGAGACATCCACACCAGAGAGGGATGCAGCAGTCAGGGTGAGGGAAGAAGCTGGGAGGAGCCAGTTTACAAGACAGCTAGAGTGAGGGTGATCCCCCTCCACTACAAAGGTGGCCTGGAAAAGCTAAGGGCTTAAACGAGGTTAAAGGGACCCAGGTGGGTGGGGGTTCTCCACTGAGAGGGACAGGTGAGTGCTGGGACCCTGAAGAACCAAGGGACAGCCAGAAATATTGCCACCGGCTGGAGGGCTGCTTATCAGGGACACAGGAGAGGCGCTGAAGATAAGAGCCTGAAGGGGAGAGTTGCAGGAGGAGTGCCAGTCTATTGTAGGCAGCTATGGTTGGATGCTTAAGGGAACCATTGGGGAAGAAAAGTGCCAAGACCAAGCCTGGGAGAGGAGGAGTGAGAGTCTGACAGGTGACATGCATGCCCAGAATATCACAGGTGTGATGAGGACAGGGTGTAGGGGTTGGTGAAGCCCTGTGAAGAGACCCACAGTCATGACCCAGATGTGTAGCGTGAAGTTCACCTCCTGACTAGTTTTCCTTCAATTTTATTTACTTTCCATCAAGGTGTGTCACGGAAGTGAAGAAGGAATGGGTCTACAAGCCAGAGAGCAACCGCAACATCAAGGGTAGCAGCATGACACTTTACAACCTTGTATTCACCTTGTAGCAGATTTTTAGAGGTTAGTATGTTCTCCAATGAGCTGTTACAAAACCAATAAGGTTGCATATTTACAACCTCAAAAATCAGGCATCTGTTCATTTTGGTAATTTGCTGAGTCTGTTATTTACATCATATAAATGCTATTTGACCATGTAAGATCCAATAAAAACTGATGCCAGTTTTGCAAAACATTCCTCTAATGCATCTGTCCATGGGTGATTACACACCTTCACCAGGTCATGTACACTGGAAATTACAGTCAAACTTGATTAATCTACCACAGTTTACAAATGACATCTATGAAAGTTTCTAAAAAAGAGAAAAAAAAATCTTCAGATGATGTATTAAACTGTATACAGATTTAGGTTAAATTTTAGGTTATCATTCAATTTGACTAACCAAAGGTAATATTGAAGTTTTCTTGTTTTGCCTATAAAAGGTTCTGTGATATTTGCAAGTCCCTAAAACATACTGCCTCAGTTCTCCCATCTATAAAATGGGGATAACAATACATTTTAATCTCTGAAAGGTATTGTGACATTTAATTAACATTTGTGAGCTCTTTAAGATCTGCAGCTGGAAATACTATAACAGATTATAATTTATCTTTGTTTCTGCTTCTGTCACATATTCCCAGATAAGTTGTCCCTAGGACCCCTAGCTTTAATAGTTTGTCCTTAAATACTGCATTGAAGTAAACTCAGGCATACCTAAAACAAGGTCTTCCAGGCCCTGAACCTCTGGGTTTCTATGCCCCACACCCACTTCCCAATAAACTACCTTCTGATTTAGCTCCTTACAAGAGACTTTATCTCTTTAAGGGGACAGAAAGAACCAAAGTTGCATGCAGTGAATCGGGCAGCATATCTTAAACAGAACAGCATGTGTTAGTTAACTGTGGTACAGCATGCAGGGTCTTTGCCTAGAAACAGACATCTTCAGTGGAGCACAATCAGCTGTGCTGCAACATTTTCATAGCTGTCCCGGGTTGCTGTGCCTCCTGTGTTGAGGAGCAGGAGAATCCCCTGCAAGGGATTTCCCTAGGCACACACATCTGCAAGTGCGGAGGGGGAATCTCCCACAGGGGAGTCTCATCTCTGTGTTTTCAGGTACATTACAGTCCTTGAGTCCTTCAATACTGACTTTTCATTGGCATTGCTTCTGCTGCAGCCATCATTTGGGAGCAAGTTTGAGTGACAGAACTGAGTGAGATTCCTTCCTTGCCAATGGTTCTGCTCCAGAGGCTTGAGTCTCTTCCATCCCTGGTGTTGAAATCACTAATAAAAATAAGTCCATTTCCCTCCAGAACTTCAGAAAAGACTTGACCAAGGTTTGGACTGGAATTCCTCCTTGGTTTCATCAGTGGTGTCAAGTCAGAGCATACACATTGACGCTAATGATATATTGGCTCCCTAGCAATTTGACACAGTGTGTCATGAAGCGTTCATTAATTCCAATAGGGAACTTGTTGAGTTGGTTTATGAGTTCATTCTTAATGGCAGAATCAACTCCAAGAAGTTAGTGTCCTCTTTCCTGTTTACCCTTCCAGAAGAGGGTATAGCTACCTCCTTGTTCTTTGCGCTGCCCATTTGCAATTTGCCAGGTCTTGCTCACTGCAGTGTTGTGTCACCTGAGCTCTTGAGCCATGATTGCAGTGTGGTATTCTGGGTGTTCACTATCAGGACTGACCTGATGTTCTGGGTCCCAAAATTGATTGCGTACCTTCATTGATTTCATTAGGCAGCAAGTGAGCCCACTGGATGTGGTTATCCAGTCAGAAAAAAGGTAGGCAGACCTTTAAAGCATCTTTTGTAGCCCCCTCCCCATATGGAGTGAGCAGAGTAGATCCTTAAGAGGGCTGCTCAGTTGTATTCAGAACTGCAAAATCACATTCCTGCCTCATCCAAGTTCTAGACAATCATCTTGTAACTGCTGCCTTCACGCCCCATTCATGACTAGGAGTTTCCAGACCTAACAGTCTTGTTCCCATGGTCACTAGCTGTTCACTGGAAGATGTGCTAAAGCTGTTTTCATGGAAGACACCGCCGTGTGATTTCTTTTATCATGAAGAAGCTGCTGCATGTCAGCTTCCACATGGTTCTTGACAGAGCAGGACCTTGTTCCAATGGCAAGGAGGCCAAGTGGAGCTCTCATTCCAATACAGCCTTCATCCACCTTTGCAGCCATTGAGATTCTAACATCTTCTTCTGCTTGCTCCTTCACTGAGGACTTGTAGACCCATGGCTGGCGGCTGGACAGGCTTACTATAGTGGCAACCTGTACTCACCATGCTACAGCACTGTCAGAGGATATACATGGCTTTTCAGGAGGGAGAGCATTGCCATCTGCTGTCTCCGCCGCATCCTGGTGGTGCTGCCACTGCTTGGTTCACAACTGCTTACTTGTCGAAGTTATGACTTGCTTATTTCACAGGTAAACTTCCCTGAAAGTCATTCCACTATCCACCATCTGTGGATGTACTGGGTAGCAGCACAGCTCTGCCACAGCTCTCTGTTACATATATACACACATTTGCTTTTAACAAGTCTGATTTTATTGGCTTCAGGCGTTTTGTTTCACACATTGCTAGGTATGAAAATAGTTTACAATCAATGAAATACAATGCCAGCTTGTGTTCCTTGTATGATTGAAAGTGATTGATGAGATGAACAATTTGAAAGTGAATATGCAGAATGGCAGACTATAGAATTGTCACTGTCATTGTCATCATTAAGTTAATTTTTCAGTGAGGCCTATTTCTTGATAGTGACTGATAACAATAAAAGTAGGTCACAATGTAATGTCAATTTCCATGAATCATGGTATTCTTGAATCGGCATGATCCAATTTTAGCTGAATAAGCACATGTAGCAGTCTTCCATGCTCCCATAAACCAGGTAGGAAACATAGGTAGATGAATATCCTCATTGGCTATAATCCAGGTATTTCTCTAAATAAATCTAAGGCTAATTGGTGGTCATATAAAAGTAAAATATGATTTTCCAGTCTGCCTTAAGAGACAAGTATACAACCACTTCCGCACATAAAACAAATTTATAATAATCCCAATTTGCCATAATTCAAAGTGGCTTCAGCCTACTTTCCAAACGTCTATGCACATTTTTAGCTCACATAAAATCATACATTTATTCATATAAATGAAGTAATGAATGTGACATTATACATACAACATTGTACAAAATAATACATTATAAGGGAAAATTTATAACATTAATGGAATTAGCCTCAGAGCACCAAGGTTAACAATATATTTTTATTCTCATTTCATAGAAGAGGAATCTGAAACATGACGAGATTACGGATAAAATATTCAGAATGCCACCACTTGGGGATGTACAATTTGGCTAAGTATAGACAGTCAAAAAGCCCAAGACAGAATAGATTCAATCTTTGCAGGTTAGTCTAAACTGCATAGATTGAATTGATAAGCAAGTAAATGGACATTCACTTTTGATTCTGGAAATAAAGCCACATGCCTTCAGCACTTCATAAGCAACCCAACAACACCCTATCCACTTTAGGTACAAGGTTCCCCACAATTTATGGACTAAACTAGACAGGATTCATGCTGGAGCTGGATGCTTTAGTGCCACACTGAATAAGATTGGCTTAAAGGACAGGTTACTATGTGAGTGTAGTGATATACCACAGACAGCCAACCACCTCTTCACATGTGCAGCACACCTGCATGCCTAGGATGAGGACCTGGCAAACATCAACAGTAAAGCAGTTTTGTGGCTCCTCCACATTAATGATGTATAGAGGGGGAAATTAAGAATATGAGAGAAGAAGCTACATGTTTTGCAGTGGCCCAGGCCAGAAGCTGGGGGGTGCTAGAGCATGCTTCCTTGCTCAGCTGAAGCAGACAGCTTGGGCCAAGGCTAGGCAACCCACCCTACAAGGTGGGGGAAGTCAGGGGAGGGGGTGTTGCGAGTGAGATGCAAAGCATCCTGGGATTCTGGGGGACTGTGAGTCAACTTGAATGTAGAGGAGATCTGGGACAGAAGTTCAATAAACCGATTTAACCTAAATCAGTTAAGTCTGATATTACATACATCCAGGTTTATCTTAAACTGGTTTCAGCCATTTTGAACATAGTTTATGTGCACTGAACTTCTGTTGTGTTCAGATTTGAACTGGTTTCCAATCACTTAGACTGGTTTATATGTAATTTATGTCCCTAGCCTTTGAGACCAAAAGTGTTCGTTTTGTGAAATTTCAAATTACATTAATGAAAGCTCCTTTGGGGAAAAAAAAGGGTTTAGTAGTTGCAGTTTGGGCTCTTGAGCATTTAGGCACTCAAAACCAATGGATATTTTTCAAATATGTCCTCAAGGGACACATTCAGACAAGTACAGGCATGGTGTATGTGGCACTGCAAACACATCTGCAGCACCACATACAGCTCTGTCAGGTGTTCTTCATGCTGCAAGGGCACACTGCCCGTACATGCACTGCTCAGTTTTTTTTTTCCCCATGGGGATACCCAGGGGTCAAAAATACCCACAGAAAAAAAAGCCAAAGCAGCACACTCATGGGCAGCGTATGCTGCTGAAAAGAAGAGCCAGACTGCCTGGAGCTGCACTGCAGCTGCCACCCAGGCTCTACTGCAGCCCCAGGAGGCCCCCAGGACCCAGGTAAGGCTGCTCAGCCTTGTCTACTGCCCCCGAGGTAACTTGCTGTGCGCTAAATTGTGCGTGGCACAGGCATTCCCCAGGGATGAGTAGCTGTGGCACAAGGTGCGTGACTTCTACTTGTCCCCAGGGAACTAAACATCCACACATCTGGACATACCCAAGAAAACCATATCCAAACTTGCTTTAGCATCCAGACTTCTTGATTCCTAGTTGCATGACTTACTAAGAAGGCTGACTTGTAGAGATCACTATTGAAAATTTGGTATGATATTCATGAAGTCAAGCTTTTGATATTCATGAAGTCAAGATAGGCACCTGCTTCAAGTTTTATCTGCTACTCTGAAGCCAGTTGCTTTGTTTTTCTACAGTTTATAACTACATTAGGCCAGATTCTTCACCTGACCATTAACTTTAATGGATTCACAACTGGGACAATTGGATCTGTTATAGTTTGTTTACTCATTGATAGGTGGAGATTATATTTAAGCTCAAAAACAGCATATAAAGAGTGCACAATGCAGCATAAGGAAATTCTGCAACTATCAGAGTTAATCTTAGTCAAACATAATAAAATAAAAAGCGCTTCTTAAAAAAGTTTGGCTGATGTTACATGTCAAAATTCTGATACTTTAGGGTAAGTCTATCATGCTAAAAAGAGGATGTGCTAGAGACAACCTTCATGGTTGGTGCATTTTTGGAATACTATTTTATAGTAGCTTAGTACAAGAAAAATAAATCCTCAGGAATTACACCAAGAACCACAGCCTAAAGTCAAGATGCTTAACCCCGTAATAGCCTGCTTTAAAAGTGCTCCATGAAGTGTTTCACAACTCTTCTGAGCCAACACCACAGTGACTCAAACTTGCAATGAGCATTGACCTTAAAAGATGATGCAGCACTTGCTGATTCAAGGCAAAATAATCCCTCTCTACAAGGTTCAATCAAATTTTGCATCAAAGTGTCCAGCATTGTCATTGACAAACTTGTCACTGATAATAGCCTTGCCAGGAAGTTTATTCAAGTCCAGTTACTTTGAATTTCAAACAGATCTCAGTTGCTTAATAAATATCAACAGCATGCAACTACTTTGGCTGCCAATCCACTGTCCAAATACACAAGAGCTTTGCAGCCAGAATTAACTCATGAAATCAGTTTAGTTTCATGACTCATGTCACAAATTATAAAGAAATATCTTTCTCCGTATTAGCACTAATAATAGTGCTTAACCATAGGAGAGAGAAGAAAATAGGTAAGTGAAAATGCTTTGCTTCAAAAGCAGTTTTTCCTAGACACTGCCAGGATTCTGCAGTTTCAGAAAGCTGTGAACACCTGGGAAGCATTTTTTACTTTAGAAAGCAGCCTACAGTTGCTTTCTAAAAACACCCTCAGATTTAAACCTATACTTACAATTATCTCATTCTCTATCAAACTAGGAACATGAGAGCTCAGTCACACGTAATCAGCCACTCTGTTCATTCTGTTCTGTGTAGCATTAAATATGCAGGCTCAAAACATAATATATGGTACAAGTTACCACGTTCCAGGTGGACTGAACCCAAACTAGTGAAGCTAAAGCTCCTGTTTGTCTCTAAATTCTTTTTTTGCTTTCAACTTTAGTGTTCTTGTCAACAAAACCTCACCCCCACAAAGCTAAACCAGGAGATCATTATTCTTTATGTCATTATTCTTTGCTATAGGAAGGGGAAGATGCTTACGTCGCAATCTTACTAAGAGGAAAGGATGCTTAGGGTCAGATTTGATTACCCCTCCCCCGCTGTCCCTCTTAAATAGGATTCAGGCTGACAAAGCATTTTCTGCCTCAGAGAAATGCTTCATACACTCTGTATTAAGCTTTTCCTAGGTAAGTTATGCAATTTTTTTGCCACTTTCGCTGGTCCCTGATTTATATATATGTATGGTGTGTTGTTGCCCTCTAATTGATCACATGAGTCATTTGTGACTTGTTATCATGATTTCATAGGCCAATTAGCAAACAACACCCCAGGAAACTCTTCAAACTTGTTGCAGAATCAAAGGAAATTAAGTATGTTGTGTGAAAGCTAAGAAATGTTTAAAAATATCTGGCTACTAGAGAAAAGGGTCTGTAAAATAGTTAATCTAGTCCAACACACAGACAGGTGCCATTGCAAAATGCTAGCTTGGCAAATATCCTAATCTCTTCTGTCCTGGGCCCCAGAGAAGCTTAACTTGCCATTGCTTACAGTGCTATATTAGGATCTATTCCTGAGTGAAGTTATCCCAGTTTCATAGAGCTCATATCTTCTCACCATCAAGTCAAGAGAGGTGGGATGAAGTGCTCCTTTTACTGCATAGAATGAAGGAGATTTCATTTTCAGAAACTCACTGATGGTCAAGGCAGTAAATTCAGGTAAGTACTCATCTGGGGGTGTTTGTCAAATAAACTTAGACTGAGGCCCCATTTTATCAATGGACAAGAAAACTTGACAAAATGTTCTTCTACGCTATTAGCTATCTCCCTGCTTGCTTGTCCTCTGTCTCCCTCTAAAGGCTGCTACTTGTTGAATACAGAATTTCTAAACTACTGCAAGCTACGTGTTAGAAAGGGGGGAAGAAAAAACCCTTTTGTCCTGAACTGTGTCTTTCCATGATGTTTCCATATAAAAATCCTCTGTAGAGTCTATAGTTACTTAATACAGAGCTGGATTTTGCTTCTCTCTTTAACTTTTTTTTTTTAATGCCATTGAATTTGATGAATTTTTATGAGGAACTGATAGCACAAGCTAAAGTCAGGAATAATGAGAGAGGCACTGTGCAAACTTCCTCACACAGCTCAACCAACTTATCAGTCCTGACCTACTTGCCAGCTTAAAAGATAACCCCCCCCCACAATAGAAATGCTGATTGTAACGACTGGGGTGTTTTGAACTGACCCCATATAAGCCAATTTGCTTGTTGCATTCTCCCAGAATAGATCCAAACACTAAAAACCTGTGTCTCTAACCCTAGCCAAGGAGCTGTTTTTTTAAAGAGCATTTTAATGACAAGTTGTAAGTAAAGAGCATCACACAAATAAATGCTGGACCTCAGGAGATCGGATTCAATTCAAGTTTAAATCAATAGTGTTAGGGTTTTTAACTACTTTTAAGGATCTGGGCCCAAGTAATTCTGTTTTGCAGTTGGTGATCCAAAACCACAAAGAAATTCTGTGACCTTGTGATGAGGAGGCTCCCCCAGGAGTGACAAGACCAGGATTCCAGTCCCTGCTTCAATAAAAGTTTACAAATGGTGTACAGAGTAGATCAGCTTCAACAAGACTGGGTGCATCAACATGAGCAATTAAGGGTCACGAATAAAATCTAGAGCTTATTGCTCCTGAGAAGCTTTCAGGTGCACCATGTACACATGCCTTGAGCACACTGAGCCAGTTGAAGCATCTCTGGCTGAAAGGTGGTCCAGGGTGTCAGCCTGCCAGCCCATGGCTGCTAATCCTTGCTTAATGTGCTGCAGAGGGGCTGGCTGGGGGTAAAAGGGTACTTCAGTGTGAGCCTAGCCAGCAGGCAGCCCCCCACGCTGAAGCACCCTTATGCCCCACCCAGTGAGGGCAGTGTCTATACATGCACTGCTGCAGAGTTTTTTACTTCATTGCAGGGTAGTATTTGTATTTACAAGTACCATCTGGCTGCAGAGTGTCATGGCACCTTGCAGTATGGCCACAGCCCACACCTACCTGACAGCTTACCCAAGTAGACTGTTGGGGCATTGTAAAGCACCGCCACCCCAACTCTTTGTTACTCCTCTGTCACCCATCGCAACTTCATGGTCTTTAACTTTCTGGAGCTGAATGGGTAGGATGGCGGCGATCCTAGCAGGTCCTCTCTGAGGGGTTTCTTCATGGGGCTCCACTTCTTCTCACACCCCACCCTTACCATGTCCTGGATGATACCCATCAGGGTCTGGATCTTATATTACCCTGCTGTCCCTGGCAGGTAAACACTAGCTTGTCAAATGACTGTCTGAACCCATTTATTTTGTCTCACTGACATCAGGATTTTTTTAACATCAGTCCTTCCTGGGTTCATTGATTCATCAACTAAGGTCATCCCACCTAAAGTCCATAAGGCATATGGCCTGAAATTAATTCCTTGCAGGCTTCTGGGATACTCAGTCTAGGTCAACCCTTTAAGGACCCTATCAAATACTCAAGTGAAAAAAAAAGAAATGAACTTAATGCATTCCCTGTTCCTGAGTTAATTGGCTCTTCTAAGTCTCTTAAAGATCCAAAATCAAATAGTTGGATAGTAAATCAAAGTAAATGAAATCCATGTCTCCCAGGCTCCGGAGTTAATCAATAATCAACTCATCAAAACCACTCAAAGAGCCCTTCCTCTGCATTCCTACCCTGCCCTGAGCATCTCTGGGCTGCTGAGCATCTTCCAGGAGGGGAATTCTCGTACTGGCTGTTTTCCCTGGCACTGTGGGAGGGGAACATGGTCCAAAAAAAAACCCAGAAGGAACAAAAAAAGGAAGCAACAAGGCAGTGTCCCTAAACTTACAAACCAGCTCTCTTTGACTGCCACTTTAATCTTTGTCTGGCTGTCCTCTGGAGATTCTCTGCCTCGGCGCACCCTAAGGCTTGCCAGTGATCTTCTGACCACTCCTTCGCCAACTGCTGGCCATAGGACACTGCCAGCAAAGGAGGCCTCCAGTGTTGCCTCAGTCCACTGGACACAGTTCCTCTCTGGCTGCCCCTCTCTAGGGCCAGAAATACCCTCCCAGATCTTCTGCCCTCCTATCTGCAGAGAGAACAACTTCAGAAACATGGTGATGTGCTCCCTGCTCCAAATGGGCCTTTTGCCGTACCTGAGGTGAGTGTTCTCTGTGTGGGTCTTTCAGGGCTTGCTTCTTGCCCCTATTCTGCCCTCACAGAGTAAATTAGCTTACTCCAACCTAATAGGGGTGTATGTGTAGATATGCAATGTTTACTGTATGGCTAATTAGTCAACTGCACAGTAAAAGACTCATGTAGATGCTCCCACTGAGAAGGTGCCACTTGAGAATGCCCTGTAGCCCAAAGGAGGCAGGAAACCCAGGTTCGTGTCCCATCTCCAAATCAGGGAAAGGAGGGAATTGAGTCTGGGTCCTCCTTACTCTCAGGGTGTCTTTACACTTGTTCTGGGTTGGGGGGAGGAGAGGGGCACTTTAATTAGAGCTGCTCTCAGATACCTCTCTAATTAAAGCACTTACAGCATCTCATGTATTCAGCATCCTGCTCTTCAAAATGGCAGTGAGGGTGTCTTAACTAAAGCTTATTCAAGCTTTAATTAAAGCACTTCTGCCGCCATTTTGAAGTGCAGCGATGGTGAATACATATGATGCTGTGTGTCAAGCCTGCTCCAACGCAGTACTATTTAGCACATGAAGCAGGCGTTGGGCATGTGTATAGGTGCCCATAGGGAATGCTTAAATAACTATATCACTGGATATATGTAGCATATCAACAACTCCTGTTGGCTCCCTTTTGTAAAGGTTAAATATGTTCTGAAAATAACTACTTGAATCACACTTTGCAAGTGAGGGAAAGCCTCATTTATGGACCCAAATACAGCTTAGTCATAAGCTATTTGTTATTGCCAGAACTTAAGAATCTTTCACGGGGCAAAGGCAGAAATGTAGGTAACTGGAGTACATCACTGGTATAAATACTTCCAGGGTTAATCAGCAGATGAGAAGGTATCTGAAGTATCTAAGTGGCATCTAGGAGTGGCATTTTGCACTAACTTTCTGTGAATTTAGCCCTTGGGGCCAAATATGGATTGTTCTTATAGGTACTTAAACAGGACTTGCATGGAATTTAAATCAATTCAACCAGAGTACTATAAAACCACATACATTCCTCCCTTTGGGGCCTGGAAAGTCTGGTACATGCCTAGTCCTCAGATTCTGAGCATTCTTAGCCCTTGCTGCCAGATAATTTCTAGCTTTTAACCAAGGACTGTCTAATGTCAAACGGAGAAGTGGCCATGAGAGGAGAAGCTGCAAACCAGAAATCCCTTCTCCTTGAGTATTGTACTCCCCTGCCAATGTGTTCCAGAATCATGCTGCCTCTTGCGTCTCTTTCTGGCTCCATTGCATTCTTGCCCATATGCACCTAGAGAAGTAGAGAGTGTTGCATTCAATGTGTGTTGTATACACCGGTGATTAGCTAAGGCTCCTGGGGAAGTGAGAGATGTGAATTTGAGTTTCTGTGGGCTAAAAAGAAACAAAAATCCAAATATCCCACTTCCAGGACAAATGCCACTCAGTATTGTGAAGTAGGGTGAAAACCCATGCCTACCATAGGTGTTGTGATTTATACCAAACTAAACATTGTTACTGATGTGGTTACATAGTCTAGCTAACATTTCCTGTTGGCTAACTCTGGGCAAGTAGTTGAGTACCTGTGCACTGTGGATGACGCTTTGGGGGTGCCTAACTCTCTCAGTGAGCTCTAAGGAAAGTTTAATCATATAACCATCTCAGCTAGGTTTACCCTTATGGAGGAAGTGTAGAATTTTTAAGCATTGCAATACAGAAAAGAAGATCAATATGGATGTGGCTGTAAACAATTTGCCCAAAGTTACCCAAGAACTCCATGGCTAAGTCAGGAGTTGAATTAAGGGACATAAACCTGAAAGTCCCATTCTTAGCCAAATACCCTGTTGTTTATATGGCGGTACATGTAAAAAGGAATCCTGATCCCACTGAAGTTCATGAATCTTTTGCTATTGGCTAGTAAGGCTCAGATTGCACTACAGGACAGACTGTAACTTGCCTTTGAACTGCATAAGGAGGAGGCAAGGATCCACTGGCTAACCTGGCCCCTCATCTTTGAATATACAGGCAGAACTTCCACACATTTATATTGTTTTCTTGGTACTCTTGACATAACATGGAGAAATATGCTCCATCCATCATTTCCTGGTCCACTTAAGCCAGACCATGTAATGAGGCAGTCAAGATGCTCTAGGAATGCTCTTCTCAGTACTCTGTCTCCAGTGTCCATTTAGACGCACCCAAAATGCAGTCACCATCAGTAGATGGTTTGGTTGGTTGCTCTAAATTGTATTAAACTTGTTTTTTTTAATGTAGAAATTAGTATACATAGAAGATCATACTACCTACAGTAGCTGTTATTCATCTCCTTTCCTTGATGTTAAGCTATATGGCTTCCCCCTTTTTTCCTTTGTGGTCCGTAAGCCATAAGGTGTTTTTGTACAATGGACAGTGGTAAGTAAACATTCTGGAAAAGATTATGCAGAACTTCAACTTTGCTCTGTCTAATCCTTTTTCCTCTTCCCCTGTTGCATGAGTTCAGCATGGTTTTTAACCCTTCTATACTAAGCAGGGAACAAAAATATATACAAAAAAGACCATTAATATTACTGAACTAGACTATTACAGGCTATTATGTTAGGAGGCAGTGGGTGCAGTAATCTTGTATTACCTGTACTCCCAGAAATGCACATCTGTTTTAGGAAAAATCAAAGTCCATTTCCATTAATGCTTCGGCACTACCTTTCTAGGTGACCCTGTATTTGGGGGAAGTGTGAAGAAAGAGGTACTTGGACTGGCTTTTAGGGAAAAAAAATCCTCCCACTGTAATACTATCAAGAGGCTCTCTTGTCCTCTAGAGCTTTTTCTCAGCACATTTTAAATCAACTACTCTTAAAGAAGCAACTCCAAAAACTCCATTACCTTGATTCCCAGTGGTCAATTACAAAACTAAAATGTGGGTATCTAGTGATCTATTTGAAAGTAAGAGACAAAAAGTAAATGTATCAAAATTCAAAAGGAAAAAAAATCTATCAACAAAATAATGGAGATTATAAAATAGATCTTGGATTAACTGGTATATTAAGAAAATATTTTTGATCCACAAAGTTCAAGTTTTCCCTGACCTTATGTGTATAGTGTAGATTAAATAATTTCACAGTTACATTCTAGCCATATACAACCTACAAATCCAATCATCAATCTGTGGGGAGTTGCCTTTGACAGAAATAAATGAGTTCTTTCCTGTTTCAAACTGGAGCTGAAACACAACCTTGCTGTTACACGCCTCCTCCTCCCCAAATATGTGACATTGCTCTATTATCCTCCTCCAGATACAAATAGAGTGTACATTTCTTGAATACAGAAGGCACCAGGAAAATAAAGTGTGGGAGAATGGCATAAGAAAGAAGGATGAATCCTCCTCTTCTCCCCCCCCACCCCCCCAAAAAAAGTTCATTACTTTCCAGTTTTTCAAAAGCTATTTTTATTTTTTACATTTTATCCCAGTTTTTTACATTTTATTCCAGTTGTCCCATTTTACCACGCGGAGTAAGGGAGCATGGGGTTGTTATGTTGTAGCCAATCCACACAATTCACATTAAAGGCATTTAAGTAGCTTAATTATATTTTACAGGCTATAGTTAGCTTGCTCCCTGTCTTCTCACAACTGTCTGCCAACTTTCTACTCTTTCCCATTTCTGTTCATTCATCCATTAAAAGCCAAATTTATTCCTGGACTCTGGTTTCCCATAAGGAACCACATCTTCCAATACCAACTCAGCTGGGACATTTCTTTTACAGAGGTATTAGTCAGTCTTCTCTTATATTAGATCCTATAAAACATGCTCAGAGTAATTGCTTTAATCTTTCATTTTGGATCATGGACTAAGTGCTCAGGATAAAAGAGAGGTTTCAAATTACACTTATTTATTCAATTTTGTAACCTCTTCCAAGCTTCCAGATGTCAATGCAGCTTACTGAAGCAAAGCACAAAATATAGGCAAAATTAAAATTCTTGGGATGTTTTGGAATACGGATGGAGGAAAGCAGGTTTTCACTACCTGTATATAGAATTGTTCCTGGGGTGCTGATAGAGGTAAAGAAGGAGAACTTTTTGGATTGGCTCCTCAAATTAGCTTTCTGGAGACCTCCATCTCAGCACTTTTGAAGATAATTGCTGCTATACAACTACATTAGCTGTAAACTTAAAATAAATTTGAAATTTATAATGTTATTCAAGGCCGGATTAAGAAAATGTAAATATAACTTTATAGTTTCTGAGAAGAAAATCTGAGAAATTTAGCCTTAGATTTTGTAAGTGTAACATTACTGAAGTGAAAGGCATTGCATCAAAGCTGAATGTAGTCAATTTTAAAACTACTTCTGACCATAATGCTGGAGGGGCTGAACTTTTCTTTCTATCTGCCTGGGATTGTTCTTTTTATATGTATTTTTCTGTCACATTATTCACAATAGCAACTTGTGCCACATAGAGAGGATAAGTAGACATTCAGAAATTTACTATTCAGAATATAAAAGAAATTAGCCTTCTATATAGTGAAAAAGCTTCCATATTGTACCTTACCAGAATTCTTGTATTGTACCCCAGTCTGCTTTCAGTGAATGGGAAAAAAAAACCCTTATTAGTCTTAAAAGAAGTTATATTGGCCTAAAAGTGTCCCCTATTTTTTCTATTTACACTGCAATTTGCAAGAATCCCTTATCTTGTATATACTACCTTCTATTTCAGTGCTTATACCATGCATTCAGCTGCCATAGTGATGTGTACTACATAAGAACACAGCTAACTAGCTTAATATGTTCAGTGTAATTATGTACATCGATTTCTTCCTCGTTTTAAATAACTCTTTTCTGTTATCTTCCCGAATGTTAATAATAGTGTCATCCATTAAAAAAAAGAAAAGAAAAGAAAAATCAAGAGTTATACTGCATAACTGATTGAGCATCTGTGTACTATTGCATTGTCCCTCTCCCCTTTTTCTTCCCTCCCCAGAAACCCATTGTATCACCACTGCAGGGCCTGCTGGCTACCCACAGCATGTCTGGGACCCCAGTCTCCACTCTGCCTGGTACAAAGCAGCAGCGCAGCTCCTAGACTCTGGGTGGGAAGGGTCCAGACAGAGGATTCACCATAGCTAGATTGCTGTCTCCATGTGAGTGCCCAGGCAAGCAGTGGGAGGGTCCCAGATGCCTGTTCTTGTACTTTATTTTATCATCAAAAGCTGCAACTTTGCACAAAGGCTCTGTCTCTCCCCTAGCTAACTGCAGACATCATTTGTTTGCGGGAAGACAGCACAGGAAGGACATGATACCACACCTCAAGGCCAGGGAGCTGCAGAGTGCATGAGGAATGTCTGCAGGAGGCATCAAAGCAGCAAGGAGACAGTGCAGGCTCTGCTTGTCATCTCCAAGCTCTAAGTGAACACAGCTGACTCCTGGAACCAAGACCTGTGGGACCAGCAGGAGGAGAGACTCCAGATGTGAAGGGGGAAATTGGTCAGGCTTGTGCATGCCTACACCTGTGCTGCTGAGGCACAAAAATAGGGGGTTATGATATCTACCTGCTCTTTTGAGGTACTGGAATGGGGGACCCATTATAGGAGTGGCATGAGGGAGCCTGCAACCTATAGTCTGGGGAAGCAGAAAGGCCACCAGCAGGGCCCACTCCAGCAGGCAGTGTTGGGTGAGGGTAGAAGGGCTAGGGTGCCTGGACTGCAAGGGACACTGGCCCTTTTGCAGAACCAACCTGCTTCCCCCAGCTCTGGTGGTTTCCTTTTGTATGCAGGCCCCCAAGTGGTTCCAGGACAGTCCAAATGGGGTGCAGGTACACTCAGAACCAGGGGAAAAACATAGCTAACCAGCTCACCAGACCATGTTGTCCCTGGGACTGTGTCTGGCAAGAGAGCCCACTAGCCCCAGTACATCCCCCCCACCAGCTCCGGGTCCCGAGAGGTGGAACTCTTCCGCTCCCTAAGGTACCCCTCTTGGGCTGGATGCCACTGCTAGAGATGCAGCATAACCTTTGTGAGGATAGGCAGCCCCTGGGATTGTTCCTGCTAGGTAACAATGAGTCCCAGGCATGACTGAGGGCCATGGGGATGGGGTTCCTGAAGGGGGAGACTGGGCCCTTGGGGGTGGGGCCTGAGGGGCTGGAGGTCACATAAGGGATAGCCAGGAGTCCACAGCCCTCACTTTGGCAATGTCTTCTAACCCCTGGCCCAGCAGCTGCCTCCCATCCCTGCCCCACAGCTCTCTTAGAGTGGGTCCAGGTTCACCCACCTGCCCAGGTCTTACATGGAGAAGTCCCTAGTCTTCACTCCTGAGTCTGGAAATGAGTGTGCCAGGTCAAAAGCCCCCTATCCCATGCCTCCTCTCCAAGGTTTTGTGTTTGTTGCATTCAACCCTGCAGCATTCTCCCTGATCCCATTCTCTCCTCTGTCCTAACCACTCCTTCCAGGTAATTTTGCCCCTTTCACAAACCTCTCCCATCCCCTCCATAAGTTTGCTGATTTGTGTCAATAGGAAAAGGGACCAAGCTGAAATACTGGCAATGTTTGATGGATTTTCTTTTATTAAAAATGAGAAAAGTTTGTCAGTTGAAACCTTATAAACTGAGGCATATCTCTCCCTCATGTTGCCTTCCCCCACATCCCAGTTTATGCCCCTGGTGGGAGTGGGGAAGGGAAACAGTGGCCAGGGCCAATGGAGCCCAGGGCAGGAGATTCATAAGGTTCCAGGGCATGGGCACTCAAAGTCCTCTGGCCTACTCATCCAGGAAGGACTCCCAATCCTTAAGGGTGAGGAGGTAGTCACCAGGACTTCACAGATCCAAACTGCCTTCTGGCTGGCAATGTAACAATGTCTGCTAGGGGTAGTTAGCTTCATGATGGTGATGGCCACCCACCTCTCTTGAGTGAGGGGTAGCAACATACTGATGTCCTGGTGTGCAATGTTGCAGGGACAGCTGGACAGCAATGCCCATTAGGGGCCCTGGCATATGTGGAGGATCTGAACCCACTGTTCATTGCCCCATGTGCCCAGGACAATCTGTTCCCACCAACTGGTGTTGGTAGCACAGGCTCAGAACTGGCACTCAATATTTTGGAGGTGGTGCCAGAGCACCCAAGTGTTCATGGAGTCTTGGGTTAGCTCATTCTCATTGGCCACATCAAAGTCAGTGGCCCAGTCCAGGATGTTTGAAGGGAGCAGGGTGTGGTGGATGGCTCTGCACAGGACCTCTGGCTGCTGGTATGGAGGTATGAAGCCACCTGCCATGGTGATCAGCTGTCCCATCATGTCCAGGTGGGTGCAAGTGATGTCCTGCAGCCTCCAAGAAGAGTGACACAGCTCCTGGGTCTCCCTACTTGGATGCCATGGCAGGATATGGGCTGGCCGTGACAAAGGGCACATACAACTCAGAACAGAAGGCTCTCGCTCTGAAGCTCTTCTGGAAGCCCATGGCTGAATACAAGGGAGAGTCCACAGAGACATGTCAGGTTGTAGGGGATGTGCTTGCCCATGCTTGGCAGCCCACAGAAGTCTCCAGGCCAAGGAGCCCACCGTGCATGCTGGGAGGCACGCAAGAGTGCCCCCAAGCTGCTGGCTTCAGCCAGTGTGGGCAACCTGCATATGCCCTACCCTGTTCCCCTCCCACCCCCCCTCCCCAAGGATAAATATATGTACTGTTCACTGCCACTCTAATGTAGGCCACTTTACAGAAAACCTCACAGGGTAGATCAATTCTTCCTCAGGTTTTTGAACATCTGTATTTAGCCTAAGAGATAGTATTTTTTTTGCACTCTCAGTGCTTAAAGAGACTCTTTTAGGTTAAGGAAATTAAATATTAGGGATACTCTCCAACTTTAGACAGTTACATTATGTGGAAAACCCCAGGACTGAAAAACTCTAAGTACAAGAAATTTGGATAAGTTTCAGAAAAAAAATTCTATCTCAGGTGATACTCCAAGATGTACCCCCTCTCCAATTGAAGGGATCGGTGCACAAGTGCTGTGGGAGGTGTAGGGACACTCTTTCCCCTATAGAGGGCAGCCAGATCACCAATGGGGACTGAGCATGTTGGGTAATATCTTCGGGTTCTTTCTTATACTTGCCTGCCACAACTTGGATTTAATAAGAAAAGGAAGGAGAGCAGTGAGTTGTTAAAGTCCTTGATCAATAAATAGTACCTAGATGTTACATGCTCAAATTATAAGATTATTTTTCAAAGTAGCAGATACAGTGACAATAGCCTTGCCAATTACTTTATTGGCAAAGGCAGTTGGTTTGAAGGTGAGGAAAACCCCCAGTTGTAACTTTCAAAGATATGTTGTTTAAACTCATCTTAAGCGCTAATTGCCTTATTAGCAGAATGCAATCTTCGTGTCTTTCACTCTTCGTCCACAGCTTGTGCCGGGAGCAGTTCTCTGCAGCTCCCACAAGTTCCTTTTCCTATATTCTAAATAGTTGTTGTCCCAGAGGGGCCAGGGACTCATCTGTGTCTCTGTTCCCCCATGTGTCATCCCAGGGAGACTGTCTTTTACTTGGCTCTCAGCCAAGGCAGTTTCCACCACCTCATTGTCCCTCCAGACTCACCACAGCAGCACGATCCTTTGTAGTAGCGTCTGTCTGGGTCTGACCTGCTGTGGCCTCAGAAAATCCAAAGCTCCTGGCATCCTACCAAGTCACAGGTTAGACTTCTTTGTTTTGTTCATCTCTCTTGAGTCTTGATTAACCCCATGTTCCTCTTCTGGTGCCTGAAGGTGATCAGTGAATGTCCTGCTGCCAGTTTTATCTCCATCTTTCATGGGCTAGTCATCCCACCTCTTTCCAGGTGTGAAATCCTCTCCACCTGCAGGGTGCATTCCAAGGTCACTCATCCCAGAACTAGCCCAAGTAACAGGGCTCCTGCTTGAGTCCCTGTTACAGGGACTTAACCATATACCTTTTAATGAAAAAACAGTGGTGGGAACATAACATATATAAACCAGGGGGTATAAGGGACACTACAATGCCCCAAGAGGATGGGATTCAATAAAGGTTAGGCATTCACATTTTGTAGACATATTCATCCAGTTAACCTAAGACAGATTTAACAAAGTATAAAACACAAACAACACAACAAACAATATTGGTTGGCAAAATATAAAATGCACAAAACACAAAACACCAAATATCAAGAGATACAGTGTTCAGGAACCTAGAAGGGCAGGAGGGAGAGATGGAAAACACAATGCCCCCCTCCACTCCAACAAGAATTTCTCCCCTGTCACTTCACTCACCCCTACCTTCGCCCACATAGCATTTGAACTCAGATCTCCTACATGGTAGGCAAAAACACTACCACATAGCCACAATTGTTGGGACTGCTCTGAGCTGTTAGGCCTTTTGACCTTCCAGAAGCCCCTGCCTCAAGTTGAGCTGCCCTGACTCTTGCTGGAGAAGCAGGAAGCAGAGCTGGAAACCTCTTGGATCACTGTTCAACTTCTTGCTAGAGCCAGGAACCTCCTTCAGCCAGCTGCAGCCTCTCACTGGAGATCCTGGAGCCCAGCAGGGAGCCTCTCCTGCCAGGCGCATGCCGCTCTGCTGAGAGTTCTACCACTGCCTGCAGGTCCTGCTCCTTCAGGCTCTTCTGGGGCAACTGCTCCTGCCTTGCTGGCCCAGCTCTTAGAAACTCCTTCCTCATCATCCCTCCTTGGTCTCCCTGAGTCAGCTGCGCTGCCCCTTTTATCCCCCTCCAGGTTACCCAAGGGGCCAATCAGGGGACGTGGAGGGTGAGTCTCCAGGCCTGATTGGTGAGGAAAGGGAATCCCAAGCCCTCCAATAATTTTTTACCCTTTCAAAACCTCTGGGCCAAATCACTACCAGCTAGCCCATCACAAAATAATCTACACTTTTCAATAGTTACAGAAATCTGCTGATCTTTTGGGATTTGCTTAATAATATTCAAAGTCATGGATCCATTCTGATCCTCAGTGCTGCCTTGGTTTAACTGTAGTGCTCATTTCATGCTTGGCTCTATCTTTTCTGCTATACTAAATATCTAGGAGTGGAGCTGAGTATTCAACTCTTGGTATACAACATATTAAATGAATATTTCCTTTTTTCACAGTCTGCGATCCTTACAAATTTTTCACTACTTGAAATTATTCAGTGAATAATGTATGGAATAATGTGCAGGTTATTGATTGGAAAATATTCACCATAAAATTTCCTTTGTGCATTTAATATTTCAGCTTTGTGATTGGTCAACCAAGTCAGATGGTTTTCCAAGACTAGAATACTTAAACTTTATATACTGCTACCTCTTCCAGCTGAAACAAAATTTGCTTTACTCTTAAATGAATGTTCACTATTAGCCCTGAAATATTTTGTGCATTTTTTTAACATACAAAACTTGGCATGCACAAGTAGCAATAAAAATCAAATTATGAGTCTTAAATGTAAGTAAAAGTGAAATTCTGTTGAAAAATAATAGAATAACGTGTTTCTTGTTTGTACCTATTCTGCCTAACAGTTATACTTTCCAACTCAGATCTCATAGAGTTTTATCTTCTTCCCTAACTCTATGAATAGTGAATGGTGAAACATCCATAAGCGTACAGATTCACTGCATGATCTATTATAAAACTTCAAAAACCAAGCGATTACCCTTATTAAGCATCTTTTCCTTATCGAGAATTGTGATATACATATTTTCTTTGAATATGACAAACATAGCATCTGTAAAACTGAATATCTGTGGCAACATTTTGGACTAAAACATTTATTTACCATGGAAGGATAGTTAGCCATGGTAGTCTGAAATCAGGCAGAAGGCAAGGCAAGGTGGCACTATAGAGACTAACTTGTTTAGAAAGGCATAAGCTACCATAGGCTACAGTCTGTTTTGCCAGATGCTATGAGTGGACTTACAGAGAGCAGGGATGCTACATAGACATGAATAAAGTAATTTAAATGCAAAGGCTACAGAAAGGGGAGGAAAGGAGTGGAGGGGAGGGTGCCCAGCTGAGAGAGGCAAAGGCAGGCTGAAGAGATCAAAAGGGATACACAAAACAGTTAACCCACTGGGGGACATAAGAGTTTTAAAAAGCTAGTCCAGGTAAGAATCCAGAAGCTCTGTTAAGAGATAACAATCCAGAATCTCTATTCAGCTGATACTTAACATAATGATTTCTTAACGAACATCATCAGTCTGTGGATTTCTTGTTCTACAATTTCACATTTAAACTAATTTTTAAAGTGTTATTCTTTAAAAACAGTTACTCTGAGGTCAGTGATGTGCAGGAAGATTAAAGTTTATGAAAGCATATACCCTTCTGAATCAGTTAGTCTCTAAGGGCTCATGTACATGCCATGATTATTGCCCTTTCATACACTGCAACTGCGTGTCTGTTTGCACAGGTGGGATTTCCCAGCACTTCTTTCCCAATCTTTCTTGTGCATTAAACTAAAACTCCTCAACGTAGTTTAGTTTGGCTTGCTGGGATTTAAAGTGTCACATCCATGAATTCATTGCATGCAAATACAAAGGCACTCAAAGACATGTAATGAGCCTCTTTGTCTACCAGATGGCTCTGCCACTTTCTGAGGTTCCCCCCTTCAAATTCCTTTCACTTTCAAATTGATTCCACTTTTTTTTTTCTTGTGTGGCTTTTTCTTTTATTTTTTCTTGTTTGCCAGCTCCCTGCTTCCATGGCTGTGTGGCAGGACACAGGCACAGGCTGGGGGGCAGTGCTGTCCCTCTCTCCTGTGGTGCCAGCTAGGGACTCAGCTCAATTAATTTAAAAACCTAGTTTGTGTAAACACAGATGCAATGCTCCACAGCTTAATTCATTTGAAAACCTAGTGCATGTAAACACAGATGTGAAGCTCCAAGATAAACAAGTTTAAATTTTATAAACCTATTTAATTTAATGAGGATTCAAACCCATAGTGTGTACAAGTGCCCTAAGGTTCTACCCTGCCCTGCCTTCTGCTATTTACTTACTGAAATTCATAAAACATCATGAGGCTTTGCAGATTTTCTATAAATCTTTGGTAGGGCACAACAAGAACTTTAGCAGTAGTGAAACAATAATTTAGTGTCAGCTAAATAGCTCTACCAATGACCCAATATACTACTCAAGCATACTCTGAAATATATTGGAGTTCAGGTAAAAGTCTAATTCAAATTCACAGCTCAGTGAGAACACTTCTGTGGACTTTGATTGGGCTTAAGGAGAGCAGGGAATAAATATATTGAGGTTTCCTTTTTGATTAATCTAGATAGCTGTATAGAGAAAAATCTACATTTTTGACTGTCATGTCATGATTTCTGAGTTATGCATTTTATTGGCTATTACTGAAATTTCTGAATTATGAAAATAATATATATTCTTGATTTAATACCTAACCTTGAGCAACTAATGGAGCTGTCAGCTAAGTACTGCAAGATGTAAAAGAAAAGCATAAAACACTTGGAAAAAAGATTAAATATCTTTGTTTCTAGAAGACTTCTCAAACATCATTTGTCTTAAGCGGAAACAGATTTAACCATGAAAAATCTCTCATAATGTAAACTGTTGTCACACAATAAATTATATGAAGCTTACATAAGGATCTGGGTTTAACAATTATATATTTCTTTTCTATAGAGCAATTTGTTATACTACTAACTCACTTCAGAAAATAAGAAATTGTACATTCTGATAAGAAAGAAACACAAATGTGAAGATGAATTTGCTGTATAAACACAGAAACTAAAAGAAAAGCACAGAAAGTTCAATTTCTTATTACTTGTGCACGCACTCATATACAACAGTGAAATGAGTTAACCTCTGAGTCAGCTAATGTCATGCACACCAACTCTATTGAAAATAATGGAGTTCCTGCCTGACACATTGAGATAGAGTAGAATGTGATATATCACATAAAATGCTAGACTTTAGCCTTTACAATAGTCTATTAAAAATATTTAAAAGTCTATTAAAACTGTTTCTAAACATTACATATGCAAAAAATATTAAACAGAATATGGCCACAATTATTCTGCCTTGAGAACTAATGAAAGACAGCTATGTGGCATTGTTGTAATGCCCTCTGAAACTTGATGCATGTTTTACTATAATGAAAGCTTCTATGGGAAAGAAATCTTTTGACTTGAATAACTTGAACAGGTATGAGGCCCTAGCAGCCCACGAGGTAGATGA
>NW_017729007.1:8403164-8419201 GCF_001723915.1 Gavialis gangeticus | reverse complement strand
GGTCCCTTCCAACCCTAGAAACTATGAAACTATGAAACTTAACAGGAAGATTTTTTCCCCAACAAATAACAGTTGGAGTACTGTCTCCTCTTATTATGATGGCCTACTTCTTTTTAAGCTGCTTCAGTCCTCTTGTCACTCTCCTCTTTTTAAGTTATTCTGTTTGTTAATTGTAAAGTACCCTGATCCTTTGTTGGGAAGGACAGCATACAAACTAAATAAATGAATAAACTGATATTTTTTTCCATCAGTAATGGTCAAGCTTAAAACCAATCACTTTCTTTGCCTATAATGATACTTTGCGAACAGAAAACTGACTGTGTAAGCGTGATGATGCAATTTTAGTCTGGCAGTGACTACTAAACCTCTAGTCCAATGAGTGACTAATTTTAGACTCAGATAATAAGCTGTTTTTGAAAAAAATAGATCTTTACCAATTTAGATATGACCGGTATGAACAAAAGATTTCCAGAAGCCTGATCAGCTTCAGAATGTGCCTGTTAGTATAAATGGAACACCATCCCTTCTGACAAACCTAACTTCTGAGTGCTAATTACCTATTACAGAGTTTAGAGTCTGTCTTCATGTGTAACATGAGATCTGAACATTTCATAGTTGTTCTGGAAGCTTTAAATGTTTGGATTTGATTATCAAATACTTTTATAACAAGAAAGGAATGAAGTGTACTGTCATACCTTGGTGTACTTTATACAAGACAAAGAATGCTGTACTGTTTCTATGGCACCCCCTGGCAGCACCTCCACAAAACACACCTCCACCGATCCATAACACGAGATCCCTCCTGAGCATGTGCGCATGGATTGGAGGTGGGAAGGTTCTAGAACAGCTAAACTTTCTACCTTGATGATGTCAGTGACCCACTTCCATGTGGGGAGCCTGTGCAGTAGGTTGTGTGGTGCAGCTGAGTGCTGTGTGCTACACCGGAGTGACGAGAGCACAACAGTAGGGTGCCATGTGCACATGAGTATGTTTGGTGAGAAGAATGTGATTTTGGTGAGTATTTACGGAACCCTGAGGCACAATTTGGCATGCAAATGGAATATGGATACTTGAGGGTATTTGAGGTTGGAATGGTGTGTGAGTTTACTTGGTTGGTGATCATGCCTGCGTGTCTGAGGCATATGAGCAGTGACTGTGACAGTGAGAGAGAGAGGGGTGACTTATTGGATCAGATCATAATTGGATACTTACCTGTAAAAGCGTTATTAGATCAGGACTGGGATCATCCATTGGATTGGTAATTATCACCCTCTCCTCCCTCTCGGTCTAAGACCCTCTGAGGGAAAAGCCTGAGGGCCTGACTGTCACCACAGCTCAGGGCGCCTATGAAGGCCCCAATGTTGCCCTTCGCTGCTCCCTGGCTGGTCTGGTTATGGGGCATTGCAGTTAACCAGTGAATATAGTTAATGTTTGGTGTTATGTACATTTCCTAGTGTGAATCTTGTTTTTGTTGTGATCGTGAGTTTATAAAATACTTTTGAACTTTATTGGAGTCTTGGTGTATTTGTAGAGTATATGACGGCAGGCTGTAGCTCTGTGTATATCCCTGACCCCAAAATCCACCCCTAACAGAGATAACACATGAACAGCCTTGACTGTCTGAGAAGGCCTAACAACCCTCCGCCCCTTAGATAGGCGGTCAGTGTCCAGGACACCCAGAGGTCTCTGCTTTTCACACCTACTCTACACAACTTGCACATGGTAATCCCTAGAATGAAGCAGAGAACCTGCCCCCACAATTTCCTATCCCCCATGCCATTGCTGAGTGATTGGAGCTTCACTTCCCTCAGCCCTGAGTTTTTTATGTACAGAGTGAGAGGGCGGTTAGGTGTGTGCTTCTCAAGTGTTCCTAGGAACATCATGGAAGAGGTATAAATTTGACATTAGAAACCCAATCAGGAAACATTTAATCATGTGTCAGTTTAAGCATGTGAGTAGTTCCATTGAAGTCAACCGACCAATGCTGAACGCAATGTAATATAACAAGATTTACAAGTGGTTTTTCTTTTCTTTTCTTGCATTTCCATTCTCCTGATTAATGGAATTCATCTGTATTGTACCAGAGTTGTCAGTTTAAAAATTTCAGGACAAAGTAAAGACTAGTTTAATGTTATTAAAAAAAATAGACTCATTGAATAAAACTGAACTAATTGTTTAAGTTAAAAAATATGTAAAGCACAGCAATAGATTAGGTTTCAGCAAAAAAAAAAAATGGAGTACTGTTTTGTTAAAATGAGATGCAAATAGGAACTAGATGGTTCAGGAGATTAGTGCAGGTCACCAATTCCAATTTAGCTCAGGTTTTGAGAGACCAAGATAAGTTATAATCTGAAAACTGCTTTACTGCTGTCTGTAAAATATATTACCAGAGTTCTTTTAGTTCAGTTACCTGTGGACAGACTCCTACATCACAACTGACATGACTATTGCATCTACTGACACTCTTAACACAGAAGTCAAGGATTTGATGGACACCAACTGATGTAACCTTTTAGAGGTGTGTCATAAGGCCGAACCCCTGTTACTTTTAGAGAGAATGAGGGCAGCATTAGGTAGCTGCCAGACACTGCTACTACTGAGCTGCCAAGAGAGTCAACAGAAGGGGGTTCTTAGGAGTCATAGTTGCAAGGCAGTTAACAAGCTGTAACCCATAGACATGGTTCAAGCAGGAGTAGGATAGAGTACTGAAGCACAGACAATTATCTAAGTAGTGATTATGGCACAGCCACAAAGCTATTGAGAACTGTTTGAGCCCAGTTAAGAAAACTAGAGAACATGTTACTAAAAGGGGGTGGAGCCCAAATCTCTATAAGCCTGGCACCTGGGCTGTACAGGGCAGTCAGACTCAGGACACAGAAGAGAGAAAGGAGCTCCCTGCAAATGCTACAGAGGAGTCCTTGCAGCCCTGGAGAAGGAGTCCGCAGGAGTGAGGCATGTGAGTTACCCAGAGAGGACTGTGGCTGCAGGGCTGGTGCCCACCAACAAGCAAGAAACCCAGAAGGGTAGAAACTGGGACCAGGTAGAAGTGGGGAGAGCCTCAGCCAGAGGCAAATCCCAGGCTATAGTTAAAAGTGGGAGGGAAAGAGTCTTAAGGAAAAGTAAACCCTAGGCTAGACAGACTATACAGACTTACCTTTTAGTCCTCCAGGCCCCTACTGGCCTGAAGTGTGACTGTCCAAACTTGAGCTAGCACTAACACCCTTCAACATTTGTGCATCTCACAGTGTAAGGTATAATAGGAAAGTGTAGGAGATAGATGTCTAAGTTAATTTGTTAGGAGCTTATTTTATCTGCTGTGGCTCAGAGTAAGAGGGCAACTTAATACATGTTTCTCAATAGGTTGCAGCAGCAAAAGGGGTGACGAAAGAATGTATTGTACATGCAAACACCTTTAGAAATGACCAACTCCAACCCCACATGGATTCCTGGATTCATTTGGGTAAGTGAAACTGCAGCATTGGTGGAGAAATTAAGCATGCTAATATGATGCATAATGTAAAACCATACCAAACATTTACTGTGTTTAACATCTGTACTGTTAAAGTTAAAGAGAGAACAGTTTGTTATACAACAACAACAGTTAGAAGTCAGTAAAATAAAGTCCCCATATGGACAATTGAGGGTTGAACATCTAGGGTTCAGCTAACTGAGAATGTACTGCAGTTTACAGGACTGAACTCTGGCAAACTAAAAGATATTGTAAAACAGCATGAGAGGATATAAGTAGCCCTTTCCACAGAACAGAGAGAAAATGGGAAAGGAGTGAAATACGTTGAGAGTCAGCAACATCTGTTGTCTTGCAGCCAGCCTCAAGGCTAGTGCTCACAGTAGGAGTCTTTGATTTTCGAGGGAATAGCAGAGATGTCTCCATTGCACCACAAAGAAGTGTAACTCTTGTCATCAAAGCTAAGCAGACCCTTAAGGACAGGGCTTCCCTTGCATGTGGATTTCACTTGAATGCCTTCTTACATAGAACTAAGAAGAGGCCTTATACAGAATTAAGAAAATGCTGGAGGCTGGAAGTGGAAGAGGAACTATGGAAAAAACCCTGGTCCTGCCCTGTTCACTTTCCCTCTTAGCATCTGTTCCCCACCACTGAATCCTTATAGTGGACATTATGGATCTATGGCAGGAACAGGCAATGTCTGGCCTACTGGTTGGATTGGGTCCATAGTGGACTCCATTTCCTAGCAGCTCTTGCTCCCATTGCTGTTTCCCTGGAAACCAGCCCTAGCAGTGCTGGCAGGGCATGCAAGTGGGTGGGAAGCTGCTTTGGGGCCCTGGATCTTGCAGCAGTGACAGTGTGGTCCAGAGCCGCAGTCTGCTGCCTGCATGCCCCTGCCCAAGGGTGTGCAGATAGCGGATTGCAGCTCTGCCCCAGCTCCAGACCATACTGTCACTGCTGCAAGATCCCAGCCCCAGAGCAGCTATCCGCCCTACCAGTGCTTCTGGGGCCATTTTCCATGTAAACTCTGGCCCCATGCTGTCATGTTGCTACCACTACTGGGATCTCCATGGAAACTGGCCCCAATAATATGAGCAGGGGCTGCTGGGAAATGGAATTTGGCTGCCAGCCGGACCTACCATTTTGCCCACCCCTATCTATGGTCTGACCCAGTAACTGGGAGTTCTTATGTCAAAATGTTATGCACTGTTTAAAGTAGTTCCCATGGGTTTCTAAAAGGATGGGGCCGTGGTGCATGTCCCAATGAGCTAGTGCTCCCACGTTGGCCTTCTCCATAGTCATGCCTGAATCTACTCTGGAATTACATTTTACTTGGAAACAAAAAGAAGAAAAAGAGAGAAATTCTATATAAAAGGGATATGGAACATACACCATTGATATCGTTCCAGCTTGTGCCAACCAGTTGAATGCTATTTGGTGATGCCAAATAATTGGCCAGGAGAGGAACTAGATCCAGTACAGGATTCATTTGAAGATGCATGCATTCATTCTTGAAAGAACAGGATTAAATTCATGCTGTTCTTTTAAAGTGTGGCCATTGGCAGATACGGGGGATGCTCAGGAATGGGGTATACATGGAAATTGCCCGGCTAGGACTTGGTGCCACCATGTCAAAGACATGCCCTCAACTAAAAGAGGGAAGGCCTGTTTTCCAAGGACTGTGACTATTTCACAGTAAACAGATTCAATTCTGCCTCATCTTGCTTTATTTTATCTAGTCCCAAAACTTCAAAAGTTTCACTGATCCCTAATAGGAATTGTTATGCAAACATGTTTCATGACATTTAAATAACTATATCCTATAATGCAAATGTAGTTTTCACTAAAATTTGAAAATAGTTAGCAGTTGTTGCTGTTACTAACTATATATCACTACATTGTTCATTACAGTGCCATACTGAGATACCTGAAGTAGCTCTAAATGAGCTAGCTCAGGTATCTGAACCAGTATAGATACATTAGCATGGCATTATGCCCAGGATAGTTAACCCAACAGCTATGTTGCTTCAGTACCTAAAGTAGTTGGAGAGTTTCTACAAAGCACTGTATTGCACAGTGTAGAAATAGCTTTTTGATAATCATAGAATGGCAAGTTTTACATTTGTCATTGTTATCATACAGATTCCAAAACTATCATATCCATATGCTTCATATTTTGGTGCTTAATTCCCTTTGAAAATCATTTATCTTTTACAATCTGGGCCTTCATATAAGGAAAGATGTTGCTAGTGTCAAATCAAAACAACATGATGTTCCCAAGACTACCTGTGTAAAGTGTGTTAAGCACTTTTTTCCTCTTTCTTGGAATAATTCAGGGATTGTTGTCTGTCATAGGAATTTTTAGCCCCAAAGGAAAAACACTGAAAATAATTTGTTTCAACTTTGTGTGTTTAATAAGACTGGCTACCTTGAAAAAGCAGATAAAACACTAGGTTTCCATCTAAATAAAAAAAAAAGTGTTTAGATATGTTTGGCAACTACAGAAATTAAAATAAAATTTAATCACTGAAATGTAATATCTTGTGGCATTTACTGGAATTGCCAATTAAGCTGAAATCAAACATTAATTTATTCACCAGGATAAACATTTGAAAATGTCAGAATGAATATGTTTTCTTGCCTTATGAATTGTTACTACTGTTTCTCAAACGTGTCTATACAGTACAGTAACATTGTCAGTTCTGTTATGATCGTAGGAAATAAAGCTGTATTCAGTGGGAAGAAAATGTGATTTTTATAGGCCATGAGAGAGAGAGGAAAAAAATTAAGCCTGCTGAAGCTAGAAGTAGACATAGGCTAGCTTTGATGTTTAAACTAGTTATGTTCCTAACTCCATATACCATATTTTCTTCTATTTTATGTACCTCCAAATAAGAGATTCACCTTGTTTTGAGAAGGCTGAATGAACCAAAAATGATCTTTCCAGGCATAGCTGCACAGACTGCATAGAGTCTATCTACAGTTCATTTGCCCTCCCTTTTTTACGCAGCCAAAAGCTACTTCCAACTCAGGACTGGCTGTGAAAAGGTTAAAAATGTAACTGCTGCTGAAGATTTGGACCTCTTTCCATGTGGCCAGCAGAGAGAAGTGGGGCAAGGGAACTAGGGGCGAAGCAGCAGCCAAGTTACAGACTTCTCATGCTTCTATTCCATGCAGAAAATCAACTTCCCTACTTAAGACATGTACTTCACTTTTGGAAGGCTAATTTTTAGGAAAAGGGTGAGTGTGCGTGATATCCAAGTAAATAGGATACAACAGGGGTTTCCAACCTTTTTTAACAAGTGTACCCCTTCTGTCTCAACTTTTCAGCTAATGTACCCCTTTATATTTTTTCTTGTTTTTAATGTGCCACTTATGACCCTGCAGCAGGAGTACGTGGAGCCCTTCAGTGCAGGGCAGCCACATGGGCCCTTCATGGCACAAGAGGAACCAGCCACAACTGCAGCCGCAGCCATTGCCTGCTGGAGTAATAACACTGCTGCACCCCGGCTTCTCCCAGGCATGGCTAACTGCACGCATCAAACAGGGCTGAATCCTGCCCTATGTCATCTGCCAGGGGCATAGGTGGTGGCAAGCCAGGGCTAATGGGGCTTAGCCCCCGCCAAATGCAGGCAGCCCGGACACAGGCTCTGAGTGGCTGCAGCAGGGCAAGCTGGAGGGATTATTTGATGTCCGCTATGTCACGGCGAAGCCGCTAGGATCTCGGGGTCACCTGAGGTCGGCAGCCATATGATCAAAGTCCTCCGGGTCCCACGTGGGGGCCCGGAGACGGTCCAATGTTGCTCCCTGACTGGGCAGGTCCCGGCTGGGCATTCGTGTCATTAGCTAATGGCGTCCAGCATTGGCAACCAGCACCACGGGTGACATCAAGTAAAACGGTCAGGATCAGGGGGTTCTGTTGGAGTCCGGCGCTCGGTGTTGTCTGCGGTTCGTTAAAAGGCTAAAAGCTTAAAAGCATAAAAAGCTAAAAGCCTAAAACCGCCACGGAGCCGCCACTGGGTAGGGCAACCAGTGCCTTAAAAACACCAATAAATTACGAGGGACAACAAAAGAGAAAACAGGGTTAGCTGGAGGGACGCACACAGACAGAGAAGAGCCACAGCCTGCAGTCAGCTGGGAACTCAGCCTGGCCTTGCCCTGTGTGGAGCAGCACCCAGTAGCTAAATGTGTTGATGGGAAAAGGTGTGTGGGGGGCAGATAAAGGCCCCTGGGGTAGTGACTAGGGCCCCAGGGCAGGTCATGGGATGCTTGGAGCCTGGGCAGCTCATTCAGGGGTTGCCCAGGGGGGAAAGGGAGGGCTCTCGCTGCCATGTGCACCCCCAGGGCAGGCACAGGGGGCACATGCCCCTTGGATCTGTGTGCAGGGTGGAGGCAGCTGCTACTGAGGGCTGTGCTCTGCACCTCACTGCTTATGCCCTGGGAGCAGCGTGATGCCACATGCCTCATGGGTGCTGGCTGCACCACCTGCCCAGAGGTGGCAGGCACATGGCATCATGTGGCTGCTGGGACACCAGCAGTGGGAGCTGCCTCCACCTTGTACACACATCTGGGGGCACATATCCCCTGTGCTTGCCCCGGGGCTGCGCGTGGAGTCAGGAGCCCCCTCCCCACACTCCTGGATGAGCTGCCTGGGCTCCAAGTGTCCCATGACCCATCCTGGCCCCAGGGCACCATTCACCCCAGCTCCTACCCCACTCCCTGCCTCACCACAGGGACTTCAATTTGCCCCCCTTGCCCTTCCCCATTACAGATCTTTCTGCTGGGGGGGAGTGTGCATGCATGCATGCTCAGCCCCCACAAATCATATTTTCTTCCTTTGCCTATATAGGGTCAGGGGCCGTGTGGCCCCTGACCTGCCTATCACAGCACTCCCAGGAGCAGGGCCTGGAGAGGGTGAAAGCAACAGCACCGCCTGTCCACGGGCCACACAGGTGCTGCCCAGATGGCCAGAGGCCAGGGGCTCACATGTGGCAGGCACCACCACCCACCACCCCGCACCACTGTCACTCCCCTTGACTGCGCACTATACCGCTTTCCCACGGCCGGCCACATGTGAAGCGGCTGACGGGTCTTGTGCCTGGCCACTTACGTGCCACCAGGGGCAGGCACAGAATGCACTCCCCCGCTCCACCTTTTAGACCCTCTTGGCTCTGTGGGAAGGGGGTGGCTGCAGTGTCTCCTTGCAATTGGCTATTGGCTGAGGGTGGCTGCCGGGCAGCCAATCAGGAAAGTGAGCTGGGGTGGGGGTTGGGGAGGCTACATGGGACCAACAGGCCTGGCACGACCCTCCCCCTGCCCCAGGTAAGAGGAGAAGTGTGGGAATACACTGGGGGAGATGTTGCTGCCATGCCCCGGGGAACGCTCAGTCCCCACCCACCCACTCATGCAGCCCCAGATCCCAGTGGAATGAAGTGGCCTATGTACCCCCTACAACCTTTTTAAGTACCCCCTGGTTGACAACCACTGTGATATAAGCATTTTAAAAAGTGAACCATTTTCAGTGGTTCTGAGGACTTGTATGTTTCTTTTGGTGCTACACACATCTGAAAATCTCACTTTTGTATAAGCACTTAAATATAGGTTTAAAACCCTACATTTAAGCAATCAAGTTCAGGAAGGTTGTCTGTAATGCCTCTGAGAGTACTTTTACATATGCCTGGTTGGGTGGGGGCAGCACCTCAATTAGAATAGCTCTTAGAGCCATTCGAATTAAGGCACCACAGCATCTCATGTATCAGTGTCCCTGCACTTCAAAATGGCAGCAGAAGCACTTTAAAGCTAGTCAAACAAATTTTAAGTGCTCCTGCTGCCATTTTGAAGCATGGGGATGCTGATGCACAAGACACGGGAGGCTGCTGGAGTGAGGTAATTACCACGCTCCAGCAAACTTGATTAATCTAGTCTGCTCCAACATGCTGTAATTACAGTGCATCACTCTCAATTACCATGCATCCACACTTGTATACAGGTACTAGCAATAATTACTTATTTAGTGTGAATTGTACTCACTTCATCTAAAAGTAGGACAGTGCCAAGGCTACACTATTGTTGCAGAGATAGCGGTAGAAATGACAGCTAATAAGAAGCCTAAGCATGGGACAAAACCTGTTGTGTAGGTGTGGTTCCCTTTAGCATGGCAAGGACAACTACTTCCCTAGAGAGCCTACAATTTAAAGACAAGATGAGATGGACTGACAGGTAGGAAGCACAGGCAAACAATGAACCTATACTATACTGCTTTCATGATAGCCAGTCTCATTCTCCCAGTGGTACCTGTCCCATGGCTGCCCCCTTTAAGGTCATATCCCTTTATATGTGCTGTTCAGATAGAATTCCCACTGAGCAGATGGTTGACATAAGGTCTAAGGATCACTTATGTCCTACTCTAACCCTTGTTCACCTCATAATGAACAGGCTGTTTGAAGAATTCTGCTGTGGAAGCACAACCATCCAAAATACAGCTGCCACCTCAGCGTGCACTCTGAACGGGAGGGACTTTCCAAGTCTCTCCTTTCCTATTGGCCAACAAACTGAAAAATCCTCTACTCGTTAATATGAAATAATAATAGCTAGTAGCTGCTAACTGCATTTTCTTTTGATTTTTCTTACATTATATTCTTAAATATCAGCTTCTTATATTGATTATAGATCTATTTACTTATTCTGTCTATATAGAATTCTGTATTTATAATAGGGCCATAATTTGATTAAGAATTGATTAATATGTTAGACTAAAATAAAAAAAATCTGGCTATTATGATCATGCAGAATGCCATCACTGGCTTTGATTTCAGCAAGAGCCAAAGACACAAGTATCCTGAAGGACTACTCTTTATTTTTCCAAGCAGTTACATGTGTGATGAGTTTTTGTGAGGTAAAACAAAGTTACATGATCACAGCATGAATCTTCTTTTATATAAACCAGTTTGAAATTTTTTAGCATTTGATTTATTACTTAAATATCAAGTGTTAATAGACACGTTGGTTAACTAGCCAAAATAATTACTGTTAATTAAAATCCTTGTATACTGGGAGGTAAGAAAGGACACAGATTATCAAATGTGTAGGCAGAGGGCATGCTCATTAGTTGCCTCTGAGGCAATAGTCAAAGATTTTATTATTCTGTAACTGAACTTAATGAAGACAAAATAGCAACTAATTTAACAACCCTAATTTATAATACAGTAGCTTACCATGGCAGAAGTTTATAAGTCATGAGAAAAATCAGAGCTGGGCATTTAATCCAAAATGATTAGCTTATGAAATACAGGATCCTAGTTATAGCTATACGGACTCCTCTACCTGGTTACCCAGTTAAGCAGTGGTATAACAAGGGGAGTGGGGGGGCAACCAAGGCACCAGTCCCAAGCACCAACTTGGGGAGGAAGTGGTCACAGAATGAGCAGCTCTGTCACCTCCCTGGTGCTGCTGGCCCAGGTGCTGCCTCCATGCACTGCTGCTTCCCTGAGCACAGAACTGCTCTGCTTACTTTTCTGCAATTAGGGGCCAGTTTTTATAGACAGCCACGGGGTCCTACAGTGGGGGGGAGGGACTGGAATGCTAAGCTATCCTGCACACTCGCAACCAGGATTGCAGCCAGCCCAGCTGCAGGTAGGTACGTTTCTTTTAATCTGTTTTATTTATTTCCATGGTCTTGTGGGGAGGGCAGATTGAGACCACCACAATGCAGGAGAGAGTGGGGTAGGAGAAGGACAAATCATTCACCCCATGCCTGGCCTGCCCCCTCCTGCACTGTGGGGATTGTCCCATGATGCAGTCTGGTCCCCATTCACTGTGACTGGGGCCCTGATCCAGCCAAGTCATGGGACAATCAAACCCCAGTGACTCCTCCAGAGGCGCAGCACCGGGCAGTTGCGGGGGGAGGGCATATGGGCCCCCAATCTTTGCAGGGGTGAGGGCAGGCCACAGCCATGAGCTGCACCTCTCCACCACCACTTTGAAAGCGGTCAGTGCCGCCATGTGCCTCGCTGCCCAGCCCACCCAGTGGCGGGAGACACATGGCGGGGCCCTCCACTTTTGAAGCGGCACCCACGCAAAGATCAGGGGGCCACATGTCCTCCCTCCCCGCCCTTGGCTGCCCAGTGCCATGCCTCTGGAGGAGCCACCAGGCTCTTCCTGGGGACAACGCAGGGGGCAGGGGGAAGGGCGGGTACATGACTCCTGGGGGCTCCATCCCCTCCAGCCCAGTGGTGTAGCTGAGGCTAGCCCCACTCCAGGCTGGTGTGCAGCCAGGACGAGAAGGCAGCTAGGACTGGGACTGGGGCTGGGGCCGGTGGAGCCGGGGCAAATGCTAGGGCTGGGAGGTGGCCAAGGCTGGTGTGGCCAGCACCGATGCAGCCAGGAGACAGCCAGGGCCAGGACTGGTGTGGCTGGAACTGGGAGGCAGCTGGGGTTGGTGCAGCATCCGGGGCTGGTGTGGTCAGGGCCGGGAAGTGGCCAGGGCAAGACTGAGAGGTGGTCAGGGCAGTGCGGTGCCAGGCAATTCTGCTTCCCCCGCTTGACCCTTTTCCCTCCCCCCCGAGACTTTCCCATGGGAGAAGAGGTATGCATGCATGTGCACACACATGCTCAGCCCTTACAAATTTTGTTTTCTTTCTATGCCCCTGCATCTGCCCATTCACCGCTCCCCTTCCACTGCCACCTCCACCTTCATCAGGGCAGGGGGCCCCAAAAGTATTTCTTGCAGGGGCCCCCAAAAACTGGTGGGCCAGCCCTGAGTGCAGGGGAGGAGCAGGTCCCAGCCAGCCCTGAATTTCACAAAGTAGTATCCATGCATCCTGGAGCTGGCTGGGACCTATCCCAGACCAGGATAGGTCCTGGCCAGGCCTGGGCTGTGCAGAGCAGTCTCCATGCAGCCCAGAGCTGGCTGGGACCTGCCCCAGACTAGGGCAGGTCCTGGGCTGTGTGGGGAAGTCCCACTGGGCACAGAGTTTGTCCCCATTTGCATCGGGTGGGAGAGCTCTGCAGCAGCAACTGTCTCCTGGCCCGTGTACATCAGGACCCCTCCTGATACGTACAGGGCCAGAAGACAGATGATGCTGGAGCAGGCAGAGCTCTCCTGGACCTGTGAGCATGGGAATTAGCCCCATTCTCCCTGCCAGCCCCCAGGCTAGCACCCAGGGGGAACCTGATGTTTCCTCTAGCTGCTACAGTGGGGTAGAGCAGGGCAGGAACAGCTCTATACTGGACTGCTCCCATTGGGAGCAAAATCTGCTCCCAAGAGGCAGCATGTGTAGATATGCTGCGAGGTAGGCTTACTGCACAGTAAACCTACTGTGAATTAATAGCATGGGTAGATGTACCCACTGATCACCACCACCAGTTTCTCTTGCAGTAAGATTCAAGGCTCCAGTGCAGTGGGGCGAGCAGGAGGGGGTGGGGGAGAGGGGCAGGGGGAGTCTGCAACCAACAAAGAGATGTTTGGCAATCCCAATCCCCTCACAGTATGGGAGTTGTTCAAGGCATAAGAACTGCATCATCGTGTTACTTCCATGGATCAGGTGAACATTAGCTCCACACCTAATAGTAAAGTAATACAAATTGGAGATACTCCTCAACAGAAAAGTCCTAATTTTGCTACACTGGAAGGTACTTAGCACATGTTTTACTGCTTGAATGCTGACTTTTAAGTGCAGTTAAAACATCCGAAGTGTAATGTGCAAGGAAGCCCTCAGCTGATCAGAAATTTATCACCAAAATATTCCACCTCTTCCCATGGGAAAGTGTCAGTTCACAAAAACTAAAACCATGTGCAGATTACCATTTTCACAAGTTTTTCATTAAAAAAACCCAAACTCCTCAGTTTTCAGAAATTTATGAAATTGATTAAACATCTCATTTTTGGAATTTTAAAAACTGAAAATTCATTTTCTTGGACAAAAATGACTTTTCAGTTTGAAATGTAAGCCTATTAAACAAATAACTACACCTGGTTGGAATTAATAAATAAACATTTTAGAGTTATCAAAATGAAATATTTTGAATTAACCCAATATGATTTCTTCTCTCTCTCTCTCTCTCTTTCCCCCCTTCATTTGTTGGTTCTGCATCCTCAAATCTTTCAGGGATGGGAAAACTGCTTCTCACCAAGACTTAATCAGAATGCACTGTAAGGAGCATGCTCATAGTTTTATGAGACACTGCAATTTTGAGAACTCCTGGTGATTCTTAGTAGTATGCATAATAAGTTGGAAAATGGGAATCTTATGGCAACAAAGAAAAGGAAAAGGAGAGATGCCTGGGAAAAATACTATTTGCTTTTCTTATTGTTCTCTGGAGTTTGGATTATTCTTCCACTTTGTTTTAAATAAATCTTTAACCATGTGGTGTATTCTGTAGCAACGGAGTAATGGAATACATACAGATAAGATTTTCAAAAATTGTTCCATAAACTTATGATTCTAAAGGCCATGTTTAGGGATCTAAGTAAAACCTGTAAAGAGATTAACTCTTACCCTACATTAAATTGTTAGCATTGTGCTTTGACTAATAATTAATATATTGACACAGTTTGCCTCCTTCAGTTCAAAATCAATAATTGAGAATCCAGTTTTACTAGAAAAGATTTTTGGTATAAACTTTCTGAATATCTATTCTGTCTTCACATTTATTCCTAGTTTTCTTCCTTTCAATTATTTTTTCATCACCTCTGACCTTGCAGAAGAGTATCAGCCTGTAATGTCATTCTATATCAAGGGTTAAGAAATGCTTTTCTAAGGAACCTTATGATAATGGGGTTTTGAAGGTGCTAAATGACTTATAGAATTGGTCCTTAATCGGTTAACCACGTCAAAATTCAGCAGTTTTTAAAAGAACTTTCACACACACAGTTTAAGACATTATGGGAAGAATTCTGTTTTCCATTGGGTCCTGTTACATGTTCAAATTCAAATTGGATAGAAACAATCTATAGAATTGTTACACATTTTCAGCACTAACTTTATAGCTACTCGGCTCTTTTCATAGCTGGACAATCATTTCTACTGAGTGATAATTACTTTGCATCAGTGGCTGGTCTAAATTTATTGCATAATTAACCAGTTAATTGTATAATACGCATCATATAGTAGGGGCCTAAATGACACACAAAGCAATGCCTCCTAGAAATCTATCAAATCTAGTGAAGGCATCTGGCTGGTTTGGGCATTCTCTTTATACTGTGGACATGTAAATGTATGCATACAGACTGAGCACATGAAGTACACGGCTACATATACATGTACCCAACTGCAAGTTTAGGAAAATTGGGAGGAAAAAAGTCTTCCCATGCATTGGCCTCAATAGCAGAGTGGTCAGGGCACTTGCACAATAAACCAGAGACCAAAGTTGTAGCCCTCTCCCACTTTGCCTAGATACTGGAGTTCAAACCTGTACTTTTTCAACTTCCCAGCACAGCGTTCTAACTGATACACCACAGGTTAGCATTTTCCATGACCTTCTCTGGAACTCCTTTTGAATCTGAACCACTGTTCTTTACGTTTAATAGCCATTGGATGGAGAGCTGTGCAGTGGGGAAGCTTCTGCCCTATTGAGAAGTAAAAGCCAGAGCTACAATCCAGGGCCTTCTCCCTGGCCCAACATACATTCCTCTCTCGACTGCCCAGGGGACCAGCTCCAAAAGGAATGCCAGAGAAGGATAATTCCTAACCTATGACATAATAGTTAGAGCGCAGTGCTCAGTCAGACACTTCAGACCCACTCTGAGCAAGCAGGGTGGGAGCTAGACCCAGGTCTTCAGTTTCCTGGACAAGTGTCCCAACCACTCAGCTATTAGGGCCAAAACATGGGTGGGCTTTCATTTTTCCTCTAACTCCTGTTAGTGATGGCTGTCTGGCCAGCTATTTTTCATGATTTAGTTGCTGGTGCATGTCCAGAATAAGTGCACATAAGCAACTGTGTACCTTTCTACGCCACATGCTCTGATACTGATGTATCAGCAGTGCCAGGGTAATAGAATCACTGCCTGCATGTAAGTGCCAAAACACCACCTGTGTGAGTAGAAAGCTGCCATTTAGACAGACAATGGAAACAACACATTACTGTACATCCACACATCAATATACCCATATCTATTATACACCTACCTAAGCGTATGTCTATGTTCTTGGACTTGGCTTTCTATATTTGGAAATTTAGGTCATATATACATCAAACAAAGTAGGTGTCACACAGATCTACCAAATCTAGGTCAGACAGAAGAAGCATTATAACTGTATCAGCATGCAATTCTGTCCATGCTAATATACCTGGCTGTTCTACTGGACTAATTAACTTAGATGGAAGTCTATGTAATGTAGCTATACCTTGTTCAGAGCTAGCCCATGTGTTCCTACGTGGTATGGAACTGTGCTGTGTAGATCAACATTAAATCCAATTGGTACTGAAATAGAAGTGAGCTAATTTTTCAAGATGTTGAGTATCTATAGCTCACAGACACTTAATTAGGAGATAAGGATAATCTAGACCCTTAAGATCTTGGTCATTTTAGTTCCCAGGGACAGAACTAAGAAATGGCATCTATAATATGCTG
>NW_017729007.1:8389899-8403009 GCF_001723915.1 Gavialis gangeticus | reverse complement strand
TTGTTTTGTTTTTTAAGAAGGGGTGGGGGAAGGCTTGGAGGCTGCCCTGAGGGCCCAGAGTGGGTCCAGTCCACTGCAAATTTGCCCTCAGCCAATCTGTTACAGCTTTTCCAGATGTTAGTGCCTTAGGACACCAGACATATTAAGGGTGGTGTTCATGTCCTCCATCTGGACCCATAGCCACACCCACATCTCACAGATGGGTGGCCCTTCTGATGTCATATACCATCCCCACCATGACACTTGGGCCTTAAAAACTGTTGGGGCTTCAGCCTTCTTAGCTTAGCCCCTTTCCTGTGACTGTGCCCTCCTCAATCTAGGTCCACTGTATCACATTTCAGGCTCTGGGCCCTCTGGCCCCCTTGGCCTCAGGTTGCCTATGTTGCCCCTTTCTGGCTCAGGCTTTAGCCCTCTCAGCCTCAGGCCACCTGTTACCCATATTGAGCTCAGGCTCTGGCCCTCTTGGCCTTAGCCTACCTGTCTTGCACCCCTGCCTGTGGCAGGGCTTAAATCTAGCGTGCCCCTTGGGTATCCTTGTGGCCTCCTTTCCACCCCTAACAGCCATATCACATTGGCCAGTATAAAACTGCAGCAAGCCACTATCTCAAACAAAACCTCCTCCCCTCTAGGCATAAAATTGTCTTGCTAGCCCTCCTTTCCTTGAGCTCTCACTGTGTTCTAGCACCTGCCAAGGTATCTCCTGCAGCCCCTCTCTCCCAGGAGCTCTGTTCTGGGTTTATATGCCCTGGAGCCTCACCCTGAGTCAGGTGATTTCCTAGTCCTGCACAGGTATTTCTGCTTACATCTAATGGTCAGCCTGCTCCTCCCTGTTGCCACTTAGCCCAGCTGCTTGCAGCCTTTGTCTCATGGCTGCCTGGGAATCTGCCCTGTTCTTCCAGTTTCTTGTTGTGCAGCTAATCTTGTTTCAGTTGCCTGCTTACCTACACAGTTAGACTAGCCTGTTGTGCCTTCCCCTTTTTAGTAACAGAGGATTTTGTTCCATGTTATGAGCACCAAAGTCCAAAATTCAATAGAAAATACCCCCCTTAGCAGCGTCCAACCCAAAAGATATCTTAACTCACTAATCTGCAGTTCCCTTTCTAAACATGCACTAGCATGAGCAGCAAGGTGCCTGGCTTCTGCCTAAGACTGATGAGGATCTAGAAGCCAGGAGGAGTGATGCATATATTCCCTAGGGGGTCTGGTTCCTGATGAAGTATGCTCATGATGTGCATCCAGATCAGCCCCTTCACAAAAGGTAGGTATGGCCACCTGTTTTTATTTAAAAAATGGGTTCAAAAGACTGTCTTTGCAGAAAGTAATGTAGAAAATAGCAGGTCTTGGAGAGACCTTTCCTAGTATATTACATCTTCCAAGCAAGCAATTTTCTTTCTCTGTGCCTTGCCATACCAGTGCTGGCTTGTTGGGCTGAATTTTTTTTCTAAATAGGAAATATTCTTTATTTTTTGTTTTATTTGTCTTCCTTTCGTGAAGACCATCTTCTTTTACCAGTTTAAACATTTTGCTGGAAAGCATTTGTTGCTAATTGCATAGTTTATACCATAGTGGCAAAGCACTTTGTTGTTCTGTCAAGACAAGAAGTGCTGTCCCACCCACTCCTCCTCTGGACTCCTAAACCCCAAAAATAAAGCAGTGAGGACATTTCAGGAGGTGCCTCAACCCACATTTCACAAGAATATTGGAAGCACGGGTCCTGAAGCATGGCGCTAAGTAGAGGGCACCCAAAACATCCTAACTATTTAATTTCTAGGATTAATGGGTAGACCAGAAACAAATGGCCAGGATTTATTTCTTCAGAGGCATGACTAATCTATCTGCTGCCTCAACATAGGCATATCCCATATCCACTGTAAAGGGGGTACTACTGATGATGCTACTACTTCAAGCAGCAATGTTGTCCTATTGTTCCCAGTTCCAAATCCACCATCATAGGGATATGTTAGCAAGCCAGACAGATGACTGTGGGAGCCTACAGTGTAAAGCAGCTCATAAACAGCACTCTTCTATGGCCTCACTTGAGAGCGGAGAAGAGAAAAGAGGTCTCTTTTTCTCAAAGTAGTTATGGAAGTTCTGCAGCAAAGAAGCCAGGAGGGGGAACCAGTAATTTACAGCAGCCATTTCAAGTACAGTGTTGTTAGTGATGTGAAGAATTAAGAGGGAGATGTGGGGAATTAAAAGAAAGATATTTTATGTATCTGTAGTTGGTTCAGCTCCACATGAGACTGCATCTATAGAGCCATCACAGGTGTGGACTACCATCCAGAGATCACCAGCTAACTCTTAAACTATTCTTGGCTTCAAATCTGGAAAGAATATGATTATTAGTCACAGTTCACTGCCTCCACCTTTGCTGAGTATGAAGAGAATAAGGGTGAACTAGGCAGTTCTCCAGCACTGTATTTAAGTCAGCAGACATCAACAGCTACAATCCCCAATTCTCTTTTTTTACCAAAGGCAAACAAAGAGGTTCCTGAATTAGAAATCACTCCCAACTCCTGATATTAGAAGCAGCACTCCTGCCTGAGCCATCACCCCAAAGTGGTGGGATATCAAATGCAATGCAAGCATAGTGCAAACATACCGCAAAAAGTAGAATGAAAAACAAACAGGAAGTGAGTCTGTTAAAAGGCTAGACTTGACACCGCTACCTCCATGGCCTTGTCCTGTCAGACATACAGGACTGTTTCAGCAATAGTGCAGAATTTATGGGGGGCCTCCCTCCACTAATAGTGACAGAGAACAGTTACATACACCTTGGGTATATCTCATGAGAGGATTTTCTATGGCTAAGCTCTCCCAATATAAGGAGCAGACTCCAGGGATGGCATCTCAGAAACTGCAGCAAGATTGAGGCCTTATCTTCAAAACTGAGGATGGAAAAATGAACATTTGTTATATTTCTCACCTTCCAGACTTGGTGTCTTCAGCTCAAGCACTTAAAATCACAGGAACTCATGACTGCCCAGTGGCAAACACGAGGTAACAGAATAGGAGAAACAAGGAAGTGCAGCTAGGGGAGCTGGTTAACTCATCCAACAGATATGCCAAGACCATGGAAGTCCGGAGGGACAGACTATAGTATCGCCAGAGCCACTGTCTGGAGACCCTGAATCAAGGCATGAGACAGGTGAAAGGTGGTAGTAAAATTGACATGGAAATCTGTGACTGTCAGAAGGGAGTGTTTCACAGTTTAAAAGGACATTGTTGACGTAGCAAAGATAATATTGACTTGATTTGTGGGAACATCCTGTTCAAGCAGAAAAGACAACTTTTTATACTAGATGTAATGAAATGCTAGGTATCAGCCATGGCGTCCATCACCTGGCCACATTGCAATCCCTATCCTGGGGTAGATTAAGACTGGGTGTAGTGGCATGGTTGCACTCTCCTTGTGGACAATGCCTTGGAAGCAGCAGCCAGAGACCTGTTTTTTAATCTTCAAAGCAGGATCCCCTGCTTTCAGCTTCCTCTCCCTTCCCCTCCATGTTTAGCAGTACCCTGCTCCCCTGCCTACCACTGACTGTTCCTGACTGATCTGGGGGCAGAGGGAGCTTCAAATCCACCACTGCCCAGCTCTAGCAAGGCCACAGGGAAGCCAGGCTCAGCCAAAGACAGGGGCAAGAGTAGGTGGGTTCCCGCTCCCTACCTGCCCCCCCCCACCCCAGCCCTGAGTATTACCTGCCAGCCCAAGAGCAGACTTGGGGAAAGAACCTGCCTGCTGCCACTGCTGTCCCTTGCCAAACCGAGCTCTCTGTGCAGTCTTTCCCCCAACCCTAGCTGGAATGGGGCAGGAGTGGCCAGAATAGTTATGTCAGTGGGCATGTCTCTTCTTCTGCACACGAAAGCATAAATACACAGTGTGGTAGGAGAGGGGAGGTGCCACTAAACATGGAGGGGAATGGAAAGAGGGCCAAGGGATAGGGGAAGATATTTCTCTCCTATTTTTAAGTCCATGAAGTTCCCAAAGGAGGCTGTTGATCACATGGCTTTGGTGTCAATTGCTGTTCCCACATCCCCTTTTCAAAATCCTGGATCTGCTATGCTCCATCCCTTCCTTCCCAAATGTTTCTATGCAGAGGTGCACTCATTGAAGATGCTGCAGCCACAGGGGAACCCTTACTTCAGGGGTCAAAAGGAGTAACAGTGAGCTCATCTTCATGAAAAGCTTTACTGTGCAGTAGACTAATTTACTGTATAGTAAGTGTCACTGTCTACATGTGCAGATGCTTACTGCACAGCAAATTGGTCTATTCGGTGCTTAATTTCCTACCTGCCAATGCAGGTAGCAAACTAACTGCAGAGTAGTTACTGCACAGTAATGTACATGTAGACAGCATAACAGGAGCAATTTTTTTCCCAGTCAGTGTGACGCTGTAGTCAACAGAGCTAATAGCATACTGGGATGCATTAGCCAATGCATCGCAAGCAGGGCTAAGGAAGTGATACTTTCTCTATACTTGGCATTGGTGAGATCCCAGATGGAGTATTGTGTCCAGTTTTGGGTGCCTCACTTCAAAAAAGATGTGGAGAATCTTGAAAGGGTCCAGAGAAGGATCCCAAGGATGATCATGTGCCTGGAGGAGAAATCATTTGAGGAAAGACAAAGGGATATGGGACTTTTCAGCCTGGGGAAGAGAAGACGGAGGGGGGACTTGGTAGCCATCTATAAGTATGTAAGGGGTGAATATCCAGAGCTGGGAGAAAAACTGTTCACTAGGGCACCGCAGGAGAGGACAAGGAGCAATGGTCATAAACTGTTAGAGGATGGTTTCAGGCTGGATATAAGGAATAACTTTTTATAGTATTGTGGATCAGAATCTAGAATAGACTTCCCAAGGTGGTGATGCAGTCCCCAACCTTGGAAGTCTTCAAGAGGAGACTGGACAGATACCTTGCTGGGATCATTTGATCTCAGCAGTATTCCTGCCCAGAATAGGGGGGTTGAACTCAATCTTTCAATGCCCCTTCCAGCTCTTAATTTCTCTGATTCCCCATGCTGCTACCTTGCAGCAGAAGGGGGTGGGGAGGACTCTGGGAGATCCCAGAGTCAAAAACCTTAAAGCAGGGCAGCACACATGGCAGTAGCATGCACCACTCAGCTTCAGGAGCACTGTGGCACCCAGGATCCCAGGTAGGTGGATCAGGGAAAGTGTGGGTCCCTTACTGAATGAGGCAGAAAAAGCTGAAGTGCTCAATGCCTTTTTTGCCTCAGTCTTCACAGGCAAGGTCAGCTCCCACACTGCTGCACCAGGCAGCACAGTTTTGGGAGGAGGTGAGCAGCCCTCACTGATGAAAGAACAGGTTAGGGACTATTTAGAAAAGCTGGATGTGTAAAAGTCCACGGGGCTGGATGAGTTGCACCCGAGGGTGCTGAGGGAGTTGGCTGATATGATTGCAAAGCCATTGGCCATCATTTTTGAAAACTCATGGTGATCAGGAGAGGTCCTAGATTACTGGAAAAGAGCAAACATAGTCCTCATATTTAAGCAAGGGAAAAAGGAGAATCCAGGGAGCTACACACCAGTCAGCCTCACCTCAATCCCTGGAAAAATCATGGAACAGATCCTCAATTAATCCATTTGTAAGCACTTGAAGGAGAAAAGGGTGATTAGGAACAGTCAGCATGGATTCACCAATGGCAAGTTATGCCTGACCAACCTGATTGCCTTCTACGACTGACTGGCTCTGTGAATGTAGGGAGACTGGTGGATGTAGTGTAACATCATTTTAGCAAGGCTTTTTTTATGGTCTCCTACAGCATTCTCACAGGCAAGCTAAGGAAGCACAGGCTGGATGAATGGGCTGTAAGGTGGGTAGAAAACTGGCTAGAGCATTGGGCTCAGAGAGTAGTAATCAGTGGCTCGATATCTAGTTGGCAGCCAGTATCCAGTGGAGCCCCCCAGGGGTTGGTTCCAGGGCTGGTTTTGTTCAATGTCTTCATCAGTGCCTTGGAAGATGACAAAGAGCGAACTCTCAGCAAGTTTGCAGATGGCACCAAGCTGGGAGGAGTAGTAGATACGCTGGTGGGTGGGGCTAGGATTCAAAGTGACATAGATAAATTGGAGGACTGGGCCAAAAGGAATCTTATGAGGTTCAATAAGGACAAGTGTAACATCCTGCACACAGGATGGAACAATCCCATGCACCAGTCCAGGCTGGGGGCTGACTGGCTGGGCAGCAGCTCTGCAGAAAAGGACCTGGGGGTTACAGTGGACAGTAAGCTGAATATGAGCCAGCAGTGTGCCCTAGTTGCCAAGAAGGCTAATGGCATACTGGGCTACATAAGTAGGTGTGTTGCCAGTAGGTCAAGGGAAGTAATTATTGCCCTCTATTCAGCACTGGTGAGACCATATCTGGAGTACTGTGTTCAGTTTTGGGCACCCTAATACAAAAAGGATGTAGCCAAATTGGAGAGAGTCCAGCGGAGAATAACAGAAACGGTGAGGGAGCTGGGGTACGTGACCTATGAGGGAAGACTGGAGGAACTGGGATCATTTAGTCTAGAGAAGCAGAGACTGAGAGGAGACTTATTAGAAGTCTTCAACTATGTGAAGTGGGGTTCGAAGAGAATGGAGCTAGACTGTTTTCAGTGCTGGAAGATGACAGAACAAGGAGCAATGGTCTCAAGTTGCAGCAAGGGAAGATTAGGTTAGATATTAGGAAGAATTTTCTTACTAGGAGGGTAGTAAAGCACTGGAACAGATTACCATCATTGGGAGTTTCATCTAGACAAAGCTTTGGCTGGGATGATCTAGTTGGGGCTGGTCCTGCTTTCAGCAGGGGATTGGACTAGATGACCTTCTGGAGGTCCCTAACTTTCTGATTCTAAGATTTATACCAGGAAGGCCAAATGGCTCCATATTGTCTGCCAGTATGACAAAAAAAATTGTAATGGGGAAATTACCATTTTACACAGGTAACAACTGTTAAATGACACTTATATAAGAATACATTCAAATCATCACAAAGTACATTCTTTGCTCATGCAGACCAGGAGATCATGTGGAAAATTTGCAAAGGTAGTATACTAAAAAGGCTCACTAGCTGTGTTTCCCACAGAGCAGTTGGGCTGTGAGCCATTGCTTTGCTTGTGCCCTTAAAACCTATGGCCATATTCCCACAGCTTGCTTACAGTAGATAGCCAAGATCTCACAGACCAGGCAGCCCTCTTGTTATCATTGTCAGGCAGTTGTGATCCTGGTGACTCACATACAAGAATTTTCCACAGCTCCACTTTGGCTTCCTTGATGAGTCAGAGAAATTCTGCCAGTACCACTCCCAGCAAAGAGATAGCAGTGTGAGCATTTACCCTTTCTTCCAATCTACTCTGGAACACCCTAGCTCTCTTTTGCCTCCATGATTCATGAAGCATTTCACAGGCAGCCTTGGATAGTAGGAGGGAGCTGTTCAAGAACCAATTTACAAGCTCCATGATGACAGTTGAAAGCATCTTTGGGTGATTCAAGTCCAGGTGGCAGGTGCTCAGTGGCAGCTGGAGGTGATTGTGCATTACTTTCCTGGGGTTCTGAGTGCCTGCTGCATTTTGCATAAAATCTGCAGGAGCAAAAAGGTCTGAGCAAGTGTTACACAATGGAAGCCAAGAGACTCACCTAGTGATTTGAGTAGACAATTACTCTTCCCCTGAGGCTATAGCTTGCAAGTCCACAGTTCTTTCCTTTCCCATCTCATGGATAAGGGCATCCTGGTGGCATCCCATGCAGGTGCAATCAAGCCAAATCCCATTCTCACAGAATAGGATCTAGGATTGATTTTTATGGTCTGCACCTGGACATGCAAAGTTGCAAGTACCAAGCTAATGCTGAGGTTGGATTAAGTGGTCACAGACAATGGAGCATCTGGAGGCTTTGGGCAGAAGCCTTTAGAGATCTCTTCTATAGAGATCAGTACCTCTGTTTCTCTACATGGGATCATAGGATACTATTCTGTCTTCACTACATCTGGTTTCCCCATCATCCATGTGAAGTGTTCTCAAATCAGGAAGTGGTACCTGGAACAGTGAAGAGTCTCATTCTCACTTCAGTTGCCTCTATTCTTGTAGAGTTCTTTGTTTTGGGTTTTTTTTATTTAATGAGTTAAAGAGTATATTTTCATTCAGATCAATACTCTCTTTATATCTCTCTCTCTTCCCTGCAATGATGAAGGAAAATTAAGAGTTAAAATAACCACCAGTCTAATTCCTGTTTCAAGTTGGGAAGGGTCAAAATGTGTCAATATTTTGAAATTAATTATCTTTTGTATTTTCTGATTAAGTGAAAAAAAATTAAAATTCTGGATTCAGCCCAACCCCTAAATTTTTTTTCCACATTTGTTCCTATTGGCAATTAACCAAAAATCTGTTATGCCAGGTTTACTGAAAACTGCCTCTGAATGTGGCCCATACTCCTTTTATGTTTTATTCCCTGAAGGAAGAAGGCATATGTTATTGGAAAATAATATCACTGCTTTCATTTCATATTAGAATGCAGCATAGAATCTAACTTCTTTTTAAGGAACATTCTTTTGTTAGCCTTTTTTCTCTAGTACTGGATGTGTAGTAGTTGTACTCAACAATACATTGTCAAGATTTTTTTTCTCTCCTTTGCTGGGTATAGAATGAAAATTAAATGTATACTCACTAATAAATGAATTTAAAAATCTCCTCTGGATGAGCTTAGTTATGATGAACCCCTTCCAGTATTTTTTTCCTTTTTAAGACTCAGAAAAGATATTATGGAAACCTTTCCGTGTTTCCTTTTCTATTCAACTAACACCTTTAAAAAAATCTTTAGTAGCAGTTTCATCCAGCTTCCACGTCAGCTGCAGGTATGTACAGAATCTGCTTGCTTCATAAACCAAGACTGAACAATTACACAGGAGTCTATAATCCAATATAAAAATATGTCTGCTTTGGATGAAAATCAGTGCAATATGGAGCATGTTTGAAAGAGCAGACTGTATTTTTGTTTTCAGTTCTGGAGTTAAGATAGGAAAATCCTACGTGACTTTTAAGGACTGTCTTATATTCATGCACTAAAAATGGCACTGAGTCTGAAACTGTATACATGCCATACCTTTTCCTTCCAGTTGTGACATTCCTGAGTTTGTTCACTTTGTTTCAAGAGACCCAAAGAAATAGTTTTCAATAGAGTCTAAATCTATGACAAACTACCTTGACCTGTAAAATCTTTCTAGAGGATCTCAGCTTCATTTAGACAAGTTATAATAAGGTTGCCTTCTGAAGGGCATCTGCTGAATAATGAACTTCTAACAACTGTAGTATAGCTGAAAGGAACTTTGTGCTTTGTTTCCTACCACAATCAATTCCCTTTCCTTCTTTGTAGATGTATACCATCGTGTTTGATGATTACTGTAAGCTAAAGGATGATACTTGAGATGCAGGACTGCAAACAGTTGTTAATACATTAACAGTAAAAGGGAGTGACTCCATCCCAAAAGCTTATTTGTGTAATTACCAGTGACATCCAAATTTTGCAGTTAACCTTCTGCAGTTATCCCTCCAAATGAAAAGTTGTATCCAAATTGTATGGAAATCTAGAGCTAATCTTTCTGTCTGAGACTTGGCTTTTAATTCAGAGTGTAGCTGTGTATCTGGGGTGAGGGGAGGATGATGGTTCATTAACATTTTAAGACAGAAATACACATGAAGCAGGCTAGGAAAAATCCTGTTGTTTAATGCACAGTGTATGGAAAAGTGACATCTACTAATTGACAGCCTGCTAGACCTGATGCCCTTGGTGTATTGACTGACTCATGTGCCCACCCTGAAGCTGACCATGAACATTGGCCTCGTCACTTAAGCTTCCTTGTAAATGTCACTATGAGCTAAATCCCTCCTCAGGCTTTCCTCAGCCACTCACGCCCCAGACTGCACTTCAAGAAGAATGAATGTGTGCAGTCTGCAAAGTGGAGATTGGGGAGCAGCTGGTCTTTAATGGCATTTACAATGGAACTGAGGCCAGAAATCAGATTTTGTTTTCAGCTCCAGGTTAGATATGCCAGTCAGTCAGTGCACCCAGTATTAAAATACATGTCAAGGCAGAAGCTTGTCCTCAAGGAAAGGAGTCACTACTCAAGATATATAGTTGTCATTTCTCCAATTTGACATTAGTTTGGGACTTTCCACAGCCAGAATCAGTCTTTCAGTTTCTTCCCTAGTACCACAGACCTGAGTGTTCCCTCCCATAGCAACAATTTTTATTTCACCATCTTTCCCAATGACCACACTCACTGTTGGGAAGTTCTGCCAAACAGCACACCCTGTCACCATGTCTGGATAACCCATTAAAATAAATTCAGAAATGTATGGCCACAAGCCAAACAGGGTGAAATAGTAAAAATACATGGAGGCCTGTGGTGGGAGCGTAGGGGTGGAAGATCTCCCAAGGATAGTGCAAGCCAAACAGGGTGAATGCCCAAACTGGGCACTGTTCCGTCTCTCACAGAGGCAAATTCTACTAATTCCTTTTCATCAACTCATGGCTGGAAAGAGTCTCAGCAAGAATCAGGCCTCTCTTGGGAATGGCAGTCAGAGCAGCAGCCATGCATGCCACCATGCCAGGCCAGCTACATGTAATTTGTAAGTGTGAAGCTGAATGTCAGACACCACCCCTACACTCATAGGCCAAACAATATTCCATTCCTTCCTCAAAATTATTATTTTTTGTATAACAGCTTATGTTTCTCATATATTTCAGTAGATACTTCATCTGCTTTTCTACCTGACTTCTAATTCCTGCCAGCATATATATAACTATAAATCTACTAAATAATAGGTAAAAGGAAAAGCCTTCCTTCCTCTGTCATATAGTTAACACAGGGTGTATCTACACATGCTTTTCTTTTACATGCACCTAAACTTAATGCACATTTGCCTAATTCACATTCAGGTGATTTAGGCTTGTATCTACACATGCACCTGCTAAGGCACATTAACGCAGTGTGCAGACGGACTTGGGACTAAAGTTAGTTCTAAGTCAGTCGACATACACAGTGTTAATGTGCCTTAGCACATCTACAAGTGTGTTAAGGTGCTTGAGCTATTTGTGCCTAAATTTGATACCTGCTTTTGCAGGTATTAAATTTAGATGCACGTAGCCTAAAATCACCATTGTTAAGGCACATAGATGTAGACCTGCACCCTTAAATGCACCTTAAAAATGGCTAATGAGTCTTAAATTGGCATGTGTAGACATGGCCAATGTGTACAAAACCAGTCATACATTGTCTCTCCAGGTTAAACAGAGTTGCTTATGCAAGTTTTATCCTCCCCACAACCCCATTAGAGTTGTTGCTGTCCTGTGTAATATGGCTTTTGAGATAGACCAAGCTTTTCACATTGCTATATGGCTACTGCTTACTTTAATATCTGTACATGCCTCTTCTTTTCTCCTTAGAAAGAAGAGCATCTTTGTCTTGTTCACACTGATATACAGCCTAAGTTGTTCTATGAGCCCTTATTTTCCTGGTCTAGCAAATCAATGTCATCACTGAATTTCAGGTTGTTTATCACTTGCTCTAAACCTTTACCTTGAGGCCATTGGCTATTTTGTCTTTGTCCAGTGCTGGGAGATTCCAGGTTGTTCTGTCCATTGCTGATCATCGTCTTGGATCAGTTGCCTAGATGCCTGTAAATCAGGACGTCCAAACTCACCACTCCATAATTTTTTTCATCAGGACTGGCAGCTTCTGGCCCGGAAGCCTGTTATTCAATACTTAGTCAAACGCCTTTTTATTCTGCCATTGGCCAATGCCTGATGCCTGTCCCAAGCTTGGATAAAGAAAGAGGAAAGCAGTGGAGAGGACTTTTCCACTGTCATAGGTAATCAAGTCAAAAACTGTGTAAAGCACTGAAAGGAAAAATATGTAAAATAAAAACAAAACAACCCCCCCCAAAACTAACCTTTATAATCTATCATTTTAGAATTAGAATTTATTTCAGGAATACTCATCAGTATATTTCTTCCATAGGTCAACCTTTTTGGAGACTTTGCAGCTAACTGACTCATCAAATCAGCCCATTATCATTCTATCTAAAATGAACATAGATCCAAGATGTTGAAAAATTGCTACACTTTTTTACTGTACAAATCCTACTTTTCAAAAATGCTGTATTAAAACATTTCCCCAGTGCCAGTTACCAGAAATAACTAGGATATCCATGCTTACATATTAGCTAATTAAATTTTCAATCAACTTGAACATGGGCAAGCTTGTTTAAAAAAATTTCTCCAGCCTCAGAAACATTCATTAGGGTTTCTGATACTGCAAATTCCCATTGTGATGTATCCAGCTACCCATATTGTGATATATGTGGAATCCTTTCAAAATGTTCTCCAACCCTGCCCTGGTGGTTGGATAGGGGGTTTCAGCCCAATCCGCTCTCAGCTGTCTGACAGCTATGCATAAGAACTGCCAACTATGAGGATACATTGAGTTAGCTGACCTGTTCTATCTTACTGACTGTCAATCTGATGTGGAGGAACACTTTTCCTTATATCCTGTTTAAATATTACAGAGTCTGACAATAAGGTTATCTCTTCCCCTGGTAAGCAGTAGGGCTGTGTGAATCTTTGGGTGCTGATTTGATTTGGAGGAGATTTGGCCTGATTCAGCAGCCAAATCTCTGAATCCAAATCGAATAAGGAGACCAATTAAAAGGTCCAAACTGATCTGAAGTCCTTCGAATTAATTCAGAAAAGATTTGGAGAGCTTCAGCAATTCAGGCAGTCCATGCTCGCTGCTGCGGGGAGCTGGACCCAGACTCTATGCTGATAAGTAAGGGGTGGGGGAGTGGGGACTGGAGGAGGGGACCATAGGGGGACCCCTGCCAGGCCCCATTCCCTGCCTGATCCCCCAGCCCCCCTGAGTACCCCCAAACCCTGCCTGCTGTCCCAGCCCCTCTCCCATGGCTGACCCACCCAGCCCCAGGTCCCGGCTTTTTAAAAAAGAAAAGAAAAGCCCCAGGCTTACCGGTTGCTCCCAGGTGGGGGGGGCAATCCCTGCTGCCCCCATTGCCCCACATTGTGTGGGGGGATCTGCCACAATCCACCATCCTCCACCCACTTTCCC
>NW_017729007.1:8360952-8384899 GCF_001723915.1 Gavialis gangeticus | reverse complement strand
ACGAGGCACCTTGCAAAGCTACCCAAAGGTGCTGCCCCACCCAGCCCCAGCTCCCGGTTTTTTAAAAAAAACAACAAACCCACACTCACCGGCTGCTTCAGTGGCCTCAGGGCTTCTGGGGTCATGGAAGAGCCCTCTCCCACAGTGCAGGGCAGTGGGGGGCAGCAAGATTGCCCCCCACCTGGCAGCAGCTGATAAAACTGGGGCTTTTCTGTTTTCTTTCTTCTTTTTTTTTAAAGAGCCGGGAGCTGTGGCTGGGCAGGGAAGCCATGGAGGGCCTGGGAGAGTTGGTGGGGGGTCAGGGTGCTCATGGCAAAGCCCCCCACACAGCACGGGGTAGTGGGGACCACCTCCCTGCCCCACCTGGCAGCATCTGGTGAATGGAGGAGGGTTTGAGGGGGGTTAAACAAGTTGCTGGGTCTGGGAGAGTGAGCAAGGGATGGAGGCTCGTGACAGAGCCCTCCCCATGCAGCCCAGGGCAGTGGGGGTTGTTGCCCCACCTGGCAGAAGCCAGTGAGTGTGGGGCTTTTTTTTGTTGAGCTGCAATGTGGGGGCAGCTATTGACAGGGCTGGGAGAGCAGCTGGGGGATGAGGCCTCTCCAATTCAGCCCATTTGGCAGCAGCCGAGTCTCTGAATCAGATTCAGCTGAATTGATTTGAGACAGTGATTTGAATCATTCTCCCCCAAGTCAGCTGAATCTGAATTCGAAGTGAATACTAGCTGCTTCACACAGGCCTAGGAAACAGGTGGAGAAAAAACAACAATGTAAATCTTAAGCAACAAGCAGAATTTCTTTCAGGACTACTCATCCATATATTCCTTCCATAGGTGCCAACAAAACTATTGTAACTGCCTAAATAACACAAGTTATAGAATTGCATCCTGTAATTCCTCCACTAGTACAAACAACGTGCTGCTGAACTAAGGCATCCTAATAGAAAAAAATGTATAAACACTTTGTGATAGAGATTCTACCACATCGCTTCATAAGTTTTTTTTTTCAATGATTTATAGCACTACAGTTAAAAGCTTGCACAATGTTATTTCTAATTTTAATTTTTTCTAGCTTCAAATTCCAGAAGTTGGAACTTATTATGTCTCCAAAGTTAGAACCCTAATGAGATACATTGTCTTTATGGAGTGCTTGTAGACCAGGAGCAGGCAATTATTTTGGGCAGAGGGCCGTTTACTGAGTATGGCCAAGCTGAGGGCCACATAATAGGCAGCCAGGGGCACATAAATATTAATTTTCTAAATTTTTTAGGGGCCCATGGGCTGGATAGAAGGGCCTGGTGGGCCGCATTTTGCCCACCCCTGTTGGAGACTGTGGTCAAGTGACCTCTGAACTTTACTTTATTTATCAAAATGTCTGTTTATACACACATTTTGGTTCCCATTAAAAACTGGACAAAGTAGAAAATAGTATACTTATTTACTTATTTCAGTATGTGTGTGTGTGACAGAGAGAGAGAGAGAGAAGAACGATAAGCATATATTGGCTTGAAAGTGAGTATTTTATATAGACACACACACACACACACACGCTTCCAAGCCAAAAGTGTCTTTCATGTTTTGACACATTATATAATATATTCTTTTTTATTTTCTACATTACACCGTATAACAGTTTGCTTTTTAATGAGCTTGTACTACCTGAATAAGGCTTACTATGGAGTCCAAAAGCTTTTTTCCTCCTCTATAATATTCTTATCATATAAACTGCTTTCCCCACTATTCTGCCATGGGTTGCTTTAGATGGCTGTTTTATTAACATGTATTTAAATTGTATCCCTCTTAATTGCCCATATCTTCTCATCATGGGTTTTTCGTGCTATTTAAAGTTAAACTTTTTTTTTTTATTACCATGGCCAGTAACATTGCTATGGTTGCATCTGTCTTGATTTCTGTTGGATACAGCTGCATGCAGTTTGAATGAAATAAGTCTACAAACTGAAGGATGCACTCTTTTAAGCAGGATCTTGAAAACACTGGACAGACTTTTATTTATTTTATTTAATATTATTTTTAAGTACACATCTAAATATTTTCTTTTGCCCTGTGAATGGTGGGGCACATGTCTAGACTATCTCCCCACAAAAGTACAGTATGGGGGAAATCAACTCCTAGAGAAAAAAAGGAGTTGTAATTGTAGAATCAGATTGTAGTTTAGGTGTGGGGCTCCTTTTTAAAAAAAATGCTTTCTCTATAACTATGAGGGACAAACAACATAATATTTCTGTAATTTAACACATTAATAATTAGGAGTGGTTTATTGCTTGCTGCAATACTGCATACATTTTAGAAAATCGCCTTAAAAATAAATGAACATGTATAATAAAAAATTGCATGGAGACATTCAAGCCTTCCATAAAAATATATTGCTAATATCAGCAGAATGTCCAAAACTACATCCAGTTTATTTAATCATCATTAACTTTTGGATAAATTTCTAATTTTATTTCATATATCTAATGCATTATTCAATGTATTCTACCCTTCTGAAACTTTGTTTTAAAAGAGTTTTTTAATTTATGTCCTTTTTTAAAAATTAGTTTTGTATTCTCAGTCTAGTCCATAATGACTATTTGACTACATCTTGGAATCAGCGCAGAATTAGGCATGCTTAGGACAGGCATAAAACTAGAATAATAATGATAATGTAGGTCATTATTTTCCTACATGATGGCTAACTTCTGATAGTACTGAAAGACTTTCCTAATCACAGATTTTATCTAATTCTTTTGGGGGAGTTTAATAAAAGTATACATAAATTTGGACAGCCTACTGTTTTCTACAGGTGATCAACCAAAAACAGTATAACAGAAATCAAAGATAATAAAAATGCCCCTAATAATACTGGACAAATGACCCTTTATTCACATTTGGCTATTATTCATAGCCAGAGTTCAAATATTTAAATAGCATTCATTTCCCCAGGTATGTTACCTTCCCAAATCTGGGATAATCACTCCATATGCCTTGACAGTTAAAAATAAATTCCTGAAATGATGAGGATTGTAATAGCTCTATCACTTCCCTTGGGAGACAATTCCACAGCCTAATAACACCCGCTGCTAGAAAAATTCCCCTATCTCTTTATGGTATTGTAAGAGTGATGCTGTAGCCATGATGGTCAAGTAATTATGCAAAAGGCAAGGTTTTCTTGGGTTAGGGACAGACAGTACACATAAACTGGTTTAAGTGATCAGAAACTGGTTTAAACCTGTAACAGAACAGACGTTCAGTGCACATAAACCAGTTTCAGATAAACCAGGCTGAATGTAGTATCAGACTTAACTGATTTGGCTCAAACTGGTTTATGCATTGTCTGTCCCAGACTCCTCCTGGTTTAAGTTAAACCAGAGTCCTCCAGCATCCTGGCATGCTCTCTGGACTGGGCTATCTGCTTCAGCCCAGCTGGGCTGGCTCCTCTCCTCTACTCTCCCAGTGGCCAAAGAGGGGTTTAATTCCCACAGGCAGGGATCTGAGCTGGGTCTGCATGGTGCTCCCCAGTTGGTGCTGCAGCAGTGGGGCACCAGGGCCCTGAGGCAGAGGGGAGCCAGGAGGGGGGTTAGTCTCCCCTCTACGCCACTGGCAGTCAGGTCTGCCTGCCATCGCCACTGCACTCACTCTCTGTAGGGGAATAAACCACCTGCTGCACCCTCTGCCAGACACCAGAGGGACGGGGAATAACTTCCATCCCTGCCCCACCCCCCCAGGGACCCTCACCTGGCTACTGCAGTGTGGGGGCAGGGCCCTTGGTAGGGGCAGCAGCCCCTGTCATAATGTCAGTGGTGCGAGCCCCTTCCCAGCATGGAAGCCCCACTACAGGGTGGCCAGAACCACCCTCTGGGCATGCAGCTGGGCTGTGGCTGTTCTGTGGCAGCACTGCCTTTCTTGGCAGCCCAGCTGCAGCAGCTCCCTTGCTGCTGCCACTGGCCCCACCCCCTGGTACAGAAGGGGACCAGCATGCACAGCCCTAACCCCAGATGCCCTGTGCTGGTTCCTGGCTTGCCCATCTGGGCTGAGCAACGGTAGTATGGGACAGAAACTGCTGTTCAGCACGGGAGAAAAGTGGGCCCTCCCGCTCCCACTGCCAGCGCTTCCTGCTGCAGCAGTCTGGAGCCAGTACCAGGCTGCCCTGTGTCTGCTCTGCTGTCACTGCTGCCCCATGGGGCAGCCCAGAGGCAGCAGTAATGCAGCAGAGATGCAGGGCAGCCCTGTGTGGGCACTGGGCAGCTGCTCCCAGCAGCAGGAGGGGGAGGAGCTGCCTTGCACTGAGTAATAGTTTCTCTCCAATGCTGCCACTGCTCAGCCTGGACAAGCAAACTTGGAGCCAGTGTGGGGCATGAGGGTTCAGGGCTATGCTGGTCCTTGCCTGTACCACAGGGTTGGGGCCAGAGGCAGCAGTAAAGGAGCTGCTGTGGCCAGGCTGCCAAGAAAGGCAGTCCTGCCATGAAGCAGCCGCAGCCCAGCTGCATGCCCAGGGAGTGGCACCTCAGCCAGGCAGGGCTGAGGGACCCACTGGGAGCCAGACAAAGTCTCTCCACTGGCTGGATCTGCCCAGTCAGTGGCATCTGGCCATGCCCCCACCGGCTGAGCCCCTGTAATGGTTTTCCTGAACGTGAGCCTCTTCCCAGCTGGGGGCAGAGGCGAGAGGCCATTCTGTGAGGTGAGAAAAGCTGCTGTGGGCTCTGGTGTTGCTGTGGGAGTCTTAGAGGACTCCAGGTCCCACTGCAGAATATTAAACTGCAATAACAGAATCCTTGAATTCAATTACTGTTCAATATGGTTCTCTCTCAACAGTGTGATGAGGGAATAGGTAAAGCTAACCACACCCTTTCTGCATAAGTAGGTGCATCACAAACAGGTCTAGGGAGGTGATACTTCCCCTCTATGCGGCATTGGTCAGGCTGCAGCTGGAGTACTGCATTCGGTTTTGGGCACAGCATTTCAGGAGTGATGTGGATGGCCTGGAGAGGGTTCAGAGGAGGGTCACTCGTCTAGTTAACAGCCTACAGAAAAAACCCTATGTGGACCAATTTGGGAGACCTGAACCTCTTCAGCCTCTGCAACAGGTGATTCAGCATCTGAGAGGTGATCTTGTGGCCACCTACAAACTCACTGGGGGGGCCAACAAAAAATAGAGGATGCAGTGTTCACCAGGGCACCTGTCAGAGTAACTAGAAATAACGTCCACAAACTGGAAGAGAGCAAATTCAGATTGGACATCAGGAAAAAATTCTTTACAGTGAGAGTTGTCAAAATATGGAATAAGCTTCCAAGGGAGGTGGTGCTGTCCCCTTCCTTGAAGGTATATAAAGGAGATTGGACAGACACCTGGCTGGGGTCATCTGACCCCAGCACTCATTCCTGCCCAGGGCAGGGGGTTGGACTCAATGATCTAGTACGTCCCTTCTGACCCTAACATCTATGAAACTATGAAACAGTTCTGGCATGTCCCAGCATAATCAGCAATAACGTAATTTGGCAATGATAATTTTACTTTTAGAAGAACATTGGATCTGGTCCAATTCTGTGACCTGTCATAACATGGTGAGATAAACAGTCTTTCTTTTTCATAAAGGCAGAATGCTTTGTTAGTTAACAAGTTATCCATTTAATATTTGTTATATTAAAATGTTTCCTAAGGTTCTTTTTATGGATTTGCATGTAGAGGAGACTATTTTTTATAAAATATCAGTTAACAGCTAAAAGTTGCCTTTCTTTTCACTAGTGTCCTTTTTATTACTTTGAGGCAACTAATAAGTAAGTATAACATGCATTGGACAGTATCTGCCTCTTTCTTTTGTTGGTAGAAATGGAATAGGAATTTTGAAGTTGTTATTGCACTATAAAGTATCTTCAGCTACTTTTACATCCCATGTGTTATACAGTACTATTTTAATGACATTGGAGAAACTTTCAGCTCCCAAATTTTGTTATGATTGTGTTATTCATAACTATGGAACCTTTAAAAACTGAAAAGATATGGTTCTGTTTTAATCAAGGTGACTTGAAAATTCACTTAATGATGAGTACAAGAATGTTGAATGTTAGATATCAGCTAAGGAAATTGTGTTCTTTTGTTTTTTAGTTTTTTAGCTATTTCTTTTTAGCTTTTTAATATTTTCGCAATTTTCAAAATAGTGATTTAATGATCATAATGTTGAAGTAACACTCTTGTCAGATAAAAAAGCATGCATGATCTATTCAATATACGTTTTTACTATTTTCAACCAGCAACTAAAGTCTTAGATGAAAAAAGTGTAGTATTCCATCAGCAAGATGCCCATATATAATGTTTAAAGAGACTAGTAATTCTAGACTAGCTTTGTTAATGGGCTTCCTTAAGCAGTTTTATCTTGGCTACTTATGGGATGTATTATTAATATGCTGTGAAATGTCCTTATCACTTACATTATCTTGTTTGCTAAAGATTCAACTGTATGTAATGTTGATCTTTACATGATGTTCCATTTAAGATCTTGTTCAAATATTTTTTCATATTAATTTATTGTGATTTAAATTACCTTTATCAGCAAGAGAAAAGCTAACACAAGGAATAATTTGGTAGGTGATGATAATGATCCCTACCCCTGCTACCAGAAGTGAGGGAGTCCAGAGCTACAGGGTACCTGTACACTAGCCAGGAGGCTGCTCAGAAATAAGGGAAAATAAATGGAGGATACTAGATGATGTCAGTGAAAGGCTATACTGGCAAGGTCCTGGATCAGTGCCATAAGAAGAAACTCAGCCACCCACTAGTGCTGGAAGCAAATGTGGAGAGTTTTCCCAGGGTGCATTTATTGATCATGCTTTTAGTGGCTCCATTGTTCAAAACAGTCATTGGCTAATGAAGTTCCCTCACTTCCACCTTCTGGCTACTTTAAGAAAAGAGAGTGTGTTTGTGTGCTTTTCTGTGTGTTCCTCTTTGTCCTTCTGACCTCTTTTTTTAATCTGGGAGGGTAGACTGGGAAGTGATAGTGATTAGCTACTTTTAGCTAGGATGAATCTGGAGAAGAGCTCCAGCAACCTACCAAAGAGAACAAAAAGCTGTACTGAGAACTTGTCCCATTATATTTCAAAAAATACGTTAATTATACATTTTAATTTTAAAAAATGATGGCCTTTGATTCATACCTGAAGTTTTATGCCACTTAATTTCACCATTGCTGTCTCTTGAATGGGAGACTGACTGCTCTGGAGTGTGAATAATCAATCTAGTTACAAGCAAACATACCAGACAAGTAGAAGGATAGTAATTTCTTACGTCATTTGCAAAAATCAATAAAATGGATTAGAATTGAGATTACACATTGATCTAATCCTAGCAAGAATCTAGATTTCTCTCTCATATAAATGGTTCCTTGCACTGACAGATTTTTTTTTTTTTTTTAGTTTTACAGAGGCACATTTAATGGTTATGAGACTACCAGTTTTCCAGTGAGTGGGTGGAATAGGATGGTGAATGTCTAATATTATTATATACCCCTCAAGTGAAAAAGGGGCTGTTAGAAATGGGTGGAACAGCTGTTAGAGAAAAGAAAATATATAGTAATCCTGGAGATGTACCAACCTACTCCACCAACTGCTAAGAGATGGGAAGATTTTATCTCTACATACCAGTCTATTCTTTGATACTTAGCTTGCAAACAGACATTGTCTTTGTGCCACCATAAACACTTTTATTGTAGCACAAAGCAAGCACATGGCCATGCCTCTTGTTGTGCCACAAATAGCCAAAATTGTGGCCACAACAATAGGTGGTAAACATAGGCGCTGCTTTTTTTGCTATGGATGTCTGTTTGCTTTCTGGCTGGAGTGCATAGGCAGCCTGGAGCTGTCTATAGTCTCTAGCCACCCCAGGCAGGTACTTCCAGCAGAAGCCTGATCCTGTGTCCCAATAATTCTCCTGTGGGACCAGGCCCCTTAGGCCCTGGCCGTGTCTGTCTGGGTTTCCCTGCTTGCAGAGGCACCTTCACTCAGGACAACAGATATGTCTATGTTGCTTAGTGAAGTTGATCAGCTGTACTGGGACAGAGCTCAGCTGATCCTGTTCTAAAGCTTTAAACAGGATGATGTCTGTTTAAAGCCTTATAGAGACAGGAAGAGGCAGTTGTCACAAAAAGATCTCTCTTGGAAGATATAGCAGTTTGATTAATGTTCTTCGTCACACTAGAAGTAGTTTATAACAATAACTATACTTGGGGGCTACACAACTAAGTCACTTACCAGAAAAATATATAGAAAAAGAGTAAAATTGCTGAATCAGAGATGGAGTGCTGCACTGCATGATTGCCAAATAAATCTAATTGACTTCTAGATCTTTCTAAAACTCCACTAGTTGCTGTTCTCTTCAGCTACATTAAACATTGTTATGCAATGAAGATTAAATATGGTCGTTGTAACTATTAAATTCTGTTAAATATCACTGTGCCTACTAAAACATGCATCATTGATGTTGTGATTTGGGGTAATAAAGTTATACTATGGTTATACGTCTTTAAACTATTGCAGCATATGCTCTCAGATGCCAAGGGAATATTAATTAATGAGAAAATTAACTTGCAAGTATTAGATTACTGGAAGTACATACAAGTTAGGCTGAAAGTTTAACTTCATCTTCTGCAAAATATATGTGCACCTGCATTTTTAGTAGTAAATCCAAATGTAGTTTCTTTCTGTTTCATGAAGTAGACCTGTAAAATAACAATAAGTAGTAATATAATATTGTGAAAGCCAACATACAGACTAAGACAGCAGAAAGCACTGGAATTAACATATTATCATTTTCAACAAAACTGCATATTTACAGCACACAACCTACTATGCTATGGAGACAGCTCTGAACCAAAGCTGTTAACAGTTTGGGAGCCTGGGAAAATATGGAATGGTGCTTTGGGACTTGGACTTATCTTTGGTTTGTTTTTTGCTGTTTGTTAGGTTACAAACACGCACATACACACTTGAAGTATTTGAAGTCAGTTATCTATTTTGCATACCATTTATACAACATAATTCCTGTTTTTTAAACATGTGCACCATCATTTTTGTAGTATGCTTATACTCGAAATAGTATTTTTAATAGTTTTGGAATATTTTCTCTCTCTTCACCCATTCACTTGCAAAGTGAAAAAAAATTAGAAAGTGAGCCACTATTCTCCAAAGTAATATCTTACTTAGCAACACTTTATTATTGTTTGGCAACTGGAATAAGTTCCCTACTGTAGTAAGCAAGTAGAATACTATTAATATAATTCTGCACCTGCATTTCAGTAATAGCTGAAATAGTTAATGTTGCTCATGAGTTTGACTTGAAATAAATTTCAGTTTCATAATATTACTTTATTTCTTTTTCCCCCAAGATTAATCTATATTGTCACTGTAATTTACACCGAGAATTATCTATAAGAATAGACTACATGACATTACTTCTATTGACTCTATATAAACCGAAAACAGAATGTGTGAGATGAAACTATTTTAAGAAACACAAGGAAGTATTCAAAATAAAGTCTCTTTTTGGCCTGCTAAGAATATAATTAATAAGAAAATGGAATTTCCAAGTGAAGTTCAAGTCAAGAGCCAAATTACCAGCATTTAAAAAAAGGTCATTCAGTTATGTAAAAACTGATTTTATGTCAACTCATTTTGCTATGATAATGACGTAACAGAGTATTACTAAATATCAAATAAAACATCAATTATTATAATAGAAATATCTTTACAAAATGAATCAAAATGATATTGACACACAAGTTTATCAGACTGAAATATTCTGACGTTGCTGAAATGAAAAAGTCAAAATGATTGATTTTTTTTTAACTTTGATTTCATGAAAATCAACAAATCGCTCCAAAACTCCTCAGAGCGAATAAACATGCTTTTTTCTTTCTACAGAAAACTGTTCCATGTTCTCTCTCTTTACCAGCTCTAATCAAGAATATCCTCATAAAGCCAGAGGATTTTCCATGAGAAATTCACCTTCAGGATAGTAAAGAGTGTCAGAGAAAAATTTTGTGAGTGTATGCTGACAACACAGAGAGTTGAAACTGACATGCGCAGACAAGCTAAGTGCATGGAAAATTCCACAGCATGCCCAGCACATGCCCCCTACGTGACCTGACAGCCTGTCAATCATGCGTGACCTACTTTTCCAGCACGCGCATGCTCAGTCACAGTAACTGCATGAGGTAATTTGTCCAGAAGTTTCCAGCAGAACAGCAGCCTGATTGGCTATGAGGCTGCTACAAAAGCTTGTAAGCCCCCTCCCTCGGGGAGAGAGACCCGCTCGGCTGGTGAGCAGAGGCTGTACTTACAGGGACTGCTCCTCAGCCAGGCCTTTTGGCCTATTGGTCTCCTCCACGATACAATCGGCTATTCGATTTGATCTCGATTCCGTGTTTGATCCTTTGGTTACTAGGCTGCTTTGGCTTTCAATCCTGACTGCGATTCTGCTCAATCCGATTTACCGTGATTACGGGTTCATCTTGTCACACCTGGCTTTCGACCTCGGCATCGGCTACCATCACATCTACCTGTTGTCCACTTTGGACTGGCATCACGATGTTTTCGACGAGTTACAATTTTGTTCTCGTTATCTGTTATCCACCTATGAGCTGTTGACCAGCCCTGGGACTAATGAGTGGGCAGCCACCCCTATCCTTCAGGGTAGAACGCAAGGGCTTACTCGTGAACCCCGTGGGCCAATGGACCCCTTTGTTGTTTGTTATTTGTTTGTAACTGTAACTGAAGTAAGCAGCTCTACCTACGCAACCAAAGCATAAGTGAATAAACCCTATTTACTTTAAAACCACTACGAAGTCCGCGTACCATTCAGACTCCTCGCCACAAATCCCACCTGTTCGTTCTGATCCTGCCCTCGACCCACCGTGACCTTGGGGCCTTTATTCCCTGACAAAGAGGAGAAACAAATGTCTTTTTGTTCCTGTAGCCCTGAGGCAGAGGCTCCTGTTACTTGAGAGAACCTGTAGCCGCAATGCCCACATGCAGGTGCAAGTAGCTGAAAGTGGGCTGCAGTTGCAAAAGAGTAGATAGCCAGGGAGCTAAATGGCTGCAAGTGCCTACTGTGGGGCAAGTTGGGTAGCATTAGAGCAGAGCCCTCAGTATGCAGGAGAGGAACAAGTGCAGCTCAGCCAGAGAAACAGCAGTAAACAGCTCTTTAAGCTGAGAGGATGCACCTGCTGGAGATCATGGTTAGAGCCCTTAAGGTTTAATTAAGGCCAGGAGCTGTTACCACTGAATCTGTGTAGTGCCAGCAGCGCATGAGCATTTCCAACTGGGCACATGAACCATCTGCAGGGTGCTGGTGAGGTTCTGATGGAGGACCCAGGGACCGAGTTTGGGTTGGTTAGGCACCAGGTAGATCACTCCAGGACTCAGGGGTAGCCTCCCAATCAATACAGAAAGAACATCGCAGTATGGCAGGCAAAATAGAAAGGTGGGTACACAAAGGACCTGGAGTCCTAGCAGGATTAGCGTAGCACCTAGGGCATGCCACAGCTGCCCTCAAGGCTATCTTGTCACAGTCCCAAAGGAACATCTTGTGAAATTGAAAGGACCACAAGGTATGACATGGAATGATCTCCATTGACTCTCCCTGGCAGATATGTTCAAGGCTCAGGTGAAATCAAGGCAGCGTTGGGTCAGAGAACCTTTCTGTCTTCCTACCAAGCCACAAAATGGAAGTGTATTTCAATGACAGAAGGCAACTCTATTCAAGAGACTAACTGTATTTGTCCCTGGCAGTGTGTGGTGTGTAAGTGGGGCTGGTGAGCTGTGTCCTTAGCAAGCTAAACCAATTTGGTTTTCAAAATTAATGGTTAAAGCTTTGATATGGAATTTCATATAATGTATAGTATTTCATTCCATTTTAAACATGTAGAAGATATAGGCATCAAAAACTTGTCTTACTGTAGGCACCCTGGAAATATTTACTTTGTACTATGCCCAACATCTCCAATACTTAGTAGCATGGGCAGATCCAGGATTTCAGAAAGGGGATGTGGGAGCAGCCGCCTCTGCTACAAAGGTGCCGCTGAACCTGGTAGGGAAGGAAAGAGTTCTTTCTTGCTTCAGGGACTCAAAATGTCCCCAGCTGCTGCTATTACAGCATGGTTGACTGAAAGGAGATGCATCAACACCACTGCACCCCTGCTGGATCCAATCCTGCCCAGTAAGATGAAATGAACATCTGTTGTGACATAGCAGGGACAACCAACACAAACTTGTGACTTTAATGAAAAGATAGATGCATGCAAATCCTATTAAGGACCATCCATGTTGTAAGTAAGTAAATCCCTTACAAAATGAAATCCATTTGCTTTGATTTTCTCCCAAAACAATCAATTATGTTCTTTAGGTTTTATGTCCATATCATGATGTATAGCCAAATCGACTAATCCATTGTGTCTTCTGCTTTTCCTTAGATACCTTTTTAAAGATGTTAGAGTATTGAATGAATGTTGCAGCCAAAACTTACAACAAGCCAACCAGCGGAAACTAAAGAAAATGTCTAATCCATAGGCCAGAAAAAATATACACAACCCAATAAAGCTTCAGGCCTAATAAAGGACTTAGTGTGCCTGGATACAAGCCCAGAGGCTGCTCCAACATACTGTAATTACAGCGCATCGGAGCAGACTCGATTAATCAAACCTGCTGGACTGTGGTAATTACCATACTCCAGCCAGCCTCTGCATTTCATGTATCAGCATCCCCATGTTTCAAAATGGTGGCAGGGATGCTTTATCTAAAGCTTGTTCAGTGAGCTTTAGATATAGCATCCCTGCCATGGTTTTGAAGCATGGGGGCGCCAATATGCAAGATGCTCTGGGCTCTTTGCCTTTTAATTAGAGTAGCTCTTTGAGCTGCTCTAATTACAGAGCCCCTCCCTTCTCCCCCTGCCCCCCAAGCACATGTAAAAATGTTCTTGGAGCCTAAAAGTTTTAGCCCCTACTCTTAGGACTGATTCTGTATATTATCCAATAGCTGTTTGACATAGAATCAGGAAGTGTTGGGAACGGAGACCATAACCTACCACTCTTTTCTATCTGAGTGCTATAAACACCAAATATGTTAAAATATTGTTTCTCTCTTTCTCTTCTTGGCTATTTGCAGCTTGAATTCTTTGCTGGGCATTAACACAGTTTTGAGAAGAGAAGTAAAGAATACTTTCCAACCCTATTTGACTAGTCCATGGCTGATTGTACGGGCAGTCTTGTGAAAGACATAGGTTAGAATCCCCTGTGCACTGGAGAGGAGTGTTGTAGCAACTAGACTATTATACCATTGCTACCATCTTCTCAAGCCACATTTGCATGTTGTGAGGAGCATGATGTGGTCACTGGTATAAGCCTGCCAGGTGAAGCCCTTCAGGGGACTTAGCTAAAGGACCACTTAGGGATGGATTTAATATTAAGGAAGCTACTAGGTGCCTGAATTCAGGCCATTAACAGGGTTTCTGTCAAACCCTGATGCAGGCTAAGTACAGGCACTCAAGAAGCCTGAGGTGGAAACATTCTAACTTTTGAAATGTACTCTAAGCACCCAAAGTTAGGTCAGGAGCAAAGAGAACAAACATTGGCCTTTTGGGGCTCCAAGCTTGCCTGTACATGTCAAGCCCAGCAGATAGGGGAGGCTGTCACATACCTCCTAGTGTGCTCTGTGGACTCCCCAGTTTGTCAAAGATTCCTGACTGGCTGAACCACCCCTCAACCCCCTGCCATTGTGCCTTCATTTCCTGGTTTGTGCACCCAGGGTGTTATGACCACAGGGGGATGGCCTCTGGCAACTTTGGCTCCCCCCACTGCTCCTTCCTTCCCCCATCCCCAGGGAATCTGCATTTCTCCCAGGGCCTAGGTCCCTGTCATGGTTGTTTGGAGCTGGAGCAAATCTTACCGTCATGGGTTGGAGAGCATCCTTGCATGGGGTCTGACTTATCAAGAGAAGTGTCTGGAGGACTGGCCATGCTAGTGCAGCAGCCACTGTGCTGGTACTGGGGAGTGGGGAGGCTGGTATGCACTTTTTGCCTCTGGGAGGGGTGCAACAGCATGTGATGGCACTTACTCTGGAACAGCCACAGCCCCTGTGTGAGGAATGGTGTCCTGGGGCCTTCCTGTGTCTCCTCTTCTGGTGGGGTCCCTGTGGGTGACTCTTCTGGAACACCCATGGTCCCATAGGAGAAGAAGTTGTTGACTGCCCTATTTTTGGTGAGGAAGTGACCCAGGTGATTGTAGAACTGCACATTGTGCCCACAGCATGCAGACCACTTTGTAGAGTCAAGCATGCAGTGTTAGTGCCTCTTCATCAACGTGGTCTTGGCAAGACAGTGAAACCAGTCTCTGTTGTGCCTCTATGCATGCATCTGCTGGGTAATGTGAAGACACTTCTGATTCAATGCCATGTATGGAACTGGTGCTGGATGTCTTCCTTGCCCCAGATGGCCATGGAATCCTTTATTTCCCTGCAGTCCTGGTTCTGTGCCCAGGTTTGGCTGGTGGCACTGGATGGGGTTTGTCCATAATCCATGGCAGTGTCTGTAGGGTCTCAGTGCCTGTAGTTGTGTTGAGGGTCTGGCTGTGAGGGGGTGGGTGGAAGACTGGAAAGGTATATGGATGGATGGATGGATGGATGGAAGCAGCAGTGGATGCAAAAAGGTACAAATTGGGGCATGTGGCTTTTGCTCTCACTTCAGAGGCTTGTGGCCTCTGCTCTCAAATCACCTGGGCTCTGCTGTTCAGGTCACCTCCACAATCTCAAAATTCCCATGGGCTTTCAGCAGACACCCCCATGATTCTGGCAATGCTTTGTGCCCTGCCCAGGCTGTAAAATTCAAGAGTCCTTGACAAAACAAGGAGGCAAATGGCCACTTCCCACATGGTACTAAAGTTTCCAGGGGTGTCTGTGTGCTCGGCCCAGCCTGGAGGTTCAAGGGCTCCTCCTCCCATGCCAGCCACATCCCCACAAATGCTTAACTGGTTAGTTGATCTAGTATTAGGTAATTAATTAGAGTCAATATGAATTGAATGAGAAGGAAGCACATGGCAGGAGCCTTCTCTCCAAAAAAAACCTGCAACCAACCAAAAAAAACATTAAATGTGATGATAAATATTTAAGGCCCAACTCAGCCACCCTTACTTGACACCCTTATAAGATGGAGGACTTTAGTGTACTTGGATTCTATTAGTAGCATGTTATGAATTTCAATTCCAAATACTACTTGCCAAATTTTATTAAATCTCATTTTTTTCACTTTAACTTTTTTCTTCCCCATTCTTTATTGGCACTGGACAAAATCCCTGTTTTGAAGAGATTTCAGTGTAATATAGATGTCACAAGTGAGAAAGCATGAGGCAACACACTATCAAGTGATTTTTTGAGTTATTATGAATTCATTTTGATATTTAAACAATGAATAAATACATCTACATATGTAGTTTATAAACCTGAGCAAGGTAGAATTTAGGATGAATGTGGGTGGGAGATGCTGTATAGAGAGAAATGAGATTTTAAAAGAAGGAGCTTACAAAGGAGATATGAGACAGAGCTAAGACAGATCTCTTCTCATTATTTCCATCATCCAGAGCTGTAACCCTTCAAAAACAGACATAAGGGCAAAGGACAGAAGTTACATATAAACCAATTTAAGTGATCAGAAACTAGTTTAAACTTGTAACAGAACAGAAGTGCAGTGCACATAAACCACTTTCAAAATGGCTGAAACTGGTTTAAGATAAACCTGGTTGAATGTAGTATCAGACTTAACTGATTTAGGTCAAACCAGTTTATGAAACTTCTGTCCCAGACCACTTCCAGGTTCAAGTTAAATCACAGTCCCCCAGCATCCCAGCATGCTTTGCAGGCCTAGACTGGGCTATGCTGCATGCTCCAGACAGCAGGGCTGGCCCCACCCCTCTGCTCCCTGGCTCGAGCAGTGAGGGCTGGCTCACTACCTCCCTGCCCCAGGGAAAACCCAGCTGGGGTCTAGGGCCAGGGAGGGGTGTTAAACTCCCCTTCCCCTGAGTACAAAGGTTCCCTGCCCTGCTGGCTTACTGTTGGCTGCAGCTGTGGACAAACAAATCCCACAGGCACCTGGAAGCAGGAAGAGGAAGTGATGAGCAACTCTGCAGTTATGCTGCTGTGATTGTGGATTACAAATCCTAGAGGCATCAGGGACAGCAGGAAGGGGTCGTGAACACACAGCCTATGCTGGCTGCATGCCAGACAGCGATGGTCTAGTGCCCCCCAGCTTCTGGTGTGAGCCACTGCAGGCATGTGGCTGCATTTCCCAAATTAAAAGTGAATGTCTGTTCATTTGCTTATTGGTTCAATAGTTGCAGCTTAGACTAACCTGCAAAGACTGAATCAATTCAGCCTTGGGCTTTTGATTATCCATACTTAGCCAAAATATTCTAGTGTTAGAACCAAAGCTAGGTTCTGATCCAAGACTCTAATGCAACAACACCCTACTCACCTAAATTGAAATTTCATATTTAAGGTTTTATCCCATCTCTATGTGGATCTTTGGATTTGCCTAGTGCATTCAAGTATAACTGTCACATAGAGTTCAGATGTAACCTAAATTTCAAGCATACACAAACTTGGTTTTAACAAGATACTGTTTGCATCAGGACATTCTTCTAAGACAGGTATTTAGTCATGTGTGTCTGAACAGAGGCAGAAGCCAAGATAGATTTGCTCCTTAGAGATGAACTATGAAGTAAGCAGCTGCTTACTGCATCAGATGCATCTGAAGTCACTTTAGAGACTGTGAGTTAGAGAATGCAAGTTGGAGAAAGTAGATATTATGGACTATAGATACCAAAAACAAGAAATACAGTTTACTTTCGTAAAAATAATTCCCCACAATAGCCTTCAGAAGGAGTTAGAAAGTGGAATGCTATTAAAATATTTCAGGCAAATTTTGCTTCCTAATTTAGGCCCACATACATACGTGGCTCTTATTCTTATTTTCTTTACAGTTATATAGAGCTCAGCAGTTCTACCTGATAAGCCTTATTTGGCTTCATTTGCCCTCCTCAAGTTTAGCTTTGAATCCAGGTCCAGAATGAAACAATTCAAAGCTGTTGAGGTTATGTCCGGTTCTGGTACAAAACTGTAAATCAGCCTGTATTTGTTCCAGTCATGGCTGGCCTAGCACAGTTCCCACTGTAATTAGCCCAGAAACTTCTCCCACATAAATTCAACCTGTTTGTTGGGGTTGGGGATGTTGTTTGTTTTTTAAACTCTGAGACATTAAGTGGCCATGAATTAGCTGTATTCTATTCCCTTCTCCCAAACTGTAGATTTTTTTATTATTTGTAATGGCTGTTAATGATTATCCAGTTGTGGATACTATTTTCCCCAGGTTGGGGTAGTTCTCTAATTCATTGCTAGGAGACGAAACAAAGACAGGCTAGAGATATACCTTATTGACTAAACAGTATACAAAGACCCAATGCAGCTACAGTTGAAATCAAGGAAAACTACCCCTGATTTCAGTGAATGCAGGATCAGGCCATAAATCCTTGAAAAATGATAAGCCCAATTTGAGATTTAAATATTAGGGCTGTGTGAAATTTTGCTGTGTGTTTCATTTGGAGGCCGTTTTGACTCATTTCAAGGTCAAAACAGCAAAATTGAAATGAAATGAAAGGCTTTGAAACAGCCTCAAAATGAAACAAGGGCAGGTAAAACATTTCGAAAGTTTCAAAATGTTTTTAGTTTCGAAGCTGGGCTTGCTTGCAGCTAAAGAGAAACTAAGGAAAGGGAGGGGGGGAAAAGTGGGGAAGGACTGCTGTGATATTAATGCATAGCTGGCCACTGACTGTGATTCTTCCCTGAGGTCCCTTCCAAGTTCTCTGGGGGAAGGACAAAAAAACAGCATAAAAAAACATAGTTTGAACTGAGCTTTCTCTGTGCCTTCACACTTACAAGTGACACAAGTTTAGCTCTGAATAGTTTGAGGTGCAGTTTCCTAGAAACCCCTGCACCTATTTCCTTGAAACTTGGTAGGCTTCATGGCCATAGCAGGGGCTACCGTGCCTGCAGTTTTCACCATACTGTGTCTTTTAACACACAAACACAGTTACATGCAACATGAGTTTTGCTTGCCAGCAGCCTGATGTGCAGTTTCCAAGAAACCCCTATGCCTATCTCCTTGAAACTTGGCAGGCTTCATAGCCTCAGAAGGGGCTACCATCCCTGCAAGTTTAATCTGAATTAGACAAGAAATGACAAAGTTATAGGCAGTTTTGTGCTTCCCCATTATAGCCTATGGGCGAAATGTTGAAACAGCGTTGAAACAGCAAAACAGTTTCAACAAAACAAAATGAAACAGCAGTTTCAAAATTAAACAAAACTCAAAATGAAACATTTTCCCTGTCAAAATGGTGAAATGGAAGTCAAAACAAAATGGTGCTGTTTTGGACCGCCCTGTTAAATATTACTACATTTCAACAACTTGCATGTGACTGAAGGTCTATGTGATAAGCAGGGATCCTGGTTTTCTGTAATTTTAAAAAATTCCCAATTTTCAGTTAAAAAAAAAAGTAAACCCAATTCCAGGTTTTTCCATGATTAAAATGAAACAACATTATATCTCTATCTCTATCTATATCTATGTGTTAGTGGTGTTTCATTTAAATCATGGAAAGAAGTAGATTTTGGGTTACATTTTTTACACCGACAATTGGGATTTTTTTTAATCAGAGAAAACCAGGATGCCTGGTGATAAGCTTAACCCTCCCCACCACCACCACCCAAAGTTCACTTCACTATCTATTAGATCAGTTCAGAAAACACTCAATGGGAGTGATGGCCCTGACTGCACACAAACAACGTGTTTGAAAACCTTCGACCAATTTCTTGGTAAACAGTGTATTATACTGGCACTGCAGGTAGTGGCTCCACTGCCTGTCCTTCAGGCACACAATGCCTCCTATGGGCTGCTAATGTTAGGGTGCCAGCTAATTAGGCCATTAAAAAGAACTGATGAAATACTGACCCAGTACCAAATATCTCGTGGTCCTAAGTCATCCTTTCTGGGGCATGAGCCGGCAAATGGGAAAACCTGACTGTCCCCACTCACTAGGGCTTTAGGAGGGTAGCCCTGTTTGTCTCTAGGCTTCCTAAATTCTATACAATTTTTAGGGAATCTACTGGGTTTAGAAGGGAAAATAAAATCACTGCTTCTTTTTCAGGGAGCAGATTGGGAAGGCAGGGAAAGAGTTTCTTTTCCTCCCATTGAAGCATGTGAGGTGTTTCCTACAGGAAACATCATAAACACTGTCTCTCAAAGGGTTTTTTTTTGTGATTGCTGAGTGGTTCTGAGAAAGGAACACTACATTAAGGCTAGCCAGACTATTGGATATTATTATTCATATAGCCAGGAAAAGTGACAACTGTAAAAGGGTAACTAAGAAAGCAAAAAATGTGGGAGCTGGCCAAAAAGAGTTCTCAGAGCTAGCTGCCTTATGTATGTATGTATGTGACTCCCAGCAGCATATCTGAAACTCTGTAGCAAACTGTCTTAACCAGGTTTCTATCAAGTGTACATGGATCCAAACCATTACTTGAGTGACCAGAATTGTCACAAATTGGCCTTAAGACATGAGAACAGAGAAAGAATCTCTGCTTCTTTACGGGCATCCAAGGTGTCTGGGACTTTGGGTCTGTACATTGGACTCATGGGTTGCTGGTCGTGCACTGAGCACAGGCAGTGTACGTGCTTCTCACAGTTTACATTTTACACATACATTTGGTTTCCCCAGACAAGTTGGAAAGCAGTGATGCTACATATTAGTATTTATGGGTGAGCTGATATACATTTGGGAATGTTAAAGTATATTTTTATAGTAATAGGAGTAGGAGTTCCTGTCTACACCAGGGACTCTGCAACAGCATTTGACAAGCACAAGACGATTTAACAGTGCTGCAGAACTATTAAGTACCTTGGCAGAGGCTATGTTTAGAGGGCATTTTAATTACCAAACTTATCTTGTTGCCATTCTGATCCCTGTTAAATAGCCAGGAGTTAAACACAATTTTATGTTAAAAGCCTCTCAACCATTAGGGAACTTGCCCATTGCTACTGTTCAGCAGTAAACAGTTTTCTTTGTGTGGATGGATCTGTGATAAATGGAGGGAGGACATGGGTGGGCCGGGGACAGAAGCTTCACCAGCTCTTGTCAGTGACAGCCCAGGAGTTGGGCTGGTCCAGCATTTGGGCAGAGATGAGTTCTGGCTGAGGCTAGACTGCTACCCTGAGAGCGGGGGTGAGCAGGGTACCACAAAGCCCCATGGGTTGCTGGCAGATTGCGACCTAACGTGAGTCACAGTGGGATCTGGTACACATGTTCATTACAGTGCTCTAACCTACAGCACTATAGGTTACCACATCCATCCAGGGTTATCTTTAAGCAGGATCCAGCATTTTTACAGTGTTCTGTGTGCTCTAATCATCTGTTCGGTTATAGCTGTAGAGCGCTTTCTGTGTATTTACCATCCAATAAATGTAACTTCTACATCTGGCCATTAAGATTAAACTCAGCTTCCACAAGAGGAGAGCAGGAAGCATAACCATCCATGAGTTTAGAGCACCAGGCTGGTGTTAGCAGATACGTTTTGTATGGCTCTGTATTAGAAAAACTGAAGCTGAATTATTATTTCTATCCTGGCTCTAATTCCAAGTATATTTTCATTAGGTTTTAGATCAGCTAGAACAGAAGATGATTCTAAAATGACAGTCATTAACATATATTGTATCTGACTGCTAAAATTTCAAGGATGAAAGCAGTGCTTGTTTCTCTGCACTTGAAAGTCAAGGAAATTCTCAGCAAGATTCAAAGTGTTTTTCTCAGTGTCAGTTACAAAAAGAGTTTTAGGAAAAACACCTACATGCTTTTAAAAAAATAATAAAAAATCCAAAGAGCAACCATAACCCTTTCCTGTAAATGTCAGGGAACAAAAGTTCTTATACCATACTCATGCAAGGTCACAAATACCTGGAAGTTTGTTGCTAACTCATTGATGAAGGTGAAATTTTCACACACCAACAATGTTTAATAAATTGACTGTTTGGAAAGCACCAAGGGAAGATGCAACTTTAGGAAAAAATATTTCAGATGTTTGAAAGAATTCATGTTACATAGCTGAGAAGTCACCTGTGAATGACACTGCTGTACCTTTCAGCCAGAGATGTGCAGGTTAAAAAAAAAAAAGACTTCTGGTTCTAATGAGCTACCTGACCTGCAAATTGTCTTGAAAAATATGGGTCAACTGTTTCCCCCCTATAATCAGTTTCACAGTCACCTGTGCATTTGAGTTGCCTGTAGACAACTCCAATAACAAGTTGTAAAACTATTATTTACCAAAACTCCTTATTATTTACCTGTCCTGATTATTAACTCAGCTATAGTATGACAATCACTCTTCAAGGAATATGAACACAGATGTGATAGGATATGGTATTGTGGGAAGTAGAATAAAAATAATTTGCAATTTTTTCTGTCTTTATATGGACCAAGCATAGGGATATACTTATAACCTGTTATTTAACCCTTTTCATCTGAAAGGACCCCAGGCTACTTTATAAACACACACACATGCACACATATATGATACAACTACAATGTGTGTGTGTTTATAAAGTAGTCTGGGGTCCTTTCAAATGGAGTGACTTAAACATGTAACATTGCACAGTAATAGGGACACACAAAAGTTCTGGCATTTGCACCAAGGCAAATGCATATACCATATTTTCACCCCTCTCCCCCCTCAATAAAACATGTGCCTTGTTTTTGGAACGCGCGATGTAGAAAACAAAATATTTTCTAGTCATGGTTGACTGTATAACAAAGCATAAGTCCTCCTTAAAATACCATGTGTCCAGGAAATATGGCATCCCAGGAGACAATCTGAGTGAGGCAGCAGGAATTTCCTGGTATGACAAAAACCAGAACAAGCTAGGCACCAGACCCTTGCAAGGACAGTAGCAAAACTGTTACTTCTTTACCATGAACAAGTCTTTATGAACTTATAAATCATAACATGTTTCCCCACCACAAACCATATCCAGATACCTCAGACTGCATTCAGCAGCTCACTTGCCCTGAGCCAATTTAGTGGCTCTTTGTTCAAAAAGCATTGCCTGACTAGTAGCAGCGATAGGGTTAACACTGGACTCTGCCCCTACTCTTTGCAGTCTGAGAAAAGCAGCGCCTCTCTTGGTAGCCATGAGTTAAGGTGTCTGCTTGCTCTATTCCACCCAGCTTCTATACTAGTAAAGAAAAAATCATCTTTTCTACTTAAAACATGCATTTCAATTTTGGAGGGCTGATTTCAGGGTGGGATGAGGAAGGTGGGTATGCAAGTAAAGTTGGTACTTATGAATACTCTTATGGTAATTTTAACTACTTTGAAATGTTTAAAACTAAAAGAAAAATCAAAGGTTTAATTCTTCCTACACCACTAATTTATGTTAGGAGTCATGGCAGCAAGAAGGCTAAATTGCCACCATCTTGTCCTGGTTGCCACCAGATGGCCCCAGTTGTCTACATGGGTGTGCCTGCTTGCTTACAAACAGCAAATCTTTCAGAACCTAGTAGGCTACTCAATAGGGCAGAAGTTCCTCTGGAGCCTTGAGCTTTTGACTGTTTGGTCTTAGTTTCCTGGTTCCTCCCTGTGCAATCCTTCTTCCACACTCCAGCCTAGACAGCTTTGCTTTAGACTTACTCCTCTCCCACCCCACCTCACCCCTCCACAAGAAACACTCATCTTCTGACAGCTGGCTCTTAGCTTGAGGCTTTGGCTTGGTGATTACCCATATCCTGTGCCATACAGCTATATGTGCCTGCTTTGGACCTCTTAGCTAGTAACTCTGGTCTGGATCCCTGTTTCCTTCTCCTTACTCCCTTGGCTTGTGGTTTAACCCAGGGTTATTGATGATGACTTGATTTCTTACACAGTTTGGCCTCTGACCCACCTGTTCCTGGTCCCTTATCTTTTGACTCTTGTCTGGACCTTGTCTGCTCTTGATGCCCTGGGCTGAGTCCCCTGACCAGCCCTGTCCCAGTCACACACCCGTCAGCTGATGCTGGTGCAAGCTAAGTACTGTCCTACATAAATCAGTAGAATCACTGTAAGTGAAAATGTAGTTGTGACTATGATCAATATAAAGACCCAAGATTAAAAAAATAAGTAATGTTTTTTTCCATGCCCCAGTGTTTAAGTGCACTATTTATAATTACTGATTTGCAGTAATCAGAATGCCCTTAATCATGGAATGCTGGAAGCTCCAATGGGAAGCTGCCCAGGAAATTCTGGGCATACCCTCCCTTTCCCTGTTCCCTTCCCCCTTCCTCTCACTATGGGCACTTGTCCACATGACACCTCTTCTGTTACCATGTTACACTTTTCCTGGTTCCACGTGACAAAAATTGCCTTTAAGCTGCCTAAATTGTGTCTGCAGTTCCATGTTGTCAGTTGATTTTTATCATTTTAGATTTTTTTTGTGATAATTTAAAACACCTCCAGTTGCAACTATTACACCACCAGGTGCTGCTTGGGTTCACTAGTAAACCCAAGGAAATCCATTAAATTTCTTTTGCAATGATTCAACTGGATGCCAGGTGCTAATCTTGCAAATATTTAATATTATTATTTTATTGGGTATTTCAGATTAATGAAAAATGAAATTAAAAAAACCAAATGTTCCACCTTTTTACATGCACTTTGCTTCTGGCTGTACTTTTCCCACTGCCACTGCCACATATCAGAGCTGGCCATACTCAGCCTAGTCCCCCCGGCCCTCTAACTTTTCATCCTGCTCCTGCCCAGAGTACCAGGGATCCCCCAGATTGCTGGGAAGCTCCCGTGAGGCCTCCTCACACCCCTACAGCCTCACCCAGTCCTCCAGTCTAC
>NW_017729007.1:8353620-8355952 GCF_001723915.1 Gavialis gangeticus | reverse complement strand
TCCCCATCCCTGCTGCCACTTATCACAGCCAACTGGCCACCCTCAACCACTGCTATTCAACACGCCCCTCCCCCCAAATTATTATCATACTCCCTTCCACCCCTCTTCACATTTTTTTCAGTTCCAGTAAGCACTCAGAAGGCCATATTGTATCCAAAAAAATTTAATAACTTAAATTTTTACAATTGAATACTTTAATTTAATCACATACTTCAACTTTTACAAATGAATAAATAACAAAGGAAGCAAAGAAAGAAAGAAGAAACAAACAAACAAACAGGAATTTCTTCATCCTTCCTCATCATGCTCCTCTGCCAGGTTTCACTCCTGCCCCCCCCCCCCCCCCCCCCCCACAAAAAAGAAAGAATGAAATGTGTACAATGTATAGTATCTTTGGTTGCTAAGTATGAGAATCCAAGTACTTGGACTTTCTTCTCACATGACATAACTGTATTTTAAGTCTTTCCATTATACACATATCTAAGTAATGAATCTATCCCCATTGATACCAGTCCTCCTCTGTGTCCCTGCATCTCTGCTGTCAGGCTTTAGAACAGCTGTCAGTGGATTTTGCAGTTGACATTAAGCAGTTTGCCCATTCAAAAAATTCAAATAAAAATCACTATCTTTTTGCAAGCTACCCCCCCATCCACTAACTTACCACTGTCCTGGACTCTTCTTTGTCCCTGAAGCACACGTGTCCACAGCATTCCCACTGGTCCTGTCCTGGTGGTTGTGCTTCAGCATGTACACAATAGTGTGTACCACAATTGGGGGGGGTAATAATCCATATTATCTGTGCAGTGGGTAGGGAAGGACCCCAAGTGGGTGCCCATGCCTGATGAGAACGTTGGCACATTGGACAGTACAAAGGCATCTTGCAGTTGTATGTCTTCCTGCTGTGCCCTGTAGGTAATTTAAGCTACAAAATGTAGGCTGTTTCCCCTAATGCCTTTGTAAAGGGCTAATGGCTGGTGATCTACTTGATAAGTGTCCTCAGCCACAAGACAGTAGCCTTGGTCAAGCTGGCACCAAGATGGCTGTCACTAGTTTTGAGATTCATATTATGGGATGCTTCCCTTTATCACCCACCCCACTGAGCACCACAAAGATTTTTCACCCAGCCTCTTGTATAGAAAATAAAAATATGGGACACTTTCCAAAGTCATTTTGTGATACTTACCAAGAACCTGCCCAGCTTGTTGAAAATTGCCAACAAGCTGCCCAGTTTGAACTCCTACATCAACAAGACAGGCTGCTTTTATCAAGACTTTTCCTGAAAAACCAAGGGTGGGTTCTAAAAGCCACCATGCAGCAAGGAAGAATCAGGGAGGGAGGGAGTGTGTGTGGATGGAGAGTACACAAGTAAGGTAATAACACTGTAGTAAAAAAATTGGGCTACATGAACAAAGACAAATACAGAAAAAGGAACGTTATGTACATGGTCCTTGAAAAGAGCTAATGAAGCATATTTTAGTAAGTAGCTGCTTGGACTAGCTTGACCATTTGTAACTTTTGAGCATTTTAAAATATTGTACACTGTAGGCCGGGCCACTGAGCAGCAGGAAACGGGAAGGCTAGAGGCAGGGCAAAAATGGGACAAAAAACACTTCCATTGTTACATACTGGCACATTCATATATGAAACTGAAATATTAATTTTTAAATTAATTTACAATGTAAGCTTAGTTGCTGATGTATTGACATAATACGAGGACTATAATGGTGAATACCAATATCCTTTTTCAGTAATGAGTCTAAAAGGATATTAAGAGTTTCAAATAGGCACCTGGCAATGAAACTGCCAGCATTTTTTGTGGAAGTGGCATCAGGCGACTGTCTCAGGCTTCTGTTCTTCTCTTCTGCCTATTGTGCCTGATGGGAGCAGCATATGAGGCATAGCATTCAGGCACTAGAACTAGGAGGGAGAGAGAAGTTAAAAGCATAAGAATAATTCAGGCACAGCTGGTGAACTTAGACTCATGAGGCAGTGGAGCATCCCACAGGGGCAGGGGGGCTGGGGTTTGCAGCTGGCCAGGAGGGAGGGGGTAATTCCAGCAAGCAGTGGGGAGGCTGAACCCAACCCCCACACTCTGGGCAGGCTGCAAACCGACCTGCTCCCAGCCACCTGCAAACCCTGCCCCCCTTGCTGCCAGTGGGCTGTGACACTACCCCCCCCCCCGCTCCTTTGGGATGCTCCACCACCCCACCAGTCTGAGTTCACCAACCACATGCATAAGAACTAGTATTGTAAAACCACCATGAAGTCACTCCAACCCTCAAATGGGGATACCCATCCTGTATGCAAGCGGGGGGGGGGGCATGGGAAGGGG
>NW_017729007.1:8339042-8353456 GCF_001723915.1 Gavialis gangeticus | reverse complement strand
GGGGGGGGGGGGCATGGGAAGGTGGAGAAAGGCAGCTAAGGGGCAAGGAAGGGTGGGGAGGAGGACTTCATGCTATCGGATACCTAGCAACTCCATTTACTTGAAAGTTTAAGTAAACAATGCAAGCTGCCCTTCCTCAGGCAAACCTGTAAGACACATTCTGCAATCCATTTCTCTTGTAGTGCCAAGTGTCTCACTTACATATGTCTAAATGTCCCGACTGGTTGTGGAAAAGGTCAGGGTGTCCTCTTTCAAGTGTCACAAAAGTGATCTCATCCTGCATTGGAACACAATACTGTACCTGACATCAGCAGCAAGCAGCATGAACCGGTGCTGTGCCACCCAGAGGCAAGTGTCCCACGGCGCTGGTCTTTCTGCCTCTGGTGTGTTGTCATCTCTCATGCACCTCAAAAGTCTACAGCATAAACACCCCACTCACTGATCCATGAATTTATAGGCACTCAGGAGGCAGACACCTCCTGCCCTCACTGGCCTCATTCTTGTGGAAAAAAAAAGAGCAGACAATCTGGTGCTGCCTGGACAGACCCATGGGGTGGAAAAATGTGCTAAAAGCCCAGCCCCCAAAAAGCAGCACAACAGAACTCTTCCCTATGCAAAAAATAGTGGGGGGGAAACATTGCTTGGGGCAACTTTGCAAAGTGGGTAGGTGGGAGATGCAATGCTTGTGGGAGCCCTGTGGAGTTTTGCACAGAAAGATTTTGTGCCAAAATTGCCTGAGCATCCTGTCCAATTTGAACCCAGGAAAAGTGTGCAACTTTCAACTTGCACCCAGGAAAAGTGAGGTACCAGGCTAGGACAGGGGGTGATGCTTGGGGTTGATGGTTGGGTAGCTTGGGTAGTGTGAAGGGTAACCTGCACCCAGTGCCCGGTGGAAATAGCATGCTGCCCTAAGGGTAGCCCCCCCTCCCCCAACCTTGGGTATGTGCAATGCTTGTGCACACTTGTGAGGAGCCCTGCAGAGCTTTCTGTGGAAAGATTTCATGCCCAAGCACCCCATGCATCTTGCACCCAGGAAAAACAAGTGGCAGAAATGCTGCAGCAGGGCATTTGTTGTCCTAAAGTGCCATAAGGCAGTAAGGTAGTACTGAAATGGCAGGAGGGTAAAATTGTTCTGATGTGCCCCCTACAGCATTTCACTAGTTATAGCATAATGAGCCCTTACATGGTAAATCACATCCATGTTACTTATTTAGCCATCATAAACTAAGAAAGGACATTTAAACCAGGAATATTTTTAGCAGATAAATGCTGATTATGTGGACAAGCATCTAACACTCTACCACAGTTTGAGAGAGGCTGCTGGGCTAGATGGATCTATGGCCTGACCCAATAAATGTCAATTGTTTTGTTCTTAAAACCCCACATTCATTTAATCCCAATACTCTTGCCCCTTGCCATATGGCAGATGTGTGGCAGGACACACAATTCTGTGTTCAGGTATTAGGTTATGCATATATGAAATGGGAGTTTACTTTGCCCTAAATTGTAGCAGTGGGTTTTTAAAAACACTGCTTCAATTTAGGGCAAAGTAAACCCCTGTGTTGTGTACACCTGTGTCTTACCTGCCTCTCTGGTGGCAGGGTGGGGAGGGTGAGCTGCCAGCAGGCAGAATGGCCCAAGGGCTGCTGGAGGGAGGGATGGTGTTTTCCTCTGTGGCAGCGGTGGCCCCCCACAGGTGGCACCCACCTGCAGGCACCCAGCTTGGGTGGTCCCAGGGGGCACCGCAGCCACAGAGAGAAGGACTGGGTTCCCATTCAGCTCAGGCAGGCAGGTATGATGTTGGGTTCCACCTGCACCAGTAAGTTGAAAAACAGGTGCCTGCAGCTGGACCTGGGATCGATAATCAGCTGAGTGTCAGTCCCAGGGCTGCTCAAAAAGCTTGAGGCTGAATGGATTCAAGCTTTGCAGATTTTTTAAAAACTGTATAGATTAAACTGACATTCACTTTTCAAACAAGAAAAGCAGCCAGACCCCGCAGTGGCCCATACTAATAGTCAGGGGTGCTAGAGTATGCCTCCAGCTTTCTGTCCACTGCAGAAAGCTGGAGCCTACTGATTCTTCCAGTCAAAACAACTCGCTGCTGGCTGAGCAAGGGGTGGGGGAAAGGGAACTAACTCTTCCTGCCTGGCACTGGACCCCAGCTGGGAACAGCCCAGGATGGGTGTGTGGGAGGGAGGAAAAGCTGAAACTGGGGCCTTTACTTTGCCCCCTGCAACTGGGAGCAGGGCTGGAATCGCATAGGAGCCATGCCTCCTTCTCAATCTGGGGCTGGCTGAGGGGAAGGGGGGAAGGAAAGCCCCCAGCAGGCACTTGGCTTTGCCTCTGGAGTTGGAAGCCTGGAGACATGCACACTCCTCAGCCTCCAGACTGGATCGGGGGGAGCCTGCAGTGGGGGCTCAGCTCCATTCCCTCCAAGAGCTGGAAGCAGGGCTGGAATTCCCTAGTCATGCCCCCTTCTCAGCCTCTGAACAGGCCAAGGGGACAGAGGTGGAAGGGGAGGCTTGTCTCTGCCCTTTTAGAGCCAGGAGCCATATCCCCTTCACAGTCTTGGGACTGGCTAAGGAGAGGTGGGGAAGGAAGGAGGGAGAGGAGAAGCCCACACTGAGGCTTGGCTTGACAGGAACCATGACCCCTTCTCAGCCTCCAGGCTGCCTGGGAGAAGGGAAAAGCCTGTACTGGGACTTGACTCTACCCCCTCCCCCCCAAGCTGGGAGGAGGGCTGGAGGCCCTTGCCAAGTCCCGTTCTCAGCCCCTGAACCAGCTGAGAGAGAAGCATGGCTTCCAGGCAAGCCCTGCCGCAGGCTTCTGCCCCTACAAATGAAACAAATAATGACATGTGTACATATGAAAGATGAAAAATACAAACCTGTAAGACACATTCTTCAATCCATTTCTCTTGTAGTGCAAAATAGAAAATGGGTGATATCTATCGTACAAAGTGGATTAAGTATTTCTCAGATCCCATAAGAAATTATCAATACTGCTTAGGCAGGAACTTCTCTCCTTCTACTCAGCTTAGTATGTATTAAAGCATTAAATAAGATATCTTAGGCAATTGAATGAGTTGATATGTATTGACAAAGGTTTGTTTGTTTTTCTTTGAAAGGAAAACTGATGTAGAATAAATTGAATTTGTTTCTATCAAAAAAAAAAACTGACAATGCTTGATAAAATGATCTTTGCTATAATAATTGCAACCTAAAGAAGCTGCTGTGCATAAATGTTTTGTGCCATGTCTTGATTTTCTTCAAGGAAAGGGACAAAGTAAAGCTTTAAAGAGGTAATTGCAGGTTGCAATTGTATACTGATTTTTAATTTTTTTCCCCTGGTTGTCTATCTTTTTATGCTCAGAGTTAGCATATTTTTATTCAGCATGTATCTGTAACCCTGGTCTGCCATGCTAGAGGTGGCCTACTGCTAACTTCAGGTCCCTGGGGTACCAATGACCTCAGTTTCTCTCCCAGTCCACTGAAGAAATGGTAGCAGCTGAGCAGTAGAGTACCCAGAGTTCCCTTCCTCTAGTGCAAAATACAATACGAACTGATACAAACATTAATACGAGAGAGAGAGAGAGACAGAGTTTATAGGAACTTGAATTTATAAATGACATGAAAAGAATAATGTATAACTAAGCCAATAATACTGGTTAACAATCAACAATAAACAACCCAACATTCATACATTCACTAATTTGACTACAATGTACTATGCTTCACATTGGTAACACAGCACTTCAATACCACAATGCTCAGGGTGACAATAAAATGCCAGTGGTCAATCTCTCTAGTGGTCAGCAGGGGGTGCAGCTCAGGGTCTGCTACGCTCATCACACACAACCCAGTCTTCAGCTGGGTTTGCAGGCAGCAGCTGGCAGAGGACGACGTGTCCTCCGGCTCGTCTGGTAGCTGACTCTGGCATCCAAAACCCTTAGATATCGCTGTCCCACCCCTGGTACAACCTTAACTCAGAGACAAACACAAAACAAAGTAATACAAAGACCACCGTGCTTTCCAACCCTCTTGGTCTTTCTATCGCCCTCTGCTCACCCCTCGTAGAGTTTCCTGAATCACACAGCTTCCCTGCATGTCACTTGTTTCCCCTTTCCCCTCAAGCCAATCCAACCTCTCAGAGATGGCCAAAGGTGACCTGGATGAACTCCCTCCACTCTCACCTTCCCTCTCACTCCACATAGGGCTCATGAGTTCCTTGTGGATGGTGTGACTTTGGGGATCAGCCTGTCATATCCTAAAGTCCCAGGTTTTTCAGGGCTGAGAGCTCCCAGGTCCTCCAAAGTCCCCTTGCAAGCTGCAGCCATCCCACGGGGTGGATCCACTGCTGCACAGCTCCCTTCACCATCTTTGAGTGCACACTTCCTCTCTCTCTTTTCCCCCAGGGCAGGAAAAAAACTTTCTCTCTTTAAGGAGCCCTCCCACCCAATCAGGAGGATTGGATTTTTTTATGGGCTTGCTGGCAGATTGCTTCCTGGGACTTCCGTCTTCCAAGATGTCTCCACTGAGGCAGGTTTTCATTTGCCCTTAGTCTGGCATTCTCAGAGGGACAAAATTCCCTGCTCCCTAAGGTGCCTTAAAAGGGATAAATGTCTGCTGCTGCAAGCCACACTGTGTCCAGCGTGGAGCATTCCTCTTTGGGGTACATGCACTTTCATTCTTGTTACATGTCTAAATTCCTTTAACTTTCTTTTGGTGTGCTTATGCTGTTGTTGAATTAGATAGACTTAAAGGCATTTTTATCAGCTGCTTGCACAACACAGCTGATTCACTATTTTCTTCTTAACTCGGCTTTGTGGAAAGCTACAAAGGGGGAGATCATACTTTTATGAGTTTACATACAGAATCACTTAATTGACTTTAATGGGGTTACACTTAGGATGAATTTAGCTGCCAGTCTTTTATGGACATAAACAGGTGAAAATCAAGTCCAGAGCTTAATGCCTTATACAGGGAGAAAAGCGTTGTTTTGCTAGGATGAATTTTTCCTTTCAGAGGCAAAATGTTTATGGTATTTTAAAGAAGAACCAACTTGACTGCCACCTAATAGCTAAGTCATAGTCAGGTTATGCTGAAGAAACTGCTAAAGAATTCTTACAAAATAAGGAAAATTTCCTACAATTGTTCATTAGTCTGGCTTTAAATTTCATGTTCATCAGATCCTGATACAAGGTTTTAGACAGTGCCAATTTTTGACAGTTATGAGCAGAATCCTTTCTTGGACCTTTCAAATTGCTGAGGTAAGCTCAAATCTGCATGGATCCCCTTAAGAGTGTAATGTACAAGTTGTTACATTGGCCCAGGGACTGCAGGAGGGAACAATAGAACAGTAGGTAGAGTACTGATCTCTGAATAAACAAGTTTTTTCATCATTTTTCAAGCTTAACTCCTTGTAAAATGGTCCTTTTGAGAACTACACATGGTACCAGGAATGGGGTGCAAAGAAAGACAAAAAATGGAGCATCTCAGAATTACAGAGGAGTTAAAGCTGTCCGGCAATGCAGCAGAAAACCGGAAGAAATTTAAACAGAGCTTCACCATATATATGATGGCCAGTAGAGCTACAGAGAAGGAAGATTCACTCAAGGTACCTATTTTTTAAATATAGCAGGCCCAGAAGCTGTGTCTCTTTATATTAGCCTGCAACTGTCAGAAACAGAACAGAAAAGCTATGGCACAGTAATAAAAAAGTTTGAGGAATATAGTGACCCAAACCAAATGAAAACTTTGAATGGTATAATTTTCACATGAGACAGCAAAAAAAATATGAGACAATAAAGGAATTTGTCAGAGACCTCACACTGCTGGGCCAGACATGCAACTTTGGAGACCTAAAATAGTCCATGATCAGAGAACAAATATTATTGCATTTAAGGGATACAAGCCTGGGAAAATAAAGCCAGAACCTGGAGGAAAAACAGAACAAGCTGAACTAGACAGTATTACAAGACTGTAAAAACCTAAGGCAACACACAAACAATACAGAAAGGATGAAGCAGGCAAGTAGAGGCCAAAGAGAATAGCTTGAAGGAAACAATGGTCAGCTGCAGATGCTGTGGGGGTTACTGCAAACCCATGCAATGCCCTGCATTTGGTATGCACTGAAACAAATGCAAAAGTGTCAACCATTTTGCAAGAATTTGCAGAAAGGAACAGGATGCACCAAACAAGAAACAGCAAATGCATGCTCTATGCAATGAGAAAAAGAAAGAATTCCTCATTGACACAATACAAGAAGAAATTAATTATTCTGAGGATTAGGTAATCCCACCAGACACCAATGGACTAATGGTATATTTTAAATTAGATATGAGGGCACAGATCAATGTAATACCAAAATACATTATTCAAAAAATGAAAACTAAACCTGTGTACTATGAGAATAAGTGAGACTTAGAGTATATAATGAGAACATGATTGCAACCAAGGGTGTTTGTGCACTGTATGTTAGACACAAGGGTAATATAATAAAAGTTCAGTTTGTAACAGTCCCAGGAAAGCTAATGCCAATTATTGGGTTGTGAACATGTAAGCCTTGAGGTCTGATTAAGAGAATAAGTGCCATTGAGGGACTAGAAAGCAAGAACATAGAAGAAGAGTTTTATGGCGCATTTCAAGGCATAGGGAAACTGTCAACTGAGTACAAGATAGAATTAAGAGAACCAAATATTCCCACCATACATGCTCAAAGAAATGTTCTCTTTGTACTAAGGGAGAAACTGAAAAAAGAATTAGATTAGTTAACATGAACATAATAAAAAACGTAGAGCAACCAACTGCTTGGGTTCCTTCACTAGTCATAACAGGAAAAAAAGATGGATTCTTGAGATTGTGAATCCTAAGCAAATGAACAGGTACATTAAAAGGGAGCATTTTCCCATTCCTACCAGGGAAGATGTTTTTGGCAATGTGGGAGAACCTAAATATTTTTCCACTTTGGATGCCTCTTCTGGGTCTTGGCAAATTCCTCTAGAAAAGAATAGCACTAGATTATGTACCTTCAATATGACCTTTGGAAGGTATTGCTTTCATAGGCTTCCTTTTGGACTGTGTTCTGCATCTGGAGTATTTCAGAGAAAGGTGAAACAAATTTTTGAAGGTCTTCATGGAATTATGGTTTATATTGGTTATATATGTGTTTGGGGAAATACTATGGAAGAACATGACTCAAGACTAAGAAAGGCACTAGAAAGAGCTCACAAAGTAGGTTTGAAACTGAACAAAAAATGCAAATTCAGGATCAAAGAAATAACATATCTGGGGGAGAAGCTCTTTGAGAAAGTGGTGTAAATTGATCCTGCAAGTGTAAAAGCTGTTACAAACATGCCACCCCCTATGGATAAGGAAGGAGTATAAAGATCATTTGGGAATTCTGAGGTTACCGCTGACGTTTGGAGTTTTGATTTTAACCCTTATTTCCCCTATTGCCCTATCTAGGGACTCCTGTGGTATATTCTGACTCTCTCCTACCACGTCTTGATTAATTTTGATGTTATTAGTCAGGAGGTGTTACTGCCACAGTAGAACATTGGCAATCTACGTAGATTTTTATCTGGCTTACAATCTCTCTTGAGTCGCTCTTAGACAACACCCCAAATTTACATCATCAATTGAATTACAGTCTTACTTGGGTTGAACAATTCTCTTTATTATTTTTGTTATATTTTTCTTCTTACATCTATAACCAGCTCACTTTCAGACAGATTGTTGCTATTTCACACTGTTTCATATAACTTTTAAATTTCCCTTCAGAAATACTTTGTGGAATCAATTCTTAAGTAATAAACCTTTTAGAATAAAGATAACTGAACCGTTTTTAGACTTGACCAGGGAATTTCCTTTTTTTCTTCTCTTTTCCTTGTTTTTTCTATTATCTCCTATCAAAATCGTATCTCAAAAAGTCTTTTGGGACACTTCCTCTTCTTTTCCTTAAGGGTGGGTAAAGTAGCTGTGGCTCAGGCTTCTTCTCTCCTCCAACACCCCTGGAACATGACTGGCTCCACTCAATGTCCAAACAAAACAACAACAAAAGAAAAGAAACAATAAACTCAACTTTCAGTAAAACGAGATGAGCAGCCATGATTCCCTCCTTGTTGTGGTTTCTGACGATGTTCCTTTTTCTTTGTGGAGTATCCTAAGAACTGACCTGCTTTGTTGGTGACACCCAGCTCACTGACCACTGATACTGGCTTCTCCAGTACCAAGGACCAGATCCCGGGATTCTTACACCCCAGCAGTCTTTCCCTGTGTCTTCTCTTTGGAGCTGCTTTTTGCTCCCAGTTCTCTCCGTCACCCCTACCAGGATTTTTCTATCTTAAAGGAACGGCTGCTCTGGAAACCTTGTTCTTCCCACTCGATCTCCTTCCCTGTGTTCAGTATTTTATTTATAGCCAGTTCCTCTTCACAGGAATGATCAATTTTGTAGAGAAATATCTACCCAACTTAGTGGAGCAGACCGAACACCTGAGATCACTCCTACAAAAGAATGCTCAGTGAATATGGGAACGTGAAGATGAAGCTGAATGTAAAAATTTGAAGGAAAAAATAATGAAAGCTCCAGTACTAAAATACTATGACCCTAAAAGACCCATTAAATTATCAACAGATGCTTCTAAAGAATGCACTGGAGCAACTTTGCTTCAAAAACTTGGGGAGAGCTGGATACCAGTAGCATATGCATCTAGGATACTCTCTAAGTCAGAGTGTCTATATGCACAAAATGAGAAAGAAAGTTTAGCTCTGGTACATGGCTGTAAGAAATTTCATATATTCATCTATGGGAAGCCTGTGGTAGCTGAAACTCATCATAAACCTTTGATAACTATAGCAAAGAAAGGGCTATCAGACATGTCACCCAGATTACAGAGAATTTTCTTTTAACTGCAAATATATGATCTAGACATACAGTAACACACCAGTAAAACATCTACTTATTGCAGATATATTGCCCAGAGCATGACACAACAGAAAAGGACATAATTCCAGACTCAGATATATAGTACACGTTAACCTAATTAAAGGAGTGATTCCTATCACAAATAAAATGTGGGCACTAAACTGTAAAAGCTACTGCTCGGGACACCACATGGCAAAAAGTAATAACAGCTATTTATGCTGGTTGGCCTGGAAAACATATACCTAGCCCCTACTCACAGTTCAAGGAAGAACTATTGGTACTAGGTGGCATTTTGTTCAAAAGCTCACAACTTGTTGTTCCAGCAGTGCTAAAGAAAGACATGTTAAACAGAATATATGAGAGGCATCTAGGCATTGAAAAATGCAAAAGGAGAGCAAGGGGTGCTCTGTATTGGCCCAACATAAATAATGACATAGGAGATACTGTAAAGGCTTGTACAATGTGTCTAAAGTGCAGATCAGTGCAAAGAAAAGACCCCATGATGGTCATGGAGCCCATCGCTCCATGGTATCAAGTGGGCATTGACTTATTCATGCATGCAGGAAAAATTGTGTGTTAGTGCTGGATTATTATTCTCACTATCCTGCAATTGCACTTCTTGAAAGCACAACAGCAAACCATGTCATAACTATATCAAACTGATTTTTGTGAGACATGGGATTCCATAAATTGAGAGGCCAGACAACAGATTCAACTGTCTTCATTTTAAAGAGTTTGCAAACAAATATGGATTCCATCACAACACTTCAAGTCCTAAATCCAATAGTCTGGTGGAAATGGTGTACAAATAATGAAGAAATAGTTGAAAAAAGCTAGTGATTCACACACTGATGTTTACCTGGCACTGTTAAATTACAAGGTAACACCCATGAAACATGGATTGTCCTCAGCAGAAATGCTGTTTAATAGGAAACTCAAAACTAGGCTGCCAAATCTTGTTGATGATGTTCATCAGAATTAAAAGCAAAACATGAGAACATTTTAAAAATTTGACGAACTCAAACAAAAATGGTACTATGACAGGGATTCCAGGGAGTTACCACAACTGCACAACAAAGATATGGTGCTTATTTCAGATGGACAAATGTGGAAACAAAAAGCACTAGTTTCCCATCAAGTAGCTCCCAGATCCTATAAAGTAGTCACACCAGAAGGACAGATGCAACACTTGCAGCTCATAAAGGAGAGAAAAAAAGCAGCATCACAAGATTCACCAAAGGAAACAGAGCTAACATCAAAGCAATAAGAAACAACAGAGGAGATTGAAAATGACACGGAGGTAAAGACATCTGAACAAGGAAACCAAACAAGAACTGAACCAATAAGGATGGAGAATGCAGTGAAACTGAGAAGATTACTTAGAGCTTAAAATACAACACAAAGACTAATAGAAACCTGTTAAAATGTGCTTTAATTATGGGTTGAACTAAACTTGCAATGTTAGTGTTACATGGTGATATGTTATATGTAAAGGGGGAAGATTTGTGGATACCTTTAAGAGTGTTATGTATATGTTGTTCCATTGGCCCAGGGATTGCAGGAGGGAATAGCAAAACAGTAGGCAGAGTACTTACTGCCCTCTGAATAAACAAGCATTAGCATTTTACAGGTTTAACTCCTTGGTCTTTTGAGAACTACACAAGATCTATTCCCCCGTGCCATATTGTATATTGTACAAATTATAAACTGACAACTAGTCTGTGCACTTTGTCTGTGATTACTCTTTGTCCATTCAGTAGACACCCAGAAACTGGGTCCCTTTGGACCTACAGATCCTGTGATATAGTTATTGTCACTTTCAGTTCTCCTCTGTGGAGAATTGCTTGTATTTCTACTGACTATCTGACCTGCTGACTGCTTTTGGCAGTGAAGTAAACCCTTCCTCTAATCTGCCATTGAGGCCTACAGCTAAACAGAAAGTCAGTTTAATGAAAGAACCTGCTCCGAAGGAAAGAAGAGAGAAAAGAAGTAACTAGTTTCATAGTCAGGAAAGAGAGGAAAGGTTGATCCAAATAGTACCGCAGAGAGAAAGAAGACAACATAGCAGCTCTTGGTGAGGGTAGAAGAAGCTGAAGATGATGTCAGGATGTTGCCTTTGGGGAAGAGAAATTGCAGAAGAGAGGAGGGAGACAGAATGAGCGTGGCATAAATATGCTGTACAAAGAAACAACAAAAGAAAAAAAGAAAATAAAAGGAAGCGGGAGCCAACTAAGACAAGATGAGGGTATGAAGATGGCTATACTGATTCTCAGGTAGAAGAAAGGAAAATAGCGGGATAAATGGCAGGTGGAGAAAAGCAAAAAGAATTACGTTCTACTTAGTTTAACATATTTTACTTATTCACATTTGTTATCATATTTCCTTAGAAGACAGCCTATATCTCAAAAAGTAAATTAGATCGTTAAATATTATGATATTGTATCACTTTTATAATGATATTCTGACCATTCCAAATTCTGTATTTAACTGACTGAAGAACTATCATTTGAAATACACCTGAATCACTGATACCCTCTGATAAGGGTTTAGGAACCCACAAAGCCTGCTCTAAATGGAGAAATAATCCATGGAAAACTGCAGATGTGGTAATATGCCGGGTGGCTTCCTGAGGAGTCATGGTTTATAGTTTGTTACTAAATCATGTAAGTCTGTGAATTCAGTATTGGTGAAATCAGTCTTAGGCAAAAGGCTAGTATCAGATCTATGAGCCACTTAAGTCCATCTTAAATCCAATTTGTGCTTTCTATAAAGGGATACATTGTTTGAATAACCTATAATTTACCCATGGATGCAGTATAGCAGAAGAAATAGGAAAATTCCTAGTAGCCCTGCTGCAGCAGCAGACATAAGTTCCTTCCTCCTCCTGTAGCGTCAGGGTTGGTGCTTGCCTAAAATGGGGCTGATGATAGGAGGAACAAGTGTGTATGAACAACTCTGGGCTATGGAAAGACCATAAGAAACTACGTAGATTAGAGGCTACTGTAAGGACTCAGAGATAAGAATTTAAGAGGTTTGTGGTCTCTCTGGTCCAAAGAGGATAAATCTCCCTTGTGATACAAGATGGAAACTTCTACCTATCCACTCTTATAATTGGCTCATGATCCTGGACCTGCAAGCAATTAAACATCAGAGCAGGATAGTAGTGAAGTAAAAATTCCTCTCCTTTTTCCAAGTGAATCAGGTAAGTTTGTGAGTTCACAAAGTAGTCACTTGCAGGGTACTTACAAACATTTTTAAAAAAGCAAAAAACACACTTTACTTTAAACTCAGAATGCCTCCACACTGAGCCCAGCACATGCCCAGAAGAGGCATCACGTTAGTTTGACCCAGTTCACCCAACGTCAGGTGCTTCAGCGGGGCTTTTTTGGTGCTTCTATCTAATAGCTGATTGAATCAGCTTTAAATAAAAGTGCCAAAAAACCCCGCTGAACCGCCTGACCTATACAGATGCTGCAGAGCTGGGTTGAATTAATACTCTCTCTCTTCTGGTAAAGTAAATTTCTTTTTTTTAAGTTTGATTATCAAAGTATGTTGACCTTCTTTTTTCAAGGAAATACAGACAGAATCATAAAGTCTAACTGGTCAAGTGGAATGTAGCATTTAGCCCAGATAGGGTGTTCAATCAGGGGCATTGGTATATTCTTCTGCATAGGGAGGGGAGTGGGGGAAGAGGCAGGAAGGAGGTGAGAGGGGAAGAGAGGCTATTACCATATTAAAAACAAGATAATTTGGGAACTGTTCAAGACTTTCAGGCCCCTTACAACATGTTAATTTTAATACAATTATTTTTAAAACTACAAGGTTTTCCAGGTATTACTAAAGTAATTCCCAATGAATACAGTGCTTCACATTTTATGTAGAAGTGGATAAAGTATAACAATAGCTATCGTATATCATTCAAGGTTTTTACAGAATACCATTTCACGATTTAACTTCTTGAAATTTCTTGTGAAATTATGTCTTTTGTCACTAATTCACAGGGCATTAATTGCTGCCCTAGTTGACTTGTTATCAAGTTCAGCATGGCTTGCTTTTAACTGGGCCTTTTTTTCTTCGGGCACTTATTGCAGTAGGAGTGCTAACATTCAAAATGACAGCATTGCTTATCCTGACTTTCCTAGTATGGCAATTGTCTACTGCCAATAAAGTACAATTTATTAAATGATTTATGAAAGAAACTATATCTTCCTTTGGAGAATAATTCAGACTTTCTATAAGAAAACATTTATGCTAACTGTGCTTCAAATAGAGGTATTTACATAGACATTTTGTGTTGTCTATAATTCAAGTATCTTTAGTTAAACCCTTTTATTTTTCAAAGCACACCACCAAATGTTTACATTTTAAGAATAAATGCATGAGGACATGGGAAAAGGAAATGCAACTGTGATTTATTGCAGTTATTATTGAACATGGGTTCTTAAGCAATTTTCTTGTCATTTATTTTTTTGACTACTAGCCTTCCACTGTGATAATAAAGTAGAAATAAGGAAGTGAAATGGCTTACTGCACAACAGAACAGTGGAAGAAAAAGTTGTTAGTATTAAAAAACTTTAGCCATGTAGTCATTTGTGTTAAACATTTTTGACACTAACATAAAGTGATCATCATTTATATTAAGGGTATATTAGTATACAGTAGCTAGTAAGTCAATAAATGATTATTCTAAGTGTAGCCTGGGTACACCTGGGAGGTGTGCCCTGTCCTCTGATGACAGTAGTGGTGGTCAGGCAGGGTGCTGAGGAAGGGCTCAGCCTATAGAGAGGGGTGGAGACTGGCTTCCACCCCTCTCTATAGAGCTAGGCTGAAACCAAGTACTTAACTATGTACAATTTATTACAAGAATAAATACAGACACCTAATATAAAACATAGAACATTTACAAGGCTTAACATATAATACTGTATATAATAGTCCACAATTCACATATAATACCAAATATAAACCATATAACTTTGGCCTTTGGAAGAAGGCCAATGTGGTCCCCATTTTCAAAAAAGGGAGGAGGGAGGACCCAGGCAACTACAGGCCCATTAGTCTTACTTTGATCCTGGGGAAACTCTTGGAGAAGATCATCCAGGAGCACATCTGGGAAGGACTGACAGGGGGGATGATGCTCAGGGGAACCAGCATGGGTTCATTAGGGGCAGGTCCTGTCAGACCAACCTGATTGCCTTCTACGATTAGGTCACAAAATCATTGGACACAGGTGTTGCGGTGGATGTAGTCTTTTTGTACTTCAGGAAGAACTTTGACACTGTCTCTCACCCCATTCTCATTAAAAAATTAGGCGACTGTGGCATTGATGGGTCAGATGGGTCGCAAATTGGCTGAGGAACTGCACCCAGAGAGTGGTGGTGGACAGGTCATATTCGACCTGGAGGGATGTGGGCAGTGGGGTCCCCCAGGGCTCAGTCCTTGGGCCCTCACTGTTTAATCCCTTTATTAGTGACTTGGATGAGGGGGTG
>NW_017729007.1:8329961-8334042 GCF_001723915.1 Gavialis gangeticus | reverse complement strand
TGCCACTCGCACGATCCGGGGACATCAGGGCAGACCCTATGAGGTGAGGCTACAGGACCTGAACCTGTTCAGCCTTCCCAAGAGAAAGCTGAGAGGGGACTTGGTGGCTGTCTACAAACTTACCTGTGGGGGGACCAGTGTGGAATGGGAGAGACCCTGTTCACCCATGCACCTTCTGGAGTAAAAAGAAATAATAGCCATAAGTTGTTTGAGAGTAGGTTCAGGCTGGACATTAGAAGACAATGTTTCACAGTCAGGGCAGCTAGGATCTGGAACCAACCTCCAAGGGAAGTGGTGCTGGGTCCTACCTGGGAGGTCTTTAAGAGGAGGCTTGACAATTACCTAGCTGGGGTCATATGAGTCCAGTATTCTCTCCTGCCCAGGGCAGGGGGTCGGACTTGATGATCTACGTAGGTCTCTTCCCACCTGACATCTATGAACATACAACCTATACAACACAATTAACACATAGAGATATTAACCTATATAACCCAAGTAGATAAACAATAATATTTCTTTAAATCTTTACAAATAACAATACCAGTATACACACTGAGGCATTAAAACACATAAACCATATAAACCCCCTTAAAGAATACCCCTAGCTATATAGCCCTTAACACAATGACAACCTCAAAATAGGGAGTGCACTCAGCACCTCCTCAAGGAGTTTCCCTGAAGCGCCTTCCCTTTAGGGTCCTGGGATGTAGATATGCCCCTCCCACAATGGAGGGTGGAGGTGGCAGACCCTCCTCACCCATGTCAACCTCCCCTGCAGGGCTCACTTCCCCAGTAACTCATGCTTCCTCTCTGGAGAAGTTAAGGCTCATCCCACAAGAGCCTTTCCCCACCGGTGTCTTGGACCCTTCTTGATGGCCCAGCACCATGCACCCAGGGCTCTCTCTCTCTTGCAGAAGGCAAGCCTTTATAGGCTCTGAATCCCTGGTCTCACACCCAGGGTTCTCACCTTTCCCAGGCCCTACTCTGAACACTGGGGCTCTTTTAGTTAAAGGCAGAACTGCACTGTGGGGCTCCCATCACTCAGCCTAGGGTTGGGGCTAACATGAGCAGCTGCGAGCTGCTTCCAAAGTGGTTTCTCTATGCACTGACCCACACACTGGGTGAGGCCTGAGCAGCTGCTCCCAGGTGTGGTGGCAAGAAGCCCCCACAAGGTCTCAGGGGGATGGGGGGAACCCAGAGAGCCCCTTCAGGGAACAAACAGGCCCCCCACACCTGGGGAAACTTACCTCCAGAAGCGCGAGCTGGCATTATGCTGGCTCTTTAAACAGCTGCTCTCACAGTGGGGGAGTAACGGGCTAATTGCGGTGGCTGTGGACGCCACCGGGGGAGATTTAAAAACCCCGCCAGAAGCTGGTATGGGAGGGGGGAAACAGAGCAAGCCAGCAGGGAGCCTGCCAGGTAGGCGGTGACTCCAGAGGCTGGCTAGAGCATTGGAGCTTTGCTCCCCATGCCAGGAGCAAAGGGGAACAGCATCTGGCACTGGGCTGGGGAAAATCAGTCCCCACCCACTTGCAATCAAAAGTTTAGAGGAGCGTCCCTCTCACTCGAAGGGAGAAGCATGCCAGACAACAGGAGCCCAGCCCTTTGGCACCAGGGACTGGGGCTCCAGCCGCCTTAACATGTAGGCAATTGATCGGTGCTGAAGCTGACACCTAACCCCTTGGAAAAGGGGCTTACAGGGAACGGTGGAACAACAAAATCCAACTTCTGAGCGGTTGGCAAGTGGATAGGGTGTAGGGGAGGCAGAGCCCTGAGGACTATTGTCTCACAAATGGGAGTACCCCCCATCACCGGGACACCCAGGAAGAGGAACTCCACTAAACCCCTCCTTTTTCCATTAACATCAAGTCATGGCAGATGAGTTGAAGGATGCTCTGGTAAAGGGGGACAGTGTGGTACTCACCACACCTGCTAAAGACACCACACCAGGGTAGACTCTCTGCACACCACGTGGAGCCCAAGCAGCCTCGAGCTACTCCCAGGGTCAGCTCCCCATGCATCAATTTGCACACCGCTGAAGCTCAGGCAGGGTCCCAAGGACAGCCATTTCTGGAGCTCCTCTCTCCTCACCATCCCTTGTCATCTCTCCCCAGCCTGCTGAGCACACTCCCCTTTTATACTCTTCAGGGGTTCTACTCCCAAAGTTCTCCGGATCTGGCTGGTGCAGTTCTCATTCAGGTCCAGCTGCTCCTTGCCCCCTCCCTTCAGAAAAGGGCATGGTATTGCCTCCCTTTGCTGTCTCCAGATTGATGGACAAGCTCCACCAATCAAACAGCAGATCCTCGAGCCTGGGACTGTACCCAAGCCCTGAAAAAGGTAAGCCTGCTACATAAGCTCATTACAAATACAAGTAAGATGTGTTACAGAGCATTATCAGAACATCAGAAGAAGCTTTTGAAAGATGGTTATAAACCTATTAATTATAGGATTCTACGTAAGTCCCAATGTGATTTCAGACTACTGAAAAGGTACAATAGATATGATCTTTGTTGCTAAACAGCTGCAGAAATCACTAAAATCTTTACCTGGCCTTCACTGACTTGATTAAGGCCTTTGATTCAATCAACAGATAGCTCCTTTGGAAAAGCATAATGAAATTTGGATGCCCATCAAAATTTGTTAACGTCATTAGATTTCTTCACAGTGGCAGTATCCTAAGCAATGGCTTGAAAACAGACCCCTTCACTATTAGAACAGGAATCAAGCAAGGATGTGTTATTGCACCAATGCTGTTTTCTACCTATATCACAGATATTTCACATCTCATTACAGACAGACTTCCATCTGGAGTCAGCATCCAATATCACATCAGCAGGAATGTTTTTAATATCAACCAACTGTAGCCTGGGTATACCCAGGGGTGTGCCCTGTCCACCATTGGAAGGGATGGTGGTCAGGCAAGCGTGCTGAGAGAGGGGCCTGCCACCTGAGAGCAGTCATCTCCGGAGCTCCTCTCTCCTCGCTGTCCCTCACCACATCTCTCCCTTACAGCATACTAAGCACACTCTCCTTTTATACATTTCAGGGGCTCCACCTCCGAAGTTCTCTGGACCTGGCAGGGTGCAGTCTTGAATCAGGTCCAGACTTCTCCTTGGGAGAAAGGGTGTGGCCTTGCTTACCCTGGCTTGCTTCTGATTTGGCAGATGGGCTCCACCAACTGGAATTGCAGAATCTTGAGCCCAGGACTCATCCAGAGCTGAAAAAGTAAATCTGCTACACAATTATGTTCCAAATCCAAAATAACCAATACATCCATTACTGCTCTTCAATCTGCTGATCATGTTGTGTGCACCCACTCAGTTGAAGAGCTCCAGGTCTCTCTCCGTTGCTTCTCTGAAGGTTATGAATGGCTTGGACACACTGTCAACTTCACAAAAACCAACAGACTTTATCAGCCCACCCAAAACCAACCAGCTGCTTCTCTACACATTACAATTAGAAAGCAATCCTTGGATAATGTTGAAAATTCTCCTACCTGTATGACCAACTTTCCCTAAAAAGCAAACATAGTTGAAAATATTCAACACTAGATAAAATCTGCAAGTGCAGCCTTTGGAAATCTCCAAAATTGTGTCTTTGATGATCATGACATCAGGACCTAAACCATATGTTTCACCTACCAGACTTTTGTCATTGCTACATTGTTGTATGGGTGTGAAATTTGGATGACATATCAGAAGAACCTGAAAGCTTTGGAATGTTACCAACAATGTCTTCAGAAAATCCTTGATATCAGTTGGAAGGATAGAAGAATAAATACCAGCATTCTGTACCAAGCAAACACCATCAGCATAGAAGCCATGTTTATACAGCACCAGCTCCATTAAACAGGGTGCATTGGACAATCAGTTCCCAAAATAGGTCTCATACTTCTAACACACCAATGGTGACCACTCTAGAGGTGGGCAAAAGAAGAGATTCAAAGACATCTTCAAGGCCAAGCTGAAGACATGCAACATTAACATCAATGCTTCGGAAACTTGAACCCTAAATTATCCCCAGTGGCACCGTGGTGTATGACAAGGCATTGATCATTTTGATCAAACTTACCCCACTATGG
>NW_017729007.1:8320081-8324961 GCF_001723915.1 Gavialis gangeticus | reverse complement strand
AGCCCCATTAAACAGGGTGCATTGGACAATCAGTTCCCAAAATAGGTCTCATACTTCTAACACACCAATGGTGACCACTCTAGAGGTGGGCAAAAGAAGAGATTCAAAGACATCTTCAAGGCCAAGCTGAAGACATGCAACATTAACATCAATGCTTCGGAAACTTGAACCCTAAATTATCCCCAGTGGCACCGTGGTGTATGACAAGGCATTGATCATTTTGATCAAACTTACCCCACTATGGAGCCAGACAGATAAGAGAGACAAAGGGACAGAGCTGTGAGCCAACATCACCTAGATTCACTCTTTCATCCTGGAATTATTTGCCATGCCTGTAGTCAAATCTGTGGATTGCAGATTGGCCTTGTCATTCATCCCCATCAATGACTTCTCTATTTACTGGAAAACTTGTGCTCCTAACTGAGGGACTGCCACTGATGGCCAACCTTAGGATTCTATAATATTTTATTATAATTGATCATCCATATATTAAGCCATCTATTGATCATTTAAACATTTATTTATCATTTATAAATGTATCTTTTAATATAAATCATGACCCATAATCTTCTGCTCTTCTAGAAAGAAAAAGAACTAACAACAACTCATTTAAAAATACGTTTCTTGGAGAAATTGTCTGTCTGTCTGCCTGTCTGTTTGGTGATCTTCCTAAAGAGGCTTTCATAAAAAGGTGGAGAATTAAGACATCACTGACAAAAATAGTGTACATATAGCCTTCAGCTGAGACTTTAAGAAAAATATTCATGTCCTTATGTTATTCCAAAGAAACCACGGCAGGTTTACTGTTGCGGAATAAGTAACTCTTTTTAAACTACCTGCCGCAATGATTAATGATTTGTTCTAAATTATTTCTGTCTTGCACAGCTTCATATAATTAGGAAACTTAATGTGGAAACTACTTAGGCTTTAGAGGAGCGTACTGTTTTTCCAGGACCAATAAATTATAACTCTTAAGATTCACTGCCAGCATTTCAATCTCTGTAACTTTTGGGGTAAAATGCTAGCCTCATTGAAGTTGCTAGCAAAACTCATACTGACTTCAATAGGGCCAAAATTTCACCCCTTAAGTTTTTGCAAAATCTAAGTTACAACTTCTTCTTTGAAGAAGGGGAAACCAAAGTTTTCTATTCTGTATATGGTGATATTTTAGATATTTTCCTTAAGAAAAACCAGTTGTGGTTAGAGTACAATGATAAAATCAGAAAAAAATACCACTGAAAGAGCTTTTATTTTCCTACATTCTCGTTTTCCCCAAGAGAACTGAGACTACAAATACTCAACAAATCTTTCTGGAACAGTCTGGAAGAAACTTTTCCGCCTTTCAAAGAAAGGTAAACAAAATAGCAGAAAATAACAGATTTATATGTTACACAATTATTTTAGCAATTCCAACAAACAGTCTTTAAATAGTAGCAATAAAAGAAGAAATCTAGCAGTATGAAAGAAGTCACTAAGGAGGAAAAAATAAGACACCATGAAATATTGCAAATGAGTGCTGGTTCCCTGGAGAAAAGTAATAGCTTTTTAAAAAAATTGAAAGAGCTTTGAATTCAGTTTTAATTAAACTGGGGACTTCATTTCACCCCAGACATGCAAACTGAAAGAAAACTGATATTCATCCTGGCACATCTACTGAAAAGTCCTCCCAAAGCTACTATGAGAACTGCCAAAGGTACATTTACTAAAGATAATCTCCAAGCTCAGAGGAGTTCTTTATATTTCATTATATATAGATATACATATACATATATACTTAGAGATATATAGATATACATATCTATGTCTGCACACACACATACACACATGCATGCACACACACACACACACACACACACTATATATACACATGTATAATGTCAGAGGTCCTAGAAATTAAACAGCAGTGAACAGTTTTAAGGTAAGATCCAACTGTCCACAATTTCTGAATTACAGCTACACGAGAGGCATGCAATAGATTCTCAACTGCTGTAAGTTACTTTGTTCCACAATGGTGATATTTGATTTATAGTCTGGACCTGGGTGGAAAATGTTTTTCCCTTCCTATGAAAATATTTAAGATTTTCAAAGTTCTGCATCACGAAGCAGGCAAGAGCTTTCAAACTTTTTTACATACAGATAGATACCAGAATAGCCAATAGGTTGGTAGTAGAGCTATACAAAGCTTTATGCTGATTTGCTGAAAGCTATTGTTGCTGATTTGATTCAATGGAGATTTGGCCTGATTCAATGGCTGAATCTCTGAATCTGAATTGAATCAGGAGACCCTTTAATCTCTCTGAATCAAATCGGAACCCTCCAAATCAATTCAGAGAGATTCGGAGAGATTTGGAGATTGAGACATAAACACAGCTTTAAATGTTTCTTCTACATACCTCAAGGTACCAGGCAGGTTGTGAATGCGTGATGCTGGGGTAGATGGAGGCTCCCACAGGAGTGCAGGGGGGTCCCCAGCACCCTCAGCAGCAGACCCAGAAATGCACCAAAAGTACTTCTGGTCCACTTCTGGGTCCACTGGGGAGAAAACTGAGGGTCACTGTGCCTCCTTGGCTCAGTGACTGGTGCCTCCTAGGTCTGGGGGGGGCACCCGGGGTCCTCCTATGGCTGATTGATGAGCCAGGAAGGTGCAGGGGGGGCCCCAGTATGCTCCCCGGCAGACCCAGAAATGAAACAAAAGTACTTCTGGTCCACTTCAGGGTTCACCACTGAGCATGTGTCCCCCCGCCCCCCACACACTCCTGTGGGATGCTCCATCTGTCCCACCACCACAGGATTCACAAGCTGCACCTGGTACCTTGAGGTGTGTAGAAAAAACATTTAAAGCTGTGTCTATGGCTGAATTGCTGATTCTCTGAATCAGCACTGGATCTTCAGATTTGGTTTCAGCTGAATTGAATCGGAGACAGTGATCCAAATTAATTAATTGAATCACTGTTCCCAATTCAGGTCAAATCCAAATCTGAACTGGATACAGCCCATTTCACAAACCCCTAGTTAGTAGTGAAGACCCTCACCAGATAGGTGGATAACTACCAACCACCAGGCTATACAGTAGAACTGGAATTGTCACTTGCTTAGTTTACAGCAGGCTGCCAAATTAAGGATGAGCCACTCAGTTGTCTGCTGTGGCTTTTACTTCAAAGGGTGCTGCTTCTCTGATCAGTTGGAGCTTGTCAGCACTCCCATATAGCCAATCAGAGAAGCAGCACCCTTCAATTAAAGTCGCAAGAAATAGGTAGAGTCCCTCAGTGGTCTTGTGCAGCTGTTTTCTGTGGTTCTATATATCCTCAGATGCTTCCCAAACTCTCATCTTCATTGGAGGAAAGGCAGGCCTCCAGTGAATTAATATATATCTAGTGTATTAAGATATACCTTTCTTATTGGAACTGTTACACTTTGTATAAATACTTACATACCCATAGGAGCAGCCAAGTGGGTGGAAGGCAGCTGGGAGCTAGAATGGGAGCGCCACATACTAAAGCAGGAGCCACCCAACTGAAGATTCCTCCTTGCCCACAGCAGGAGAAGGAGCTGCTGTTGAAAACAATGGGAGCTGAGCAGTACTTGGGCGGCTGCAGCTGTACTGGCAGCATCCTTGCTGGTAAGCTGTGTGCTGGCCAGGGCCAGGCCTGGGGCCAGGGCTGGGGCTGGGACTAAGGCCAGGTCAGTGAGCTAGGCCTGGAGCATGCCAGGTGGGGCTCGGCCCCATGCAGAACTTCACAGGGCCAGTCACAGACTGCATCACCCAGGCAAGCTCTGTTACATGTACCCCCGGTCGTCTCCCTCCCTTCATCCCATGTCTGGCTGCCAAGACCTAGTGCCCAGATGCCCCCACACACACATATGTGTATGTGCTTCCCAAACACCCCCCACAAGGCAGGGGCTGTCCTGCAACCCCACCCCATGAACGTATGGCAGGTGAATGTAGAAAAGGGAGAGGATCAGAAGGGGACTAAGGAATGCAAGACTAACCCTTATATAGCCACTCTCCATGTGGGCCCTGCTGCATCTTCATGTCCCTAAACAGGCTGCTCTTGTGCTGATCACGGAGATACCTACAACTAACTCAGGAAAATATTAGACAGAAGCCATGTCTACACATGAGGTTTACTGTGGAATAAACTAATTGGTTGCAGAGTAAAGTGTCACCAGCTACACGTGCAATGGTATTGGTAAACAAATTTATGTTGGCATAAGATAGTACTGACAGAGACAGTCAGAGACAGTACTATTTTATGGCAGGTAATTTACTTTGATTAAATGCATGTGTAGATGCTGACCAGAGGTGTAAATTGCACCTGTTCAGCCCAGCCAGCTGGGGGCCAGACTCCTGCCTGCCCCCTAGCCACACAGCTCCATGTTTTCAGTATCCTCATGCCCCAGCCAGCCCCAACACCATTTGATGATGCAGCCCAAAGCCCGGGGCTGATCCCTCTGTGCCCCTGCCAGTCAGAGCCTTCTCCACCTTGGGTAAAATTGCTGCTGTCCTGTGTGCACATGTAGATACTGTGCCCAGGAGTAGGTTACTCTGACTCAAACTGCTCCAGAGTTTATTGCTTTGCTTTAATTGCACAAAGATTTCATGGTTTTCATAGACATTAGGGCTGGAAGGGACCTTGGAAGATCGAGTTCAGCCCCCTGCCCAAAGGGTCATAGGATCCCAGCAAGATAAGTATCCAATTTTCTCTTGAAGGTGTTCAATGTAGGAACTTGAACCACCTTCAATGGCAGTCTCTTCCAGGCCTTGAGGTCTCGGACAGTAAAGAAATTCTTCCTTATGTCCAGCCTGAAACAGTCTTGCAGTAGTTTATAACTGTTCGACCTCGTCATGCCTTGGGGCGCTCTGGTGAACAAACATTCCC
>NW_017729007.1:8305543-8319810 GCF_001723915.1 Gavialis gangeticus | reverse complement strand
CTGATGAAAGACTGACACAAAGTACCCATTTAATAGGTTGGCTTAATAATGTGGAATAACATGTAGACATATCCAGAGAGGTTTCTGAAATTCATCTTCTCCTGTTGGAGGCAAAGTCAGATCTGAGTCCATGGCACTGTCACCTAGCTCCCCCTGCAAGGCATACACAGATGCTTAGCCTAAGTTGAATATGTGTTGAACTTTGAATGACCTTCTGCTTGGAAGCATTCCTAGTTAGCTCCGAAGGTGCTGGAAAATAGTACCTAGTGCACAAACTGTACCATGTGCAGAGCCCTAGTGTGCTGGTTGCACTGCCCCTGTAAAGGTTTTGTGGTAACTGACAGAAAATTGAGTGTGGGTTTGGCTCTGTGTGGGTGGTGTGATGAGAGAGTGTGTTTTCCTTGTCTGTGTGAGTCTAAATCTGTCAGAGCGGTGAATGAATGAGCTGGAAGCAGCTTTGTGGTGTATTGGTGCACTGGTGTGGGTGATCATTGTGTGGTGTTGTGTACTGGGCTACGCTGAGACTGTGGAGGTCCAATGAGCCAAGCGCACTCTCGCCAGCGAAGGCAGTATAGAGCTGGCCATTATCCCCTGCAACCATGACTCCTGAGATTCCACCTGTCCTCACAACTGCTGGTCTCCTGTGAGAGTCGTCAGGGTTGGCTCCCTGGGTGTGCATAACACTTAAGCAGTGGCCCTTGGCCCTCTAGTGTAAGTATACCTCTCTCCCTTTGTTTCTCCCTCTTCTCTTCCTTACAAGCAGAAGGTAGGCTGCCACCAAATAATCCTTCTTGGTGTGATCCATGCTAGTTGTGATCTGAAGTGGCAGAGATCCAGCATCCAATAAAGATTTCCCCTTAGTATAATAAAAATTACTAGGTCTCCAATTGGTGTTTTTACTTGTTAAAGCTGTTATTTGAATTGCTTATATTTACTTGTTACTTACCTGTTGTTAATTAATAAACCGTTTAATTTGTGTCACTCACATAACAGCCTGGGAGTCTCTTACTAGTCATCGTACAAACAATTGCTGGATTGATAAGGTGGTGACAGATACACCTAGTCAGTTCGTTAGCCGAGGAGGGGAGGCAAGAATCACCCACTTGGAACCAGACTATTGGGTCTGCCGTTAATTGGGCAGTGCTAATTAGTTGCTAATTAAGTCCAGGTCAACACTCCCTAAAGCTGAGGTATCTGACTCAAGGCAATAGAAGAGCTATTACTCTTTCTGGGATTCAAAGCATGTGGAGGATCACAGAAGAATGACACCTCCATTATTTTTTACCTTCCTTAAAACAAAACCAACCCCACCAAAAAAAATCCATTGATTTCAGTATGAAGTACATCACCTCTCTCCTTCCATTTAATCTTGAACATTAAGAATGAGGAGATGAGTGTTCCAAAGGCTGCTATGAAGTCTATTGGTTTAGGACAGTCTTGTGCTTTTTTTCTCTATATCCAGTTGTGATAGCAGTCTAGAATCCAAGATTTTCCCATGACACATTCCTTTCTGCTTTAACAGAAAGTGTGGAGAATGGCCTCAGCTCCATCTAACTCAGAGCCTGGTGATTAGGTCTCTTCCCTAAAAGGAAGATGTGGGTTAACCTCCCCTAAGGTTGAGGTAGGCCTAGAACCAAAGGCCTCTCTTCCTATGGAAGTACCTTAACCATTAGGCTACTAGGCAAAAAATGTGTAATGGCACATTTGCACATGAACTCAGAGTTACTTGGTGTGATTTTTGGAGGGATTCAAAGCATGTGGAGAAGCTGAGATTTATGAGGTTGTTAGATAGAATAGGATCCCAGTAGAGGCAGACATCTTTGAGTTTTTGTGGCTTAGACACCTGTAAAGCCACAAAAGATCCATACTACCATGCTCAGTATTTCAAAACCTTTGAACATGACTAATAAAACCATTCTTTTTCATGTTCCACAGCTTTTTTAATAGTGGATCCTGAATAGAGTCAATCAAAGATTTCCTCTACAAAGTGCCAAAACTCACAAAACACTGAAATCTGGAAAGTCACAATTTACTATAACACACCATCATTATCCTTAATAGAAAGAGAAGTGTAGGGAAGGGTCCAGACCTTTTACCTACAAAGAACAGTACAAGTGAAGGGTAAGAATCTCGTAGATCTGTGACTGAGTAGACAGTGCTTCCGCAAAGTCTACTGTGATACTTGGGTAAGATACCTGTGTGAGAGCACAGGTTCATACTACAGTTCTTAGGTGGTCTGAAGGAAAGAAGTGTGGTACTCTGGTAATAACAAAAATACAGAACAAAAAAGTGTACCAAAATGAAAAATTCAGTTAGTATGTACAGTTGTCCTCTAGGCAAAAATTACATCCATCTAGTATTATTCAAGCAATGACACTGTCTTCTATGCAAGAGATGTAGGCAACAGTGTGGACTTTGATTTGACGATTTTAGAGCCAGATAATCAGATACGGGAAAACAAAGTTGTTAAATGTATTATGTCTGGATTTTTCCCTAGACTGCTGGTGTTAATTTCCTTGTAAAAAAAAACTGTGTTTTTAAACAAGGGGAAATAATTGACTAGTAAGGGGGCAGTGATCTTCTTTTCTTAGAAAGAATCCTACATCTAATCCATTGCATTATATGTAGTAAATCTGCTCAAGATACCTACAAAACAAAACAACAAAAAATCCGCCTCTCCACTGTCTTTCTTTATTTTCACACCAAAAGCACATAAGCATAAGTAAACACAATTCAGGATGCAGTGGTAGATTTTACTTGAAAATGTACCGTTATTTATTGCCTACCCAGCTTTGATACTTCAGAGTAAATATCATAAACAAATGCCCAAGAAACTCAACTTTTAAAATGGTCACTTTGAAATGAAAGTTGTAATTTCTCATTACAATTACAAAGTCATGTCTACACTGCATATTCACTGTCTTCCTCAAGGGTGTTATACTGCTTCAAATGACCTTCATCCTAAAACAGAAACCAGCCTAAACCACATGTCCACCTAACACTTTGCATTGGCTGATAATCACTGCTGAGTGGCAGTACTGATTAGCCTGCCTCCTCCTTGATAATGAGCCTGCCCATGTGCTCATTTCTTTTGGTTATGAACTGATTTCTTCTGTCTGATCCTCAGTCATCCTGTATTGATATGGAGCATGATAAGGATGCTGCACAGGCATGGTTTTTGTATCTTAACCACTGAAGTAGTGGTATTCCATCTGAGCAATTCCATCCTGTAGCTAACAGAACTTTCCCAGTGAAGGTTTAATGAAAGCTTGCAAGTTCCTGTGAAAAGTGTCTGCTGGCTCATCATCTCTCTTCTTATAAAAACTGTTTTTTTAAAGAAAAAACTGACCAACTGTCACCATAATACCCTGCTACCCAATGAGGAGAGTTGCAATAGCATTGTCCTCCAGCAGGACCCCCTGTCAATTTGCAGTACTGTATCTTTAATCCTTCAGACACAGGAATATTTCTGTGGTACAAAAAACCCACAAAAATATTTTTCTATGCTTCCCATGAAGCTCCAAAATAAGTGATGATAAAATATTGAAAATACTTTTTTTTCCACACACTCCTCCTCTGATTGTTCTCTCCCACCTCAGCTGTGCTTCTTTTGAAATGGTCTTTTTTTTTCCTACCTTAAGAGTCCTGTAGGCTCTCCTATACACCTTTCCTTATCATACACACAAACTCCACCTGTTGTCTTTACATAGTCCATTTTCCTTTTCCAATGTGTCTGTCCCCTTCCTGTTCTATCTCCTTACCAGACATATAGAAAAGCAGCTTCAGGATGTTAACAAACAGTGTCCTATGAACATAATTATCACAGCAATATAACTCAAGCAACACATGACACACTGGTTACTTTTGCAAGACAAGATTTTTTTCTTACCCAGGAGCATCACAACTTTATTTTTCTTTTATTACTGCTCATTATTTTCTTTGTGTACTGAAGTCAGTGAGTTTCAGAGCATGTGCCTACTAATTTTGACAATCGCAGGTCAATACTTCTTACCTTTTAAAGATGGTAAAACCCCCACAATGTAATCATTGAATACATGATTTGATTTCATTTTTCTACTGTTAACTAGAACTTACGTTTCTCTCTCAGTAATCACACAGATATTTTAAACCTGATCCTAAAATCCTACCCGTGCAACAAAACCGCCCACAAAGCTCTCCATTGACTTTAGGGGCCTGCCTCTGTCGACTGTTTCTTTAACTCAAAATGGGGGCAAGGGAGTTGTGGTGGATGAAGGGCAAAGGGTATATTGTTTTTGTTTTTTGCTGCAACACTGTGTAGCTATATAGAGCCTCAGTCCCTGGTTTCTAAAGGTTCATTGTCCAAAGTTATTCATGAGTGTGCTTTTTGGTCCTGAAACAATTTACTGCTTTTGCAAATGTTTTTGGCCTGAAATGTCAGTATTGCATCAATCTGATGAAAAATCTGTGTATATTTGTGAAAGTAACCACAAAAAGTGTTCTTACGAAAAGGACTGGATGCCATGGAGGGCAGAGGAGGCCAGGATATAATAGTAAACGTTCACACCTACTTAAAGCAAAGTGAGTTGCCTAGTAGGATATTTATAGTCTGGTAAAGGCAGTTCAATAAGCTGTTGCCTTAGAAATAGGAACATATTGTACTTTTTAGTCTGCACTGTGAGTGGATGCAGATATGTTAGGATTATAATACAAATTTAGTCAACCATTCAAATGCTAAATGTGGTAGTGTGATAAACCTGCACTCTTCACCAAAAGCCATCAAGTCTTCCCTCACTATATTGATGTAAATATTGCTGTTCATTTTACTGGGCTTCATGGTTCTGCTTTTCAACATTTTTCTTTTTTTGTTACTAGGCAACCTAAGCGATACTGTTTCACACAGAGAGAAGCTTATCATTTATTTTAATGGGAAAGATCCATGACCAAAAATAAAAGCTTTTGCTCTGATATTATGACAGGTAATATATAAATGGACACTTCCAAGGTGAAACAAATATGAATTTTTGTACCTGATATACACAATGAACAAGCTAGCATGTTGAATTAGAGCTGAGACTTTAAAACAGACTCAGTGTTGGCTGTGCTCCTTCCCCAGTGAAGCCAGTGGCAAAATTACCACGGAATTTAATGATAGCAGAGTTAAACTAGTACTGGACATTTTCAAAAATCTTACCATTTATAAAAATTGCTCCACCCAATCTATGCTAGGTGCAAAGCAAAGACACTTAGAATTCAAGAATGTGAGCTAAATATATTTAAGGTTAATGTTTATCTTTTTTTTTCTTATTAAGTTTGAATCTTGCTGTAGCCAGCTGGTTGCAGAGAGGCAATCGGTTTTGGTCTAAAAACATCTAATTGAGTGTTTTGTTTTGTTTTGCTTTTTTATAGTGAAGAACGATGGTAAGTGAGGAGAGCTATAGGAAAGGAAAGAAAAATCATATATAATGAGCAATATTTCTAGAGATTATCTGAAAAATAAGTGAGACAGATATCTAAGAGAGACAGCATTTTGGGTTTTGACTCAAAGAACAGGGCTGTTTTTCAGAAACTGCACATAAATGAATCTGGCTCAGAGCCTAAAAGTTTCTCTCTGTAATAGATTGTGCTGCAGGCATGTAATACAATGCATCAGAGTAGCTCTTTTACACCTATAACATAAATCATGATGCCATTCACTCAGCCTTTAGTCTTCTGAAAATATGCTTAAGTGATACTTAAGCCAGCAGCAACCTGAGCTGAGAATCAGCAGACACTAAGTGCTCTATTAAGCACTGCTATTATGTTAGCTTTACTAATTTATCAGTATACTCTTTTCTTTTATTACTTCCTTTTTCCTTGTTTTGGTTAGGTTCCCATTTAACCCTCTGCATCCCTACCCAAATGCCCTGAATCGTGATGATTCTTTCTCAGTCTGTCCAAGCAGAATAGGCTGTAGCTCGTTACCAGGGATTTGGGTTTTCCGTTTGCTGAAGAAAAATGTGAATTTCCTCCTTTCAAGGAGAAAAACATGGGAACCCACCAGTTTCCCCTTACAGGCTGGCAGTGTTCCAGCCTGCAAAGGGCTGCTTGGGGCTGAAGGGAGCAGGAGGAAGGCAATAAGAGGCAGGGGGTGCCACGGGCATGTGCGTGCATGTGCACATGCACTTGGCCAGCAATACAGCCTCACGCAGTATGGTGAAGAGCAGCTCCCACAGCTACGTGCAGGTAAATGTATGGGGGGCATAGGCAACACATAGAGGGGCAGGCACAACTTGTGGGGAGATTGAGTGGCTTGCACCAAGCCCTTACAGTGAGGGAGGAAGAGAGGCAGAGTTGGGGGCTGGGCCCTAGAGCCTGTATGTGTGACAGTAGGGCCTGGCCAGGGAACAGGATGGAGTCACAGGTGGGTCATTGTGGGGGAAGAGAGGGCAGCTCCCCACTGCTGTGCACACACGAATCTAAACAAACATCACACCCTCAAAAGGTATGAAGATCCCCTCTGGGTTGGGTACCAGACACAACTTACTATGCTACATAGCAATGCAGGATGACTGGGGATAACAGTTCAAACAGGGAGAGGTTGGGCATCGGAGTTAATGCGTCACAGTGGCATGGGGGGAGAGGCACATGCCCCTCCAGATTTCTTCATCCACAGTGGGGCACGGGGCTGCAGCCTGGCTGGACTAGCACTGGGCAGGAGCCATCACTGTGGCCCAGTGGACGAGACCTGGTGTGGGAGGGCAGAGTGGGACAGTGAAACTCATTACTGTGGCAAAGTAGGACTCCCCACCTAGCCACAGTGCTAGGTTCCCCGCTTGCCTTTGGGCACTCCTCCCACCTGACTCTCCTGCCATGCCTTGTTCTTATTAATTAGGATGTCAGTTAAGCAGGAGGCTGCCCCTTTTATGCTCCGATGCCAGGTGGCACTATCTGCAGATCTGAACCTCCCCTACACTGCAGCCCATTCCTCACAGATGGCATCCAGCTGTTAGTCACACCAGCCCAACACTGGGCTCCAGAATCCTCTTATCAGGACCTCCCTTTGATCCCTGCACTCAGGCAGCCTACTCTGCCATCATTTGGGCTGCTGAGCTCCCTTTAGCTATCTCCCCTCTCGGGCATGGTCCCCCTGGAACCTTCAGCCAACACAGGCCCTGGCCTCACCTCTAAGGCCAGGCGGGACCCCAGGCCCTCTGCTCTGGGCATCCTTCATGGTGGGCCCCTGGTCCTTTTGACCTTTCTGGTCCTGGCTCCAGCATTGACCAGTCAAGGGGGTAGCCTACCTCTGGCCTCTCTCACTAGCCCCACTCTCTCTCAGGTTCACCTTCCTGGATGTCTGAGCTGAGGTACCTCACACCACGACTGGTGCTCCAGGGTCTCACAAAGGACTCTCATTGCCCCCCCCCCCAAACCAGCAGGTCATGGTGCTACTTAAGATCTTACTTTTGACCCACACTCGGCCTCCCAGCAGTGAAGGACTTACCGGGGTCAGGACTCACCGCTCTCTCTCTTGGGCTGAGACCCCTTTACTCGGCCTCTGGCCCAAACTTCAGCCCCAGGCATCTGAAGACCTACCTGGGCCTGCTCTCCTCACTCGGAGCTCCACACCGCCTCCTTCCCTCGGGTCTCCACACCACCCCCTTGCTTGGGGCTACTTTTCTCTGCCCCCTTCACTCAGGGCTCCACACCCAGGGCTTCCCCCTTTAAATGATACCTAGGGGCTTCCCCTGCTGCTCTTCCAAAGCAGGCTCCCACCGGAGCCTGTGGGAGCCCCCATGTGGTGAGCACCCTCAAATGTGCTCCACCACATTTATTGCCACCATCACCGCAAGCCCCACAGTGAGGCAACCCCTGCCACTGCCATGGGGAGGGCACAAGCCTCCCCCACTCCAGCAGCAGGCAAGGGGTGCCTTACCTTGGCAGTGTGGCTGGCATGGGGATTGCAGTGGTGGTGGCAGAAGCAATGAGTCTTGCCATGCATCTCCTCCCTCTTGTACTGTGCCATGGAGACAGCTCCTGCCTGATGTCAATCCAGCCAGGCTGAAGCCCCATGCTCCACTGTGGGCACAGAAGTCTGGGGGGACAGTGCCTCCCATGCCATCTGACACATTGCCTATGGCATCATCTGTGATCAGGCACACCCCATGCTCCACACACCCCCACACTCCCACACTGGGGGCTGAGGCCTGGGGGCAGGTAGCAGTGGGTTGGAAGTGAGGGGCACCAGCAGGGATGGAGGGCTGAGGATTGGGAGTGAGGGGGACTGGCAGGGGAAAGTGGCTGTGGGTCAGGAGTAAGGGGTACTGGAACGGCTGGTGGGGCTGTGGCTTGGGAATGAGGGCCACCAGCACATCCAAGATGCTCAGCACCACAAAGCAGCAAGGGGGAACACCTGCAGCTGGACCTATGCCCTGGTGAGCAAAGGGGACAGGAGGAGCTCTAATTTTCTGTGATAAAAAAGCCAAAATCAAACATCAAAATAGGTATTTAAAATGTATTTTATTGTCATAATTGAGGCACTGGTAGGCTTCCAAATTTCTTTAAAATTGCAAATATATCAATACAACCTTATGTTTAACTGATACCTATATATATAGTGGCATTTCATTTTAATCACAGAAGGCTAGGGATTTGGGGGTGTGGTTTATCAGAGAATTTTGGATTTTTTAACAGAAAACCATGATCCTGGCTTATTACAGAACCAGATAAGGTAGGTCATACTGAAGATAACATTGAATTTCCTTAATCTCTAGATTCAGCATGCCATGAGGCTACAAAAGCCTCACCCTAAGTGGAAAATAGACCATCACCCTAAGTGGAAAAGAAGGCAGAGACTGGGCTCTCTTTCTACAGAAGTCACTATAAGGGCCTTTTCTCGTTGAAAGTAGGGGCCTATTTTCTGAAATCAGAGAAGTTGCTGGGGATCTTGAGAGGAAGTTGATACCTTTTGAGGGTGTGATTTTTAGTTTAGATTACAGAGAATGCTGTGGCTTGTGTGTAACTGCCCTCCTTGGATTAGGTTCCTTTCCCTTCTGCTTTCTATTTGCTCTTGGGTTTCAGTATGCTTACAATAATTCTAAACAACCTATATTGTCTGTTTATCTTGTATTAAATTATACTGAATTTAATCAATTTTGATCACATGATTGGAAGCTTCGGTCGGTACCCTGAAAAGACCAGGAAGATTTTTTTCTTCTTCTTCTTGATAGGAACTATGCTCCTGTGTTTGGCATTTTGCTTGATAGATTTGTTTTGCTTTCTATTTCTTGTTTTTGATTTTTCTGTCTTTCTCTGAAGCAACAGAAGCTGAAAATGGTGCATAGGGCAGAGAGCCTGAAAAAATAGCCACCTAAGGTAAGTCAGGATGGGAGGACCTAGTGGAAGAGGGCCTTGGGGAGATCTAGGGGAGGAAGGGGTAAGAAGGCTCTGAGGGGGCAGGCAAGGTCTGTGTGTGTGTTATGGGGTTTGGGAGGGTGTGGCAGGATTGGGGGAGTAGGGGGGTGGGGCTCTGTCTCCCACCCCCTGGGACCAGGGGCTATTCTTAACCTCCCCTTCTCACTCTCTCTACCCTCAGATGAACAATGCCTCTGGAAAACCAACTTTATCCCATCCCACCTTCCCTTCCCCCCAACCCTGACTTACTTGCTCCATTTCCAGCAGTGGCAAATGCTGGTAAAACTGGCACCAGGAGTGGCTTCAGGATGAGGGATTTGGCAGGTTGTGAGGTGGGGAGGGGAAGACTGACTTGTCCATGGTGGTGGGGGCACGATCTGGGCTGGGAGGGGAGTCCAGGGGGCTAAAAATATCCTAGTGCCAGGGAGGGTGTAGAAAAAGCACAGCCCCAAAACTCGGGCCAGTAGCTGATTTTTCCCAACCCTGGGGCTGTGCTGGGAACCACACAGAGGTTCAGGACAGTTTAACTGATCTAAAAATGGCCAAATTTGATCTAAGGTAAGTAAACCTCAGAGATAGAGTTAACTTAGACTGGCCTAACTAAGAAGCTAAGTGTGAGGTCCATACCTGGGTGAACTAACTTGGACTGGGTGGCTATTTTAAATATGATCTAACCTCCCTGAACATCTGTATGCACCTTAAGTGTTCTCAGTGGTCCTGAGAACCTCTCAGGTACCTGGCTAAGAGAGAAGCTAACTGCCAGTTTTGGTATCTAAAAGGAAAATACTTTCAGGTCAGACTGACAAGGACTTCTTGTTGTTGCTGTTCTCCTCCTCTGCGGTACAGGGAATGGTCCACTTAAGTTCATCTGGGCATGTTTTGCCTAACAACAAGCCACTGCAAAAGTTCAAGGCATTGGTGGTATACTTAGTCTCTCTACTCCCTTTCTATGGCACATAATAATTTGTGAGGCCTTTGGGGCTCTTGGTGTGTGAATGAAGGTTTGGTTTTCTTTGGTTTCAATTTCTTATACATTAAGGATCCTAAATTCACTGTGTTATGTTAAGAGGTGTGTGAGCAGGCCCCTTACTCAGCTTTCTTATTAAGGCCAGTTTACTCTGCATCTTGGGTTTTTAGCCAATTTATTCTTCATGGGCCAAAGGTGTCCCCACAGACAAACATCAAACCATAAAAAAGATGTGAAAACAACAAATAAACAGGTAGATAAACCAAAATACCCAGCAGTCTTTCTTCAGGCCCTAAGAGAGCAGCCCAGGATCCATGCTTTTCCCCACTGCCCCTTCTCTTTTCCAATTGCTTCTAGAGCTTTTAAGCCTCTTTCTCCACCTTAATTCTTTCATCAGTTGCAGCTGCTGTCAGCCTTCCAAGCAGGCAGACTCTTAACTGCTGACTACCTGCAGCTGAGTGTCAGGCTGATCTTCAGGATGAGCACTTCCTTACAGGATGCCTTGTGCTTTCTTGTGTGCATACAGGACACAGATGTCAGACTATTACAGGTTCTAATACATGGCTGCCTGTTGCTGGGGCCTACAGTTGAATAACTAAGACTAAGTACAGACAGGTGAAAAGCCTGAGGCCGAATTGATTCAATCTTCACAGGTTACTCTAAGTTGTGTAGACTGAACCATTAAGCAAGGGAACAGACATTCACTTTTGAGTCCAGAAACGCAGCTACATGCCTTCAGTGGCTGAAGCCAGAAGCTGGGGAAGAGGTGCTAGAGCACGCTTCCCAGCTCAGCTGGTGCAAACAGCTTGCACCAAGGCTAGCCTGCCCACACTGTGAGGGGGGAACTGTGGGGAGGTGCAAAGCATCCTGGAATGCTGGGAGACTGAGAGTTAACTTGAATCTGGAGGGGATCTGAGAGGGGATTCAATAAACTAATTTAACCTAAATCAGGGCACAGACAGAAATGACAATTTTTGCCTGATCTGGCCACAAAAAGCAGTTTAGAGCTGTGACCAAACACAAGTGCACAGCTGCAGACAGCTTCAAAAATGGCTGATCTGGTGAAAATCTGACCCCTCATTGTATGACGTATTAGATGAAGATGTTTCAAAATGTAGAGTCTTTGGTAACTAGTGCTTGCAAAACTCCCATCCTGACACTTTTCATAATTGGATGGGGGAGACAGAGTAGAGGGAGTTGTGGGGGGTTTTCAGTCCCCCCTGAAGGGTGGAGTGGGTGTATTGGAGTCTCCCTCCCCCGCAAGTTTGGGGGGCTTCTGTTCACCCACAGCATCACTCAGCACCAGCTGGGGAGCCCCAAGAATGAGCTCCCTCTGCTGCCTTTCCTCCCTCCCATTCTGAAAACAGGGAGCACTGGTAAAGAGCAGTGGCCATTGCTACGGGGACCTGGCTGCAGGCTCTGAGCCTCAGCTAGATTCCCCTCCCCCTGGAACCAACAGGTCTGGTGTTTGGTCTGGGGTAACACTGTAATTCAGAACATTTTGCAGAAAATATTCTGAGTTACTGGTGGGAGCTGCACTTCTGTCTGCATTCTCAGTTAAATCTGATGCTACATCCTTCCAAGCTTATCTTTAAACTGATTTTGGCCATTTTGAAAGTGATTTGTGTGCACTGAACTTCTTTGTATTACACATTTTGTAGCAGGGCACTGAGGTGCCTGCTACTAGGTGAGCCGGGACCATGAACCAGGTGCTGGTTGCCAAGGCAACCAGGGGAAGCAAGTAGCCAACACCTACATGGTCAGCTGACAGGAAGGGGGCAGGGCCTGGTCCTTATATAAGACACAGGTGGAGGCCAGGAGGGGCTCCTGCATGAGACCAAAGGAGAAGGAGCTCTGCCCTGACTGAAGAAAGGGAAAAGCCTGAATGTGGGTGCAGTTGGTGATATGGGTGAGAGAGGCAGCACTTGTGGTGTGGCTCAGAGGATGTTTTAGCCGTGAGGCCTGAATTTTAATTATAGTGTGGAGGCTTCTGTTTTGTGTTTCTGGTTTACTCCAGAGGGCCAGGTGAGTCTATAAGGGGATGGAGGAGGCCTCATAGGAGAAACATATAGTGTGGGAGCCCCAGCCCTGAGCGCGGGCAGCCAGAAGGCCCCAGAGAGAGAGGGCAAATGAGACAGACAAACATCCGGTCCATCAGCGAGGCTTGGGGCATGGTACAAGCTGGTTGGAGCCATGCATAGCCCATGAGGCAGAGGTGTACCTGAACACCTGTACCGAACACTGGTCCGGCATACTGCAGGAACCATAGCCAAGAGGACAAAGGGCAGCCTCCCTATGATTTAGAAGATCAAAGACATGGTGGGCGAGATTCTGAGGGTACTTGGAACACACTTGGCACAGTACAGAGAGGAGATCTAGGGGCAGCACGGCGACCCTGGGACTCCATCCTGCTATACATTTGAACCAGTTTCCAGTCACTTATACCAGTTTGTATAATTTCTGTCCCTAGGCTAGGTGTCCTATCCCAGTCCTGTGTTCCTACATTACTACTCATTGTCAGTGAAGTCTGCAGAATTGGGTCTTATCTACTTATTTTTTGTAACTTATGTTTGGTAGTTTATCTTGTTGTGCATAAATTGTTCAGATGAGGTTTTAAACTAAAGATAAATCCTTCTAAACCTTTTTGATTTTTTTTAACCCTAAATTCACAAATTATTCAAATGCATCTCTAGCTCAGAGAAAATATGAAGGGCTTCTTTCAAACTAATTGGGAACAGAGAGGCTGGAGTGCTGGCTGGTGAAACTGTCAGAAAAAAGTCAGAAATAGTGGTGAATGTGGCCCTTAAATGGAGAAGAGCATTGCTGCTTGGTGCACAGGACTGATTGAAAAGCAGGTTTAAATCTCTGAATAAGGAAATAGTTTCCTGTTGTTTCTTCCTGCTATGCTCAGGAAACTGGATATTGTGTGCATTTGCTATAAAGATAGTGTTTCACATAAGATGTATGGTCCTACCCTCAGTTTCTCTTACAATAAAGAACAGAGCACAAGGCCTCAAAGAGTGGCTAACCATTCAGGCCACAGAAAAATACACGAACATTAAAGTATTTATTTTAACACAGTTCAGGTACCTCAGCGCTGTCCAACTCCTCCAGCCTTTGGGCTTGATAAACAGTGTGGGGCAGTCTCCAGGCCACATTGGACCTAAATCCCAGCCCCAGCATGCAGGGCCAGTCTGGCACAGATCAGTGCTGCACGCAGTGCCTGCCAGCACCAGCCTGCAGCTCGTGGGTATAGCTGACACAAGACACACATGAGGGGGGCCACATAGGGCTAGTCCTGTGCGCTGGCTCTGCATGGGGCTAGTCTGTGGGTCCAGTCCAGCCTGGTTCCATAGCCAATGCTCAAAGCTGGAGGGGCACTATATGCAATGCTCACCTTGGATTTCCCCCTGTACCACACACAGCATACGCATCAAGTCAAGCCCCATATACCGCATGCAGTATTCACTGGCCCCAGTCTGGAGCTTGCATAGCATGTGACATGCAGGACCAACATGCAGTGCCCACACCAGCATGCAGGACCAGTGTGCACCGTGTGGCACATGGGGTCAGTCTGAGACCCATGGCCTGAATCCTAGGGCTCCATAGGCTGGATCCTGCCCTCCAGGCTGTATCTGACACCTCTGTTGTACACAGATTCCACTTATGAAATGCATGTAACCTTCAACCTCAGTTCTCTTAAACTTTTTAAGAAGTGCTGCTGTTCTTGCACATGCAAAGTAATGATTTCCAAGAAAACATTTATTTGTATTAAGATACCGACCCTATTCCCTCACCAGGCTTCAGGGCCCAGTCATGTTTAATGTTGTAAAATTATAGTCCCTGCAAAGAGAGTCCAATCTAAATAAAAGATATAGGTTATTTGAAGACCTCCATAGGGCTGGCCAGACTTGTCCAATGGAACCCA
>NW_017729007.1:8297355-8300543 GCF_001723915.1 Gavialis gangeticus | reverse complement strand
AATGTTGTAAAATTATAGTCCCTGCAAAGAGAGTCCAATCTAAATAAAAGATATAGGTTATTTGAAGACCTCCATAGGGCTGGCCAGACTTGTCCAATGGAACCCATTACATTTTTATAATGCCTTCCCAAGATACCCATTTACACTTAGTTCCTATAAGTGGACAGTGTATCTTCTGACCTCAAGAAAGGGCAAGTAAATAGTGTGAAAGGATATAAGCCTTAGTTCAGTTCATTCTAACTTCAGCATAAAGCTGTCATATTTTCCAGAAAGGCCCTGAGGCTTATGGATTGTTGCAAAGCCTGGTGGGAATTGGTATCAGTGCATAGAAGGAGCTGACTTCTTGTGTGCTGTTAGAGAAGTCCCCTTAATGCACCTATATTAATGGGAGAAGACCAAGGAAAACCCAAAGGAAAGAACTTTTGAGTCTGAATGAGTCAGTGAATTTGCAGTAGTATCAGTCCTGCATTGACAGGGGATGAACGCTCTGCCATGAAGATTTTCTCCTGTGTGTGCATCTATGTTTTGGACTCTGGACCAGTTCAGAAAAGGATAGCTTCAGCTTTGACTCGAAGGCCAGAAAACTAATGAGGCATCCATCCAAACGACCTAATCAGCCAGAGGCAAAATGAGCATAGCTGCAGGTTTGATGCAAAGAAAGGTAAAAACCTATTATATAGCCTAAACATAAGACTGAAATCAAGGGCTTCCTGTATTTAAATCCTGACTTTGACACACAATCTTATTTGATGTAGTTAAATCACTTAACCTGACCTCATTTCCTTAACCTCATATGTAAAATGAGTATTATAATACTTACTGCCTCTCATGGGTGTTGTGATTAATTACTGTTTGGGAAGTGCTACATAAGTACCCAGACTTATCTTATTACACAGTGATTGCTCCAGTGACTTCCTGAACAACTTGCTTATTTGGAGGATGGTCTCTTGAAAAACTTGTTTTAAAAAATCTGGTGCTCCAATTTATAACCTTGGTGAAGGCTTTTGTACTCTATTCAAGAGGCAAATACTGACTAGGTCAAGTTCAGAGTTGGCGTGCAAATTAAATGCTGATTCTGACCCCACTTAGAGGGGTTTTATACAGTGCCAAGTAGTTGACTTTAACAGACTTAATGTTATTTGCATTTCTATATAACAGGGTTGCTTCCTGCCACATACTTGTACTCTTATTTCTCAGAATTATGGCTACCCCTTTACAGATATAGGAGTACTAAGTTTTACAAACTTGGAGAGATCCTTGTTCAGGAAAAAGATTTCAGTTTCTCTCCAGAGAAAGAGAACAAGTTCTGAAATCTCAGACTTTTGTGGCATAGGAAAACTTACTTGTCCAGCTCTAATAGTTGATACCTCCTGTTGCTGTTCTTGCTAAGCACCTCACCTTAGGACTTCTTTGAATTAAGCAGCTAAGGATTACTACTGGTCACCTAAACCCAATGGGCAAAATTCAGAGATACCAAATGAGAGTGGTAAATAGGGGTGTATGTTTTAAAAGCCCTAATTTTTGCTTCTGTTATTGTATTCAGGTATCCTCCTTCTTTTCTGAGGTAAATCTTGGCTTGAACAGGCTTTGCTTGTGCTTAACAATCTATCCACATAGTACAGTCAGGCTGATGTTAGCAAAAGAGAAGGGTTCTAATAGTGAATGATACATTCCTTCTTCCAGACATCTAAATTTATACAAATTACACACATTTAAACTCCCTCTAAACTGACTTAGACCTTGCACTTCCTTAGACTGACTCAGGTTCACCTAGAATTTGGCCCTATATTTCAAGCCCTATATTTCCAGAATAGCTAACACTAAATCTTCATTCAGGTCCCTAAACTGTTCTACTTTATAAATTGTGTTACTAAAAGAATAAAAACATTTGACCCTATCTGCTGTACACTATAATAGAAACAAATGCTGTTACGTGCATTGGAAAATCCAAACATCATCTTACTGCTGATAAGATGAAGTCCTTGAAGATTATTTTATACTTCATACAAGTCTCAATTGATAACCTTATTTTGAAAAAGAGGAATTGGCGGTGGCCAGTAATTCTGTCTCTTCTGATGAGATCTTTAAAGAACATATAAACAAACAAACAAAAAGAATATTAAGGGAAATAGGATAGGAGTAACTGATGTGACAAAAGAAATTTGAGTCATCTAAGCAACTGTGTAGACAGGGTCTAAAAAATCCTGATGGGGATATGGTATTCATGGCATGCATGTACCCCAGAATCTGTTCATGCCCATCTTAAAAACTTTGCTTAACCCATCATCTTTCCTCTCTTTTATATGTTTTTGCTCTCTCCTTCTCCCCCACCCCCCCCGTCCCACAGGTCAGTCTCTGGGAAAAGAAAGGTTGGGAGGGGCAGACTGAGGTGGAGGGAGAAAACAATTATTTGAAGAGCACATGCCCCCCTCCCCAGGAGGTAAGTCTGTGGGGGAAGGGGCAAGGGGAGGGGAAAGGGCTGTAGTGGGGCAGGGCAGATTGAGGCCCCAGTGGTGAGGCAGGAGCAGGGGTGGGGGGGGAGTGGGTCTGGCCAAGCTGGGTGGTAGAACAAGCAGAGGCCACATGCCCCACTCCCCCCAGCCCCTGCTCCTGCCTGTTCCCTGCTCCCTCCCTCACCACTGGGGCCTTGATCTGCCACCCCACAGTGGTGAGGAGGGGAGTGGAGCAGGGGCAGGTCCTGCACAGCCAGAGTGGATGCAGGATGGAGCTGTGAGCGGCTGCTCTGAGGGGTGAAGGGAGCGGGGGGCACACAGCCCGGGAGGGCATGGGGGGGGGCATGCCCCCAGATCTGCACATGGGGCAGGGCTGGGGTGATGGCAAACTGTTCCTGGTGCACCTCCTGGCTGTGCAGCTCTCAGATAGGGTGGCAGTAGTGCAATTGGGAGCAGGGCTCTGGGGGAGGGCTGTAGGCGTCTGAAAATTCACCGTAGCCCCCCAACCCCTCCCAGAGGTATGCAGGGGGGCTCCTGCTGGTGCACTCACTGTGGCGGAGGCCCAGTGGGGGCCCAGGTCCCCCTGATCTATGCATGGGGCTCAGGGCACAAAGCCAAGCATGCAGCAGCAGCTGTTTTGCCCCACATGCAGATCAGAAGGGCACATGGCCCCTGGGTCTCTGCTGGGGTTTGTGCAGTACAGGAGCCCCCCTGCATGCCAGATGAGCCATATGG
>NW_017729007.1:8296556-8297344 GCF_001723915.1 Gavialis gangeticus | reverse complement strand
TCTTTCCTCTCTTTTATATGTTTTTGCTCTCTCCTTCTCCCCCGCTCCACCTTTCTCTCATTTCAGTGCTATTAATCTTTCCTTTAGTTACTCTTCTTAATGAAACTTTAGACTTCAACATTATTCCTTGTGTCCATACAGATGTTTACTTCTGGATGCCACATGGACAGAAAAATGCATGAAGGTCACTTCTCTGTATCTTAAGCCTGTTGCCTTCTCATTTCAACTTCCTTTCTCTGGAGGTCTATATTCAGATCAGCCTTGCTGGTTATGCTGTTTTATCACTATCTCTTATTTATGAAACTTTCTTCAGGTACATTACCCTTTACAAGCACTTAAGTCTCGGTCCCTGCTTTTGGGTACTTCCAGTCTAAATTAGACAGACAACTACAATGCATGCACACAACAATGATGGAGTACAATCACTATGGAAGTTAACACTGGGAGTTCAGCAAATTCAGGAAGGAGGGTTTTTTGGTTTTGTTTTGTTTTGTTTGTTTGAAACAACAAGAAATGTAAAGAACAGAAAAGGTGCCTAATAGGTGAGCTAGAGTTTCCTCTATGCAGTAGAAGTGAGTTGAGCAAGGTGCAAAGCCAAATTAGAATGTAGCAGAAAGAAATTGGATGGTTGGCATTTGTTTTTTATTTCATACTCAATAGTCATTGGTGATAGCTTCTGCCCCACTGGAGAATATGAGCATGGCCAAGAATGTAAGGCCCTGTACCTTCCACAAGAGTGCTTACCTCACTGACGTACACTTCCTCTGGCTTGCCTTGCTGATTCCTCT
>NW_017729007.1:8288907-8291556 GCF_001723915.1 Gavialis gangeticus | reverse complement strand
CTGGAGAATATGAGCATGGCCAAGAATGTAAGGCCCTGTACCTTCCACAAGAGTGCTTACCTCACTGACGTACACTTCCTCTGGCTTGCCTTGCTGATTCCTCTTAGGTGCTCAGTTGGCCCAGTTTTAACAGTAAAGCTAGAGAGTACCCTTTGTCCTACTTGGTGGTTAGAGCACTTTTCTGGAAGTGGGAGCTGTTGGTTCAAGCTCCTGAGTGCAGGGGGATTTTCTAGGTCTTCCACTCCCTAGACAAATATCCTAAGCACTAGACTATGGGGGCAAAAAGTACCCTTCTTTCTAGCTTTTTGGTGATAGTGTGTTAGGGACTTTAATGCAGTTTACCCACCTTGCCAGAATTGCAACAAGAGCATGAAGTGGCTTTAGTAGATCCTTTCTGACCAAATGACAGGTTGGGCTAGGTAGGTTCAGCGGTGGATAAGGTTTAAAATCTCTAAGTTACCCTAAATGTCTCTTGCCATGGCCAACTTGAACTGTGTAGTAGATGCTATGTAGTCTTCTAAAGATGGGGCGGATTTGCAGACAGATGCAGGCAGAATAGCTTATTCCCATTTTCTGAGATGAGAGAGCAGCCTGAACTGCTTGTTCTGTGAATTCTCTGAGTCTTTCAAGACTCTCTTTTCTCTTTCTTTGATGCACCATTGCACCTTTTCTTAGCTCACTCATTTCCCTACCCCTTTTTGGGGTTCTTCAGGTTCCTCCGTTTTCTTGCTTCTTAAGTTAAGATTGAGAAAAATCCTCAGTTCCACCCACCTAGACACAGCCTTGTTTAACTTTTTATAACTGGGTTCTTGAGGGTATCTGTTGCTGTTGGATCTTTCTTGTTCCATTCTTTCAAGTCTACATAACTCCGTATGTTTCGATGCACAGCAGTACATAAGAACATGGAAACTCATCTCATAATGAATATGTATAAATTCATTTCCCCAGATCTAAACAATGTTCAGCAGTGGCAGAAAAAGAACTCAAGTAGCAACACTTTGATAAGAGTTGCAAGACAACTGAAAAGTTGGGAAAGCCAAGGCTTTTAGATACAAGGCTTGGAGGAAAAGGCCTTCAATTTCCCTTTGCAGGGGAAGAAGGAATGCGAATTGTATAGATCTTAGATTGGGTTAACACCACAGGAGTTAGACACTAGTAAAGGGGAAAAAGTGGTATTTTCAATGCTAATTAAATAAAGTGCTTTTCTGGCATCATGTTAGGAGTCTGGGAATGGAACAAAGAGCTGTTTAATTCTAGCTTGGCTGTTGAAATCCAGGCTACATCATTCTTTGCAAGAAAGTGTATAATGGGGCTGTCCACCTGGTGACCCGTGGGTGACCAACACATGGCCTGCAGGCTGAAGCACAGGCAGGCCCCAGTGGCCCAGATACTGCTGCCACAGCACAAATGGCAAGGGGATAGGAAAGGGTGGACATATGCTGCTGATGCAATCAGTGTGATAGGGAAATCTCAGATGGGATCCACCCCAATAGGAGAAAACTTCCATTGTGTGTTACTTGGGGGAGCTGCACACCAGTACTGCATGTGGCTCCCAGTCGCACTGAAGTTGAACAGCCCTAGTTTATAACACTGAATGGCTTTTCAGTGCTCCATGTAATATGTGGGTCGTGAGCCCTATTCAGTTATCGGTCTGTGGAAGCAAGCATAGCAGACACAGTTGGAACAGATGCTGTACCAAGAAGTGAATGGCCAAAGAAAATTAATTTACTTTTTATAGATACAGCCTCCTAATATCAGGACTGAAGCAAGGTAAGTCAAGCTCTGTATTAACATACAAATTAATAGAGTTTTCCAATAGGATTTTGGTTTCTATACCTGTCTGTTCCAAAGTTTTTTACAAGCAATAAAATTCACATGCATGGACATATTTGTTAATTTAATGCTCACTCGCTCACAGCTATTTTTGCCATATGTGTTATGGGCTCCTAATGTATTTCCAGTTGGTTTCCAAATTGGTAAACAAAGTTGAATTGGCTCCTGTTAGCCACAGATACAGAGAAAAGAAAAGAATGGACTTCTCCAGTGATTTCCTGTTCTGTTCAGTGGCCATTCTTCATTTGCTTACTTGTCTAAATAATAAGCGTAGTTTGCAGATGATCAAAGTAAATACCGTATGTCCACAAGCTTTCAGGGCTGCAGTATACCTAATTTTCCTGACTTGTCCTTGCTGCAAAAAATAAACATGAGAATGTTGTTCTGGAATTTCAGATATATTCTAATACCACTTGTTACAGATTAGGCCTTGATCATGCAAACAGTTATGCACATGTTGAAATGTACTTCCAAGAGTAATCTCACTAAAATCAATGTGATTACACTTGGCCGTAATACGGCTGTAACATGTAGAAGAGACTTATCATTTTTATGCCCCAAAGACTTGTCCGGACCAAATTTTAGATGTATGCTGGTAACACAAGAGTTAAGTTTGATCATGCGCAGACAAGGCCTATGGAAAATTCCACAGCATGCTCAGCATGTGCCCCCTGTGCGACCCTAGGGCTTGTCAATCAAAGCTGACCTAGTTTTGTAACAAGGCGCATGCTCAGTTTCACACAGAACATGAGGTAATCTGATCAGACACATGCTCAGTCTCACACAGAGAATGACGTAATTAGACCAGAAATTTCT
>NW_017729007.1:8279434-8288856 GCF_001723915.1 Gavialis gangeticus | reverse complement strand
GAGACCCGCTCGACTGGCGAACAGAGGCTGCCTTGGCAGGGACTGTCTCGCTGGGAGAGATCCAAGCTGAGAGCAGAGGCTGTTCTCACAGGGACTGCTCCTCAGCAGGGCTTCCTGGCCCATTGGTCTCCTCCTCGCTGCGGTTTTGCAGATTGATCTGATTCGTTTTCGTATTGATTCCTTTGGCTACTGACTGATTTTTGGCATCAACCCTGACTCGATTTTAATCGACCCGGCCTACCTCCACTTCGACATCGCTTACAATCAACCTCGGCACCATCTTCGACCATCTGTTCGTCCAAGTTGGACTGGCGTCACGTCGTTTACATCGTTCACCGCGTTACAGTTCCGTTGTTTGTCATCCCAGTCAATAAGCTGTTGACCAGTCCTGGGACTATCGAGTGGGTAGCCGCACCTATCCTTCGGGGTAGAAAGCAAGGGCTTACTCGGGAACCCCGTGGGCCAACAGACCCCTTCGTTGTTCGTATACTGTAACTGAAGCAAGCTTCTTCAGTAGTGTAAGTTAAAAATAAATCAACTTTATTTGAAACTGCGTGTCCTGTACCGCTCGGACTCCTCGCTGCCAATCCCACCTGTTTCATATTAAAACCCTCAGCCCACCATGACCTTGGGGCCGCTGTTCCCCAGCAAGACTCACTCTAACTGCAGAGAGAATTCTTCCTTTCCAGCAGCATGATTGTAACTCTTATATGCGAAAGGAAAAATTGACACGAGATGCAAAATGTTTCAGAGATTACATTATTTAATTTTAACACAAGGCAAAAATACAGTTACACAAGTTGTTACGGTGGGTTTAGCAAGACATACTTAGAAATGCTTTCTTAACTTTAGTTACATTTACAGCGATAAACTGCAGACTAAAGCAACATTCTCAAGAGAGAAATACTGAAGAACTGACATCTGCACCCATCCTTACCCAAAGAGAGGAGGAGAACAGAAGTCGGTGTTCAAAGGCAAAATCTTGTTTTGCTATTTTTAGGATTTACTGCAAGCTAAGCACTTTCCAAACACTTACTAGACTTAAACATTCGTTTAATTTGCTAGAAGAGTCTTCCTAGAAATTGTAAGAAGAGAAATCAAGGATTTCTTCAAATTTCTCTAGCTTGCTGTATCCATACATAACTATTTCATGTGTCTTAGCTGCCAAGGAAAGTCTTCCATAGCAGTTTTCTTCTAATGTGGTTGACATTGATGGTTAAAACAAGCTAGCCAGTTAAAACAAGCTGAGAAATAGTGTTCCTATTTCAAACTCCAGAGGAAAACTTGGGCAGAAAATAACCACCCAACTGGAATTTGACCAGGAAACTGGATTTGAAAAGGATTTCCTCTTTACACAGTGAAGGAATACACAATAGATCAAGTATCAAATTCCTGAAATCTAATTCACTTTAGAAAAATATATTTTGCTATCTGTGATGCTAATGACCTGTGTGCTAAATTACTACAATCCTACACAGAGCTGGATGAAAAGTAACCATGTATAATCAAGATTTTGGACAATTATATAGAGAAGTGTGGGGGGGGGGGAGGTTTAACCCTCCATTGCCACCGGGAACAAGGAAGGACAGCTGGCTCCCTAAGTGCCCATGGTGAGCTGAGCTGTAACTCTGCTTGGTGCAGTGGCTGTGTGGTGCTCCACTATGCCAAATAGCTGATTAGTGACCAATTAGTTGTTTGGTGGAACAGGCAACAGCAGCCATTTCAAAGATGTTGCTGCTGCTCCACTCTGCCTGTAGGCAGCAACAGCTGATCAAGGGTCCATCAGCTGTTGCTGCCTGGTGGCAGCAGCTGTTGGGGCTGCTGCAGCAGCAGAAACAGCTGATCACGAGCACTGATGCACTCTAATCAAATTGAGTTTGGAGAATTTGCATGCAAACAGCTTCTAATGTGGGTAAAATGAAAATTGGTTAAAAAAAGAATGCATTTGAGGAGGGTAGGAGCTCTGAGTCCGTGCACCTGGACTGAATGCCAGGTTGTGAATGCTGTCTCTTTACTGTAAACAAGGTGCAGGGCCCTGAGAGCTTTGAAAAGGGGTTGTCGGGGATCTAGCTTGCCCCAACATATAATCATGCTCTGCCCTTTATACTTGTCCCCCCTGCACCTATGTTTTCCCTTACTAGTTAGGTTTTAAACAAACTGGATATACATGCTGGCTTTTAAGAATGTTCTCATATTAAAAAATACATACTACTCATTAAAAGGACAAAACTGTTACTTCAGCATGGATAGGCAGTGCTGATGTGAAAACTGGATGAATGTGATTTGAAACATTTAAGTTGGGGACACTTAGTAGAACTGGGTCCTACATAGTCTGCCATTAAAGTCAGGGGCCAACTTGCACTGACTTTGCTTTTTTTCAAAATTAAGCTATGAAGGTCCATTCTGCATGGTACTAGAGTACATGTTATCTCTAAAAATGTGGTAGGAACTAGTTATGTCAGCCTGACGTTAGGCAGAAGGCAGGGTAGAGTTGCATCTTACTCAGAATCAGAGATGCATAAGCTTTTGTTAAGGACAGCTCACTTAATCAGATGCTACGAAAGGGCCTTCTATGTGGGTAGATTTGTTGTGTTCAGTGGGAATATTAACCTGCCCTAATTAGGTACATGCTTGCTTCCCTTGTTGAATGTATGATCTATGTAATCTTATTACTACTTTTCTACCCTTCACTTGTCCTGCTTAGTTGCATGATGCCTTGAACAAGATTGAAAGCTCTCCAGGTCAGGGACTATGCCTCATGCATTTATATCATGCCCAAGATAATGAAGCATTAATCATTACTAGAATATTTGGATGCTACAATGATGCAAATAATTAGTATATTAGTCTTACCAGAGGAGTTCTAAAGCTGTAATTTTTGGAAAGGATTTTCCCTGCCTAGCCATAGGCTTGAATGAACATTTCAATGGGGACTACAGTGAGGGACTGTTTAAAATCTTTTGTCTTAATTCAGACCATGCAGGTTATTGAACAAAGGGAATTGTAATACAACAGGAATAAATGTAAAAAGTTCTTGCAAATCAAAATTCCTTCTCTTCCTCTTGTTTATTGGAGGCTTGCCCAGGAAATGCTACTCAATGGTCTATTTGCATCAACTTGGCTGGTATATCTGATGGGGAAAGCAGGAGTTTGTCATGCGGGATCAGCAGATTACCTTGTTTTTGTTATTGTTGTTTTTGGGTGTGTGTATGTTACTAGTTTGCTGCAGCTTTTTCGTGTGGGTGCGATTCATTCAGCTCTACAAACTCTGTCTTCCTAAAAAAGACTAATAAGAAATCATTGTCTTCTGGACCAGGTTCTTGCTCATCTTGACCCTACTAACAATTGTTTATGTTCTCTTTTGGCAACTGTTGATCCTTCCAGATCATGGTGTATGCATGAGAGGTCACCCAGGCCTTTGATATGTATGCCTAGGCAGGAGTTTTAGAGGAATAGAAGACCTTCCATCCCCCCTTTAGGCTATTGAGACAGAATCCAAAGGCCAGACTGAGTCTAGATGTTTGGTGCCTCCATGGTTGTATTTGTATAATCATCCAGGATTTGAACTCAGGTCTCCAGTATGGTAGGAAAGGATTTGACTACTGAACCACAGGAGTCTCCCTGTTTTCTTTAAGATAGTGCTAAAATACATTAATTTAATATAGTAACAGGTTTATGACCCAAATGGGTGGAAGAGACAGCTTTTTGGTCTAGAGAAAGACATTCAAAAATCCTGAGCCTGAATTTGAATCAATCTTTGCAGGTTAGTCTAACCTGGCTAGGCTGAACCAGTTTGTAACCTCACAGACATACCCTCTGGACTGAAACAATGCTGGCACAGGCCTGCAGTGGCTCAGGCTAGAAGCCGGGGGGGCACTAGAGCAGCCCTCCCTTCCCTTCTACAGTACTGAACTGAGGGGGGCATGCCAGGCCCTAGCAGCATGCTCTGATGTCCCCTCCCCCCCAGCAGCCCAGCAGGGAATGCTTATCACCCCTAACTCAGTGTTTATCAACCCATTAAGAAAACAAAGCCTCTATTAGATCAAGTTCTTCTTGAACAGCTTTTCCAAGGAAGGACGTTACCAGCTACTTGTTGATTAGCTTCAAAAGGCCTGTCTGCCTTTGTTGTCTCCCACAACACAGACTGTAGCCAGCATGTGGCTGCTAGCTAATGCTAAGAGATGTAAGGCCAAGGGGCAGGGGGAAAAATCCCTGCTTAGCAGGGAGAAGCCAGGCAGATGCTTGCAGTCTCTGCCAGAGCTCCAGCCTGGGAGCAGAGGGGAGGTGCCAGCCCTGCTGGGGAGCCGAGAGAGCTGCCCAACCCAGAGAGCATGCTGGTATGCTGGGGGGGTGAAACTGGTTTCAGCCATTTTCAAACTGATTTATGTGCACTGAACATCTGTGGCCCTTGCCACAGATATGCAGAGCTCCCCTGGGAACAGGCTGGGATCTTGCTGCGGTGACAGCATGGTCCAGAGCCAGGGCAGAGCTGGAATCTACAGTCTGCACACCCTGAGTGGATGTGCCCCAGCTCTGGATCATGCTGTCACTGCTGCAAGGAGCTGGGGCAGAGTCACAATCCACTCCCTGTATGTCCCTGCCTGGGATGTGCAGGCCGCAGATTGTGGTTCTGCACTGGCTCTGGACCACGCTGTCACTGCAGCAAGATCCCAGCCCAGCTCTGGACCAGCTCTGCACCCTGCCATGCACCCTGCCATCAGAAATGCTGCTGGGGATGGGTGGGGACTATAGCCACCCCAAAATTCCCCTTAGCCCCCCATAGCCACCCATCGCAGTGGTGCTGCTGTTTGCCCTGTACAGGCTGCAACAGCTAATCCCATCCCTCTCCTGCCTGTAGCATTGCTCCCTACCTCAGCTCTCACCCCCTCCACCCCCACCAGGAAGAGGCTGGAACCGCTACTGCCTCCAGTGCTGCTGAGGCCAGTCTCCACAGAAACCTTGGCCCCCATGCTATCACAGCATGACTGCTGCTAGGGTCCTAGCCACGGGGGCAGGGGCTGCTGGAAAATGGAGTCCACTGCTTACCGGATCCAGCCCATGGTCCATATTTTGCCTGCCCTTGCTTTAGAAGGGCCACAGATAGTGTTGATAGCAGTAGTAAAGGATAGCTAAGTAGAAGGTTTACACAGCTAATGAGAAATAGTAGCATTCCTATTTGTATTACCATAGCATTTTACTAGATAATGTACAGACACCAGGAAAAAGAAAATAAGACCAGCCCCAAAGAGTTCTCAAATTGAGCCAAGAGAAAACAATATATTGGAACATAGCAAGGCAGTGTTGGTTGGCATGGTAAGCAGTTTAACCATTTTTATCAGCATTGATTTGTGCATGAATGTCTGTAGCAAATTACAAACTTAAAATTGTAAAAAGGTTTAGGAAAAGGTTTAAAAGGAAGCATTAAGAAAACTGCAAACTACTTGCAAATAATTCATGGTCAGAAAAATAAATTAACATCAAATTAGTTACTGTGAATTATGTTGAGCTTTAACATTCAGTCACTAACTTGTTGTGAACTTCTGAATAGTTTATGATCATGTATGTCATCATTCCAATCTAGTACATGTGGCATATTGAGGAAAAACTGGCACTTTACTCCTGTGTTTTTTGAGGAAGTTGCACCTAATGAAATATTTCAAGCGTGTTTATGCATGAAAGAAACATACTTTCACAGTTCTACTGTGAGTAAAGTTCTGTCATTTATACTTGTTTGTTTGTACTCAGTTTTGAGGTTGGGATGTGGGATTGATTTAGCTGAACAGTGACTTATTAAGTGACAAAATTATGGCTTTCTGGGGGGGGTTTTCTTCATTGCATTTAAGAAAAATCACATAAACAAGTTTTAAGTGGCTTACTCATCATGAGCACAGCACTTAGAATTTGCATTTCCATCTAGCTAGATCCTGTCCATCTTCTTTTCCCTCTACATCTTTATTAAAGGAAGCAGCAAGTTACTATCAATCAATTGATCTCTCATATTTTTGCCGTCTTTTGGTAAGTTGAAAGCCCTGGGTCTTCAACACAGTAAACTACATTTTGAAATATTACTGTGTAGAGTTAGAGCAATTTTTGATCCTTTCTTAGACTCTTTCTTGAGTAGTAGCATCCCCTATGAGCTACTAAATTGTGGCTTTAATTTAGCACACCAGGGCTGCATCCCCATGAGTGGGAACGTGCAGGTTGTAGTGCTTCAAAGCCTTTTGTGGCACCACAAAAGGCATGTGATGCAAGTTAATCTGTTCACTGTGCTGCATATTTGCAATGTGGAGGAAAAATTAGATACAAGAAATCCCAATATCTTTTTAAAAAAGCACCAGAAAACCAGCACACCACACATGGCAGCACCTGAAACTGGACCTTGGCTGACCAGAGCAAATGACAGAACAACAGGTATCCTTATGACTATTCTGGTTGACTCTGAAAGAGTACGTGCTAGATCTACCACACTTGTACAAGAGGCTTCCCTCCGCTCTGGCTAATCTCTGCTGTCTGATGCAAAATTACAGGGGCCAAAGCTCAGATCTTGCCTCATTAATTTTCCACACATTTCTGGGGAAATGGTATACCTCAACACCAGGTGCAAAACCTACACCAAACTTTATATTTAGGAAGCAACATAATTGTGGTCATAGCCAGTCTTTACACTGAGGTTTGGAGGGAGAAGTCTTCTTTTGTTTTCTCTGATATTATTTATCTATTCAGGGACATACACTCTCTGATGTTAATGTGTCTCTACTCAGAATTTGAGACTGAGGAAATGAATGGTCCATCAACTGTATTCATTCACACAGATATCATAGAGAGGTAGGGCTAGAAGGGATGTTCAGAGTTTATCTAGTCCAATCCCCTGCCAGGGTCCTCTTCCTCCAACCCCCTACCAGACCCTCCTCCTCCAGCAGCTGGTGGCAGAGAAGCAGGAGGAGACCACATTGACTTGGAAGGAAGAGGACTTGGCTTGGGAGGAGAGGTGGAGGGATGAGGACTTGGCATTCCAGGAGAGGTCGCAGGCAAAGGACATCACCCAGGAGGAGGTGTTTCGGGCCGAGTCCCTGGCCCAGGAACAGGAGCAGGGCCTGTGGGAACAAAATACCATCCTGGGCTGGTCTGTGCAGGTCATAGATGATAACTGTTGGGTTCTGGACATTGCCATGGTCCTGGCAGTCTCACACAGGCCAGCCAGTACCTGGCCCCCGTTCTCAGCCCCAAAGGTGCCATGACAACTGCCCACCACCCCACAGCAGGGCCTCACCTGGGCCTGGGAGGAGGTCCTTCATTGCCTCCTGCTGCCAGGAGCCCATGACCCAGTGCACTCCCCAGGTCCACCACTGCCCAGGCCCCCCGCATGGGCCCAGGCCTGCTGCTTCCATGGGTCCACGTGGTCACAGAGCCACATCAGCCAGAAGTGGGAATAGGACCCCATGCCGACCCTGCTGGCCACAGACAGCCTCTAACAGAGGGGGAGCCACCCATGCTAGACAACCAGTGGCCGCTGTCATCCTGGGGCAAGCCCTCCACCCACCACATGCACCACAGCATATACCTCCCTCCAGCAGAACAGCCCAAGGCTGGGGTGCTAGCCAGCCACTCCTGAGCTCTGCCCACTAGGCACCTTCAACCCATGGCTTCCCACTCCAGGACAGAGGGTTTTTTATTGTTGGTGGGTGGGGTGGTAGTGGAGGGGTTCTCTTTGTTGGCGAAGGAGGAGAAGGGAGAATCTATGTGTTGGACAGGGAGAGGGGAGGGAGATGTGGGTGTGATGTGAGAAGAATAGAGTAGTTGTTTGAACACGTTTTCCATGATAGTGGTGCTGGAGGTTGGCAGAGAGTGGAGGGTCTGGGTGGCGGGGCAGGTGGGATAGAGTGGGGAATGCAGGAGGTGGTAATCAGCTAGAGTCTCCCACACTGCTCTGACCCCACTGGTAGGTGCATGGCTTTCCTGGTGCCTTGGCAGGGGTCCCCACTGCTGCCAACACAGGTGGTGCTCCTGCTGCAAGGCCACCTCCATCTGCTGTGCCTCCTCCATGGAACATCTCTCCCTGGAGCTCACAGGTATTATGCAGCATCCAGGCTGTGATGATGACCTGGGGGAGGCTGTCCTTAGCAACCTCAAGGCAGGTGGTTAGGGAGTGCCAGCAGCCCTTGAGGTGGCTGAAGGCTCACGCAACCAGGGTGTGGGTCTAGCCCAGGCAGCAATTACAGTGGGCCTGATAGGGGTCCAGTGTAGGGCCGCATCAGCCGTGGCAGGAGCTGCTAGGCAGTGTCCCCAATGAGCAGAGGTGGGAACACCATGGTGCCCAGCTGCAGGTCCAGCACCCCCAGCATGAAGTGCCTGCTCTCCAGCAGTCCCACCTGGCTGGAGTTCTGAAAGATGTGAGCGTCATGCACACTGCCTTTCTCATCCAGCACTCACATGGGTGAACATGCCCCATGGTCCACAACAGCTTGCAGAACCATGGAGTGAAATTCCCATCAGCTGTAATAGGGGCAGTCCCATGGGGAGGGCATGTAACCATGATGTGGGTCCCTTCCAGGTCCCAGATGCACTGGAACCCTGCCACCACTGACAGTGGGTCATGGACATGGAGCACAATGTGCCCCAGCACATTCTGGAGGGCCCCACACATCTCCAGGATGGCCTCCCCACTGGTGACCTTGCCCATGCCAAACAGGTGTCCCACATAAGGTAGGCAGGAAGGTGTGGCCAGATTCAGCAGCATGAGGGACAGGTGGCTGTTGACAGGGAAGGCCAGGTACATGCCAGTGTCCTTCTGCTCCAGATCAAGCAGAGCTGCTGGAGAAGGTCCGAAAAGGTGACCCAGGTCAGTCAGAAGGCTTCCAATCACTGTTTGTTGTCCCAGGTCTGCTGGACAAGGTGCTGCCACCTATGATGGCTGGCCCAGAGGTGGTGTGGCTGGAGGCCCGGGAGGGTGATGGCAGCCCCGGCAGTGTCATCATGGAGCCCCTCATTGCTATCCATGGCAGAGGCAGCTGCATGGTGGTGGCAGCCCTGGGATGGCATGTTGTGGGCAGGTAGGTTGTGGGCAGGTAGGCAGTTCCTGGTTGTGGGGGAGCTGGGCAGGGCAAACCAGCCATGGGCCAGGTGACAATCAGCACAGTAGACCAGTGAGATGATTATGGCAGCCAGCAGGATCCCCAGACTCATGGTTGCTACCAGGGCCAGGGGCTGGGGCAGCCATAGTGCGGAGAGGCAAAGTGGGCATGGACAAAGGTGCGTATGCTGCCTCTGTGCTTGCTACACTGCTCCTGAGCAAAGGAAGAAGCTGCCCAGAGAGCAGAGAGTGAGCTTTTCAAGAAAGCTGCTAACTGCTGGCAGCTACAGCTAAAGCCTGGAGCTCCCCCTGCCCCCCTCCCCCCCCCCCCCACCCCCCCCCCCCCCCCCCC
>NW_017729007.1:8249718-8279295 GCF_001723915.1 Gavialis gangeticus | reverse complement strand
AAACCGGGGCCCCCCCCCCCCCCCCCCCCCCCCCCCCCCATGGCAGCAGGGCACATTGCAGGACTGTAAGGAACTGGCAGCAAATTTGCTCCCTGCATGTATAGATACCTGCCCAGAAACCCTTACTGTGCAGCATTTTACTGCATAGAAAATCTAAGATGGAGTAAATGCATGTGTAGACACTCCCATTGATTAAGCCCTAAAAGATCAAATCCTAATCCCATCACTTGACACAGGCAGGGTGAACAGTGCCTGGGTGTGAAAGAGAAGTATGTATGAAAGCATTTCTTAAAGGCCACCAAGTAGATTTGAAGTCATTATCTAAAATACGTTCTAGCTTATGACCACAGCTGGTATCACAGGTGAAAAAGCCAAGAGAATTTGCAGAGTAATAGGTGTTCTGGCTGTGCCTCTGCTTTAGTTTACTCATGCTTCATCTCCCATACTTGAGCTTTGTACCATGCTAAGTACACAGCCTGCAATAACCCTTCAGAGACCTGCCTGAAATTGCATTTTGGTTTATTTGTTGATAGAGCCTCCTTGACATCATATGCAGGGACAGAGCCTTATCCTAAAGACCTGTTATTGGATTTGGTTAAGCTGCATGTTCTAAACTTCAGCAGTTTCCTGTGAAGTCACTAGGATTTCTGCTAATAATTTCTCTCAGTGGAGTTGGAGGCAATATTTGAATACTGTATAACTTCCAGGTTTTTTTGTTCAGATGTCAGTATCGGCTTTAGGGCTGGTTTTTGACCAAGATGGACTCTTTGATTGGTATCTGATTGATTTAATATAAGCCAACTCTTGTTTCCCTGGGTGTCCTGCTCTCCAGAGAAATGTACATGTTCACAGCTGTATTGCTGCACTGAAAAAGTCCCATTGAATTACACAAATACAGACAGTGGCTCTTAACAGTTAATGCCTTTCTCCTTGCTGAGTCGAGAGGGTTTATCAATCAACCAAAAAGCTGGTAAGAGCTGTGTACTGCCCAAAAATATCAAGGGCCAGTGGAAAATATGGCAAGAGGCCAAGCAATTTTAAGAAGCACAGCTCCCCAGCCATCTTCCCTGTGTATGCCACACATCTAACAATGTTTAGGCAGGAATAACACAGAGCCAGAAAACTCATTGCAGGCCTGGAAATGAGGAATTAAAAATAAGCCTGCAACTAGAGTACCCTTCAGGGCAGCCTGGGAGATAGCTTACTTGAATAAGTGTTAACTCCTCAGCTACTATATAATGCCTTGGGAGCTGGCACTGCCTGAACATAAATTTCAAAAACAAGAAACAGTGATTTCTTGATGAATCAGGTAAAGTGGAAGTTCAGAATCTAATTCCACAGGTTCTGTGAGCATCAAAGCTCAGGAATATTTTTAATGAACAGGACCCTTAATTAGTCATTTTAGTTATCTTATCTTTAATTCATAATTACTGTTTTGCTGTTTTCAAAGCTTTTATCAAAGGAAGCAGGCCATTGTAATTCAGGATGTAGATTTTTGTTTAGAGAAATGCTTTTGAACTAAATATTTTTAAACATACTTACATTTAATCTTGGATGTCTGTATGTTATTATTTTATTTATTATTTCAGAATCTATTGGAAAACCTCTGAGGTCAGTTATTTTCAGCAACAGTTTCTGGCAGGTAGTGAATTAAATTGGTCTGAGAAGTCACCTTGGAAAACTCATCTCACTGGAAACACAAAAAATGAAAAGGAGAATAAAAGACTGATGCAAAAGAAAAAATGGTGCTTTTCAATACTCTCTCTTTAACATTGTGATTAGAGGTCATGGATATCTTTATATTCTGAGACCTCTGATTTTAAGGTTAAAGAAAAGTCTATGGGTTCATTTGTCTTTACTAAGTAAGGTTCTGATCTTACATGTCTCTGAGTGAAAAGGCAAACTTAGGAAATATGTGCCTTTGTGACTATAAAATACAGACAACGGTGTAAACTTTATACAGTAGCTTATTGAGCAGATGGGAAATTATCTGGATATTACTTGTGTTCATATGATCTTGGGGGGAGAGAGAATATAACGGGTAAATATATATCATGCAACATTATTAAAAATGAAATGAAATCTCCAAACAATTCACACCAAAAGTGACAAAATATCTACATTTCACACCTTCTCCTATTTCTTGTATTAGTCTAGTTCCAAGACTTACCCAGCACATGCCCAGCTTGCAGAAAAATAGCAGCAACATTTCTGTTTATTCTAGAATAAAATTAACAGGCTCATCCAATGAACTTACAAACACTTTTTAAATCAATGGAATACATTTTTAAAAACAGACAGATAATTGCCATTCTTTTCAACATTTTTTTCTCTCGTGTGTTTGAAACAAGTAAACTAAGAACTAATTCCGTGTAAATCTGTGGAGTGCACACTTGCTTTCTTGCTCTCCCCACCTACCCCTCTCTCCATAACATAACTCATCATTCAGTTTCCCAGAATAGATGCCATGGAAAAATTGTCAGTGTTGGGGATTGGGGATGGGTTTTCAAAAGTTTTCATTCCTGTACCAATTCTACCACTGAGCTTCTTGACAAAGCTATCATGAATTTGTATAGAAACAGTTGGGCCACTATTTTTGTGTTTTTTGAGAATTCCTCTCTAGTCATCAGAGTCATACCTAATGAAGTGTTACTTCTCTGACTCCATGCTTAACTGAGCAAAAGAAAAGACTGTTCTTTTGAGACTACAAGAGGGGCGCATAATCTGACCAAAATTGCAATAAAAGATTAAGGAATAAAGAGAGCCAGAAACTAAGCTAGCATAAACACTGAAGTCCATAAAGGAATAAATGCTGCTTGAGGACCTGGCCTCCAGTGTTTGATACTTTCTGGCCATGTCTGTGTGCAGCAGACTGTGCAGTTGTTACTGCACAAGTACTGTTGCCGCACGAGTACAAGTTATTTACAGAAGTGCAATGCATGTGTAGAGAGTGATGGGGCTGGCTGGGGCACAAGGGGGCCACTGTAGCCCCCTTGCCCTGTAGCCCCCTTGCACTGTAGCACCCTTGCACTGTAGCACCCTTGCACTGTAGCACCCTTGCACTGTAGCACCCTTGCACTGTAGCCCCCTTGTGCCCCAGCCAGCCCACCCATAGCACATTGAGCTGGGGGGAGCAGCTCCAGGCTGGCAGGCAGACCTCCAGGGACTCCTGCCAGCCAGGGCAACACTACCCCAGCTCAATGTGCTGCAGTCCTGGGCACGGATGTAAATGCTGCACCCACGAGCAATAAACTCCAGCAGAAACTGCACTACTGTGTATTGTGTTGTGCTAACTGCACACATTGATGTGCCCATAAAGTAGTGAACTCTCTAGTATATCCTTCCAATCTTTGCAGTGTTTTTGTCCCGAATGTAGAAAAGTTGTGCGAGTCATACGATACAGGAAAATTGGGTCTGTAGCTTAAAAGGCTAACTTCTCTTTGCCCTTATGCATTTAAGTTTCACAACAGGAACAACCTGATTCTTTGGATGAAGCAGAAGAGCTGTCAACTGCCAGAAGTGATGTTGAATGCCCTGCTTATGCTATTACAAGGACATTTTTTAAGTATTCTGTTGGTTTAACTGCTCACATTGAAGTCAATAGAAGTTTTACCCTTGACCTCAGTAGGAACAGAGTTAAGCCAATGCTGAATGCTTTGAAAAACCCACTGTTATCTGCTAGCTCACTCTGCAGAACAATTTGAGGTACAGCTGTTCAAAAACCATTGGAAAAATCTTGTAAAAAAAAATCAAAGTTGTCTGCAATTTTCAGACTTCAAAATGAGTCTAAGTTCCAAGTAGGAATAGTGATGGTAACAATATCTAAAATAATTTATCTAAAAAACACTTAGGCACATAAAGCAAGACGTGGGCAGACACTGGGAACGTAAGTACAAAACCGATTAAAAAAAAATATCTTGGAAGAGGCTGTTTAAACTCATTGAACTTTCCCTAGGTCCCTGCATTTATAGCAGTTCTGGTTATCTCCCAAAGTCATATTCTGATCAACTAGGCATGCAGGTACTGTACTGATCTACATTCAAGATACCACTTGGAAAATGTCAGTTCTTAGCTTGTACTTGTTTCTTGACTATAGAAAAGTGATAGAGCAATTCTTCTGTTACAAAGAATTCAGAAAGACCATAGCACAATGTATGACACTATGGATTCCTATTTGGAATTCCTGGGTACAAATAATGTGTAGGTGCCAATATTGTGTGACACCCACATCACCTTTAAAGAAATCTTATGACACTCAAGAGTATCATAGCACACTGGTTGAGAATCACTGATCTAGAAACTTCTCGAAGAGCTGTAAATCTCCTGAGGGCCCAATCCAGTAGGCATGCTCAAAAACACATTGGCAACATTCAGTTCAGCTAAAAACTCAGTGACTACTTTTCTTCACAAGGGGATCACCACTGGCCTTTTATACAGTAGCCTAGCAGTTAGAATTGAAAGTTGGAGGTCTGGGTTCTATGCCCTCCTCACCCAGAAAGATTTAAATCCATATCTCCCACTTCCCATGAGAGAGCCCACATACTGGGCAATAGGCTAGCTTTGAGCAGGGAGGAAGGAGGATGCCTGTTACACTGTTGTGTAGTGAAGAATATGAAAGTCATGGGGGTCACAATGGAAGCATGTAAGAAGGATCCTTGCCCAGTGATTAAGGCACTAAACTGGGAAGGGAGAATCTGGGTTCTCATATCTAACTCCCTGGATTGTTTTCATCTTGTTAATGAGAACAAGTTATTAGTACGGCTGTGCAAAATTTTGCCAACTGTTTCATTTCAACACTGTTTTGATTCGTTTTGAGCTCGAAACAGTGAAATTGAAATGAAACGAAGGGATTCAAAACAGCTTCAAAATGAAACGAGGGCCGCTGAAACATTTTGAAAGTTCTGAAACATTTTGAGTTTCAAAGCTGAAGCTGGTCTTGCCTGCAGGGGAACAAAGTAAGGAGAGGAAGGAGGAAGAGGGAGGAAGGACTGCTGTCATATACAGCGTGACTGTTTGGCTGCCTGAGATGCTGCTAGTGCTACTGGGCTGCTTACTAAGTTATTACCTGTTGCTGTTTAAAGTGGTGGACTGGACTGAGGCTGTAGGGGAGGAAGAGACCTCATTGGGGCACTACTGTGTCGTGTAGAGGCCCCAGTGCCAGTGGGGGCATGCTTTAACACACACACAGAGTCACAAATGTCAGGAGTTTTGCTTGTCAGCAGCTCAAGGTGTAGTTTCCCAGAAACCCCTACACCTGTCTCCTTGAAACTTGGCAGTCTTTGTGGCCTCAGCAGGGGGTAGCATCCCTGCTGTTTTCACCCCCCACCCCCGTGCCTTCACGTGTAGAAGTGACACAAGTTTTGCTTTCAAGACTTTGAGGTGCAGTTTCTCAGAACCCCCTGCACCTATCTCCTTGAATCTTGTTAGGTTTCATGCCCTCAGAAGGGGCTGCCCTCCCTGCTGTTTTCATCCAAATCTGCCAAAAATGACAAAGTTGTAGGCAATTTTGTGATTCCCCATAATAGTCAATGGGCAGAATGTCAAAACAGCAAAATAGTTTCAACAAAACGAAATGGAACAGTGCTTCGAAACGAGACAAAACTCCAAACAAAACACTGTCCCATTGAAATGTAAGTCAAAATGAAATGGTGCTGTTTTGCACAGCCCTAGTTATTAGATATAAAACAGAATTTTGTTATTGACTTTTCATGGAAAAATGTGCAACAGCCCTAGTTGGCAGCTGTACTACAAGTGTTATCTTTAGGCTGAGTTCAATGCTATTTATGTGAGTTGGGCCTAGCCACTATCCCACCTACAACAGAGCTTATAGGGGAGTTAGGCACACTTAAGTTCTCTATGTAAATTGGTTCCAAACATGCACAGAAACCATAGTATTGATGGCTGGGGCATTTTACAGTCCAAAATAAGAGAACGTAATGTTTTTAGGCATCTAATGAGTTTGACTATTGGCACACTGTCAACTTAAATTACAGTTTCAAATTTGTGCATGTAAATTCCACCTAAATTCTGTTTAGTAGCCATTTTGAATCCTACGCACTGCAACCATAAAAATGACTATAATTAAGTGCCTTGAAGTAACAAAGCACTGTAGTTAGGTGTGTGTTGTTTTGCAATATAGTGTGAATGATAATGTGAATATACAGCTGTTGAAAGTAATAGCTCTCTATTGATGCTAAGTATTTTGCCATTATTGTTACAGTCAGTAAAGCTCACAAGAGTCATTCAATGTAAATTCTTATATTAAATGTTTATAACAGGTTTAAAGAATATGAAAACAGTTTTAATGATAACAGTAGTGAGTGATGTTAATTCCTCAATATCACTGAAGCAGTCAACCTCCTCAACCGATTGACAGTTTTCCATACAAGACTGTTAAATAAGGAGAAATAGAGAGACACAATGGGGAAGCAGTATTTCATTGTCCAGACTCCCAAGATAAATTAAGACAGAGCATGGTGAGGGAAACAGGAAGTTGCTATCAAAGTTGTAGCAGGTTTGGAGTATTGTTGTAGCCATAACCTGAAACCAGGCTTGAGGAAGGATATTTTTCTCAAAAATGTGTTTTGCTTTTGTTCAAATTATAGTTTGTTTTTATATAATCAACCCCCCCGCCCAACCACCACCCCCACCACCCTCTTGTTTCTGTTGGAGCTTATCCCTATTTTTTAGAAATTCTCTCTTGGATGGCTTGGATGAAGAACCATATAAAAACTAATAGGCTTTTACAAAGGGGGCCTGGGGACTGATTTATAAGAACTGAAAACTTAAGACTCTGACCCTACAATCTGATGCATGTTGGTGGTGCCCAATGGAAGATAATGTAAAGGCAGAACTGGAACTTTTAATATTTAATGCAGTTGTTCCCCAAGTTTTGTCCCAATATTGCCCTGTATGTTTTATTAAACATGCAAACTGTTAGTGAGCACTTTCTTTATGGCTTCCAAAAGCACTAGATGAAGGGGATAAGGATAGTTCTACCTTGCAAAAAAGAAGAGGAATACCGGTTTGTACAGGGAGTGTCTACACCTTAGGCCACACAGAACCCTTCATAGTGCTGAACTCCTTTTGTATCCCTGCAGAGATGTGCTTAGAGACAGACAGTGGGTTTCTGACAAGACTGATTGATTCCTCCTCTCAAGATGGGGGGATGTATGGACTTCAGAAGATACTGCAGCCCTTGTATGTCAATAGCAGCTGTGTAGCCTGAAGAAGTCATTCTGTCTCACCAAAAAATCTGTGGAGGCAAGCCCATATACTGTGGCTGAGTACATAGGGAAGCATTTCCCCTTGATGAAATGGGATCTTGTATAATTCTGTTCTTTGTTTTATATATAAGGCTTCTCTTTAAAAGTTAGACATGAGTAAATCAATTGTTTTCTTGAAAAGCAAATTCTCCTAGAGGAATTGTTCAAAACCTCATTCACTTCAAATTAAATTCACATCTTGGGTTTAAAAAACTGAGGATATGCTAACTTTGAAAGAGATCAATCAACAGGAGACCACAATCTTCTGCATTTGAATCCCATGAGACAGCACAACTAAAATGAGTCCCTGTTTTGTTTTTAAACCAGCCTCCTTTCTTTGAAGTTGAGCTCCTCCTCCTGCTGCTGCTGTTACTGGTAAATAATGTATGCCCTTGTGTTCCAAAAAACTAGGCATCCATCACAGCATTCAAACATCACTTACTTTTCTGGCTCACAGCTGTAGGAATTCACAGTGGTCCAAGGCAATTTTCTTCCCTCAAATGTGCTGCTCTCCTTTTGCTTCATATACTTTCACAAAAAAGAAACCCCCCTCTACACATGTGCATGAGAGTCTTGCAGATTTGTAGTTGAGCTCTGATATCAACACCAGCCCATCTGATATGATGGGGACTTTCCCATGGCTGGATTCAGGGCTGTCCAACTGGTGGCTCTAGCACCTCATGAGGCCCATGAGGGGTTAATTTATGGCCCCTGGAGTCCCACCCAGCCACCCCTCACCCCATTGCTCCAGCTGCACTAACAGCTGGGATCTCCAGGTTCCCCCTCTCTCCTTCAGCTTCCACTTACTCTCCCCACTTTGGGGTAGGGGGAGAGAGGAGGAGGAGGGTGTTACAATGCAGTACAGGGCCCTCGTGTGGTGTGGGGTGGGGTGGAAGAGGAGTCTATGGTTGCAGAGTTGAGAATGAGGCTGGCATGTCCATATGGTGTGCAGCCCAGGGGCCATGGCTTGTTGGACAGCCCTGGCTTGACTGATTATGCTGCAAGATTGGGGCCTTCTCTTCTGTCTGAATCTTGCCTCTCAGTAGCAGATCCATGGTCTCAGCAAAAATACAGACCAAAGAAAGAAAATTCAGTTGACTGGCAAAGTTATTTGTTAGTTCTGATCTCACATTAACACTTGCAAATCCAGCCTAACTCCATTGAAGATTATATAATATGTCAGTTTTATACAGGTGTGAGAACAGATCTGATGTTTGTTCTCTGAACCAAACCACAAAGTGGAAGGCAAGGATATAGATGTATTAACATGTTTTTCCATTAATTTCAATGGGTGTTGGACTAGGATCATAATTGTATGTATACTGCAATATATTTTAATGCCTGTCCTTACTGTATCTCTACTGCAAATGAGTTTACGTGAAATCAGCAGCTGTGAAAAGCCATGTAGAAAGCCAGTGATGATTGGTAATATATATGTATTGATTTTTCTTTTTAATTATTTGGACTACATAAGCTTACCACATTTTCTCAGATCCTTTCTCCTTTTATCACATACTACTGTAGTTTTGTGGCTTACAATAGAGTTTCTACTCACTTGTTTGTTACAGGCTAAAATGGATGGATGTAAATGGCCCCCCTTCAGTCCCCCTTGCAAGGAAGAAGGGGAAAGATCCTGTAAGGATGATTACTGGCTGAGGACCTCACCACTCAGAAGGATGTAAAGAAAAGGCCTCAGCAGTAAGATGCAGAAGGGCTTGGACAGTGGAGAAACCTGAAAAGATTAGAAGGGCAGCCGGTACCATCCAGGGCTTATGCAGAAGACAGAAAAGGGAAATTTAATAAAAGGACTTTGCACGGAAGACCAGCCATAACAGGCTTTGAATCAGTAGATTCCCTGTAGTCTCAACTCTGAGAGTCACCCAACCAGCAAGGCTTCGCCCAATGCTTGAACATGTCAGATGAGTGGGGAACTTGGAATAAGAGGGGGGACTTGCTTGAAATGGGGACCATAAGGCCCGCACCATGTCCAGAAAAGGGGGCAGCATTGAGTTGTCGCAGTGGTCTTAAGAACAATAGATCCTGCAGTAAAAAGGAATCGGGCCGTATTGTGACTCGACTGTTATGCAGTCACCTTTTACACACATGATCTTATATTGCAGCATGTGGAAGCTAACCTGCAGGAGCTTAGCTCTTGGGGAAAGAGGGGTAAATTATCTCAGGCTGGCTTCCACTTTCACAGGTTAAACAAGCAAACAAGAAAGTTACTGCAGAGCAGATAATACATGTGTTCATATTTTCATGTACCCATACCCTTAGAAATGGGAACTGTGTTCTCTTTCTGAATGTTAGTAATAAAAGGATTTAAAACGAAATAATATCTCATTTATCTAGAAATATGAAAACAAAATGAAAAGCAAGTAGAACCTTAATGGGGTTTTTTTCCAGATCGGAGATGGGAGGGAGAAGGAGGTCTGTTTCCATCTGCTGCAAAAAACCCAACCTGCCCCTGGCTTAGACTGACGTTGAAACGAAGCAGAACATTTTCCCTTTAGCAAAGATTCTTTTTTTGTCAGTGTGTTGAGTTTCTTTTGCTTTAAGGAAGGTAGCAAAATGTAAAGGAATTTCACAATATGTCAGAAGTCTGAAGTCTATTAGTGTTGGATTATTGGGAATTGAGCAATTCAAAAAACAGCTCTTTGAAAAGAGCAGGTCAAATGAGCAGTGTCAATACTCAACTATAGATCTGTCACTGAGGAACAGAAAGATCCTTTGTTGTAAAAGCCTAAGAAAGTAGCATTTGGACAGATCCAAATTCCACTGAAGTCAATAGGAGTTTTTCTATTGACTTCAGGGAACTTTGCATCAGCCTAAAGTTGGCAAGGGAAAATGTAATCGAAACACAGATCAGTGTTGAATGTAATTAATGTCCTTTTGGGGGAAAAAAGCCCTTCTCAAGATTGTAGATGGACAATGTGAGATTATGACACACTGATCCTGGTAAAATGGAAGCACCCTCTTTCAGAAATATGTCCTTAATTTGGCTGAGTATAATGTCCTTTACTCTGACTTCCCACAGGAAAAAAGTATGTCCCTCTTTACTTGCAAGCTGTCAGTCATGCAGCAATGAACATAGACATGGTATGAGTCACTCTTCTTTCAGTTCTAATCTCTGTTCTTAGTGACAAATGAATCACAAAAAATCTGTTTCTGACTCCTGAAATCTTCTGTCTGGGGAAAAAACATTATATATAGTGTGTGTGTGTGTGTGTGTGTGTGTATAAGAAAATGATGCTTAAGTTACCCCATGAAGGCTACAAACAGACATCACATTTTATTCCAGAACAAAGTGCAATTGTTCCGATGTCCATATCCATTGCCCTAAAAGAGATCCTGAAAAGGCTCACAGGATAAGATATATTAACAGCTTATCCTGGGACACTGCACAGTGTGTCTGAATGGTTATCCCAGGATTACATTACTGAATCAGTAGCAGAAAAGCAGTAGTGCAGTCATTCATTCACTAACTCTGATTAGAAGCACAATGAGGGTACATGCCAATTCAGGACATTCCTGTTCCAGGCAAAGCACAACTTGTCCAGGGACAAATGCAACATCTGTTCCTAGCCTAAGAGACAATAATATTTAACATGTACACCTGCTCACTTAAAGTGATCCTGATCCTTGAATATTTTGGCAAGACAGTCGTGGAAAAAAAATTAATGGATCCTAAGGGCCTGGAACATATGAACCACTTACTGAGAAATAAAAGCAGGTGTGGCTTTACCACACACCTGGTAAAATATGATAACTGCTAGTGTGCCCACCTTCCCCCAAGATAAGTGAAAGCTAACCCATGGCAACTTTAATTTGGGCTGTGCTACCATGTTTCAGTTTCATGTTTCTGCCATGGAGTGAGAGCATGTGCATAGTGCAGATGTGAGGTAATGCCTCACCCCTTTTTATTCAACAGAAAGTTGCTTCTATGTCCATATCCTAAAATAGTGAAGACATGAAGTGAATGATCTTCTATGCATATCTGCGTAATTCAGAGACATAACCTAGCACAAAGGCTTTTATCCCTAAACATTCTGTTAGCTCTCTGAAGTATGTTAAGCTAAGATATCCTCTAGGCAACTTCTCCATCTGGCCATACATCCATTTATTTAAGTTCTCATACAGTAATATCTAAGCAATTATTGATGTCCCACTGGTCTTCTTGGTGTGTCTATATACGTATATAATCTTGCCATACAGCTGTAGTAGGAAGCCAGATACCTGGGGCATGAGCTCTACAGAAAACCAGAAAGAGGAAGCAGAGAGAGTTGTTCTCCTTATTCTATCCTTTCAAAATTGAAAGATGTTTTTTTGCTGTAATCCTGTGCCATTGTCTCTTAACAGTGGAAAAATATTGGTTTTTAGATGACACTTTCACTGTTCAGTTCAGCTTTAACTTCACCTTAAATTCACTCTAAACATTTTACCTATAACGTTTACAGTAATACTGAAAAGTACTGCAACTAAAAGATGCTAGGCCTTGTTTACACACAGATGTTGGACTGATTGTAACTATTTTTTTAGGGATGTGACTTCTGGGAAATACTTTTCTTGAAATAGATAGACCAGTGCACAGTATGGACATGGTTATATGAGAATTCAAGGGCCTATAATTTTCATCTTATTCCCCTTCTTGTTCAAGTATAGTTATGCTAGTATAAGTCACCTTTCTACTGTCATATTTACATCTATGGTAAAGGGGTGGTGTCACTTAAACTATACTAGTTCAGTTAAAACAGTGCATCTTATGTATATAGATAAGGTCTTAGAAAAAAAAAATCCTCAGTTCTTCCTCCTGCCCTTCACCAGTGCTGTTTCCACTATGTAGGGTCTTTCGCATAGCAGATGAGTAAAAAAAAAATGTAGATGGGTAAACCAGAAAAAAAGTTGCGGGCAGGAGGTTGGGACATTTGTAATATTCAAAACTGCTTTTAACCAAGTTTCTGAAATTGATTAAACTTCAAGTTGATGATGGCCGTTTAAGTAACAAAAATACAGCTAACAAATAAACATCGCTGGTTACTATGCATTTATTGGTAGGCATTTATTTTTATACTGCACTTGTGAATAAAAATGTACAAAGGGAACGTTACAAACCTTGTAATCACTGTGCTTTGCACTGGCCATGTCAAATAGTCTCTCTGTCTGCTAATCATACTGCAAGAGACTCCTCATAGGGGAAGGAGAAACAGTGTTTCCATTCACACTTAGACTTTCGAAAGGCTAACTTACCTTGCCCCTAGTAAGACTGTTTAACAAAAAAGGACTTGGCTGCTCAACACAGTAAATTATTGTTGTGTAACTGCAAAAAGATTGATATAGCATAGTTTAAGACATCACAAGATGGTATATCAGCACAAATATGAAAGCCTTAAATTATAATATACCCACTTTTCATGTCATCATTATGTACCATCATTCACAGAGGTACAGCACTTGAATTCTTGCTGAACTCTCTGGCACGTGCCCATTAGACACATTTACTGCCAAATATATGTTCTCCTTAGTAAGCCCAGTGCTCCCATTGTTACTTAGGAAAACATGTGACCTCAAGCCAGTAGTACCTTCAGAAAATAATTATAAAATTACAACTGAAAAGAAAGAAACAGAGGATTATGCCATTGTTGCATTTCTCACTATGCAGTTCTCACTATGCCATTCTCTGAAGACTCATTGGGTTTTTTTAGGTTAACAGCAGCAGTTTGAGGATTTTTTCTACCTATACCTGCTCCACAGTTTTGATAACACACAATTAAATACGTATTGTGGTGTGTACCCATTTGGGGGAGAACTGTTTCACCTAGTGCATGACCTAAGTGCAGCTTGCAACCAACTCTGAGTTACCCTACTAAAATATAGAAGCTATTCTACCACCCTCTCTGGAAGCATTAGTGCCCTTGTTGTAGAAAAAGGATTGCCTTCCAGAAGTGGTCAGATGTCTCTAATTCCTATAATAGGAACACTTACAACCTAGAGGGGATAATGAAAATACTCCTATATGTTAGTCGGTTAATTCAGAGTTGGGCACAAGCTGCACTTTACTTGTCCACTAGGTGAAATATAATTATGCCCTTGGTAAATAGTACAGCTGTGAAAATTCTATAAATACAGTAGTTGAAGCATAATACAAACTTGAAAGCTCTTAGGATTAAAGTGATGCAGTCTATCACTATTAAATTCTATGCAATATAAATAATCCTTAGAGTAGAAATATTATATATTGATTTGTACTGAAATAAAATGCAACACCCCCCAAAAAAACCCAAACTTTTTTATTATTATTAGCTAAAAATGTAAGTAACATTTCTTTGTTGTTCCCCAGATAAAATTATTTCTTTTCTAAAAATAAATACTTAGCTTTTGGTGATTTTTTGAGGGGGTTTTCCTATCTAATCTTTAGGCTTTATCTGAGGGACTGTAATTACAGCGTGTTGGAACAGATTCCAGCATCACATGTATTAGCATCCCTGCCTGAGCTGAAAAATGGCAGCGGGGGCAGTTTAACTAAAGCTTGTTCAATGACCTTTAGTTAAAGCACCCCCACTGCCATTTTTCAGTGCAGGGGAACTGATACACATGATGCTTCAGGCACTTTAATTACAGTGGCTCCCGGAGTACTCTCATAAGTACTTAATGCAATCAGAATAAAGTATAATCTAACATCAACAAACTTTTGAAGTTTAAAATGTCTGTAAATACTGTGTCAAAGCAAAAGTTCTGCAGTAGGTTATTATAGAATCATAGGACCGGAAGGGACCTGTAAGTTCATTAAGTCCAGTTTCCTGCCATGGGCAGGAAGCTATTGGGTTCAGATGAGCTGAACAAGGTGCCTGTCCAGCCTCGTCTTGAACACTTCCAAGGAGGGTGGCTGCACTGTCTCTCCTGGGAGTGTGTTCCATATTCTGCTGACCCTTACAGAGAGCAAGTTCTTTCTTATATCTAGCCTGAATTTACCCTCTATTAGTTTATGCCCATCGGTCCTTGTCCTCCCTTGAGGTGCCTTCCTGAAGAGTTGCTCCCCTAGATCTTGATGTTCACCCCTGAGGTACTTGTAGGCAGCTATCGAGTCACCTCTAAGCCTTCTCTTACTCAGACTGAACAGTCCCTGTTCCTGGAGTCTCTCTTCATAGGGCCTACCCTTCATGTCCTTGACCATATGGGTGGTCCTTCTTTGTACCCTCTCAAGCTTATCCGTGTCCTTCTTGAAATGCGGTGCCCAGAACTGGACACAGTACTCCAGCTGACGCCTCACTAGTGCTGAATAGAGAGGGAGGAGCACCTCCCTGGGTCCGTTGGCCACACATTGGCTGATGCACACCACAGTTCTATGTGCCCTTCTGGCAGCCTCATCATGCTGTTGGCTCATATTCATCTTCCGGTCGATCGTGACCCCCAGATCTCATTCAGATGCCGTGCCAGCCAGTGGACCACCACCTATTGTGTAGTTGTGGTGAGGGTATTCATGCATCCCCAATAATATCAGGATGACTGATACATAGTAGCATTTTTTTAATTAATTTTCCAACCAGAACTCTATCAATCGATACTAATGAAAACATACTTTTCAAGTTGATAAGCAAGCTACCAAATTAGAACTCTTAAAATAACAGTAAACTTCCATAAAACATTGTCAAAGCAGCATACATTATTCCTGATATTTAAACTGCATGCTTGCATCTTGCCATATTCATACCTTACAGTAAACCAGTGCTATTCATGAGGAATAGGTTCTTTGTTTGTAAACTTCTCGCTGTTCACAACAGTAATAATAATTTCAATTAAATAACTCCAATTTGACAGCCATACCATCTTCCTGACTCCAGTGATGCCGTTATTTCAACTTTATTCTGACAACACTGTAAACAGAAACTAGTTTTTTTGTTTGATATTGCTTTGAATTCCATCATGTGTAGCGTCACATAAATCAAGAACCAAATTTGACCCATTTGGGAGAATTTAGGAAGAGCAGGAGGGATACCAAACTCTGAGCAAAAACAGAAGAAAGGTATTCTTATTTTTATAGTCACTTTGATATAATATATCTGCATTTACCTAGATGTCATTCAGCAAACATGGCTTATTAAAAGAGCTCCATCTTCTGGTAACTAATAAGAAAGGACCCCTTCATAGATCTGTGTGTGGCAGGGAGGGGAAGCTGAAGCTTAAAATCATTTACAAAACTTAATGAAAAATTGATCCTGAGCAGCAAATGTCTGGAGTGGCATTCCATGGAGACTTTGTGACATTTTTGTGTTACAGTAATTTGTTACTTGTTAACCTTGACTTCTAACCTTTTGTCAGGGATCCTAGTAATTATTGAATTAAAATAAAAGGGCAATATATTTTAGCAGATTTGAGGAAGAAAAGTAATACAATACACAAAGAGTAACAAAAGGAAAAGGAAGATAACATATTGTTCTTTTTGTGGCAGGGCATATTCCTAGCTAGATACATATTTGGGGTAGACCAAGGCCTCTAAAAAATGTTCTTTAGCTTTCAGTGAAGAACAGAAGTTATGTTTAAGAAATTTATGATTTCATGTATTCCTGGTCAGTCTATCTGACCTATACACTTATAAGGTACCCACACAATCTACAAGGAACCGATTCCATGAAAGACCTGCATTACCCAATATTCCCTTGATTTTACTGATTTACAAGCACTTGTTTGCCTCCAAGAGGGGATGTTGTAACCATGCTAAGGAAAACTATACTGGTCCCCAGGAGTCTCATTCCAAGATCTGTGGATCTTGACAGCATTTACAGGATGGTACAATGTCAGAAGTCAGATGAGAAATTACACTGAAAATCTTACTGCTCATCTCTGGTAGATACATAGGCAAATATTAAAGGTCTTGTAGCACTTTCTTGAAACTGTGATGGTATTAGAAGAAACTAGTTTAATTAAGACAAAGGATTAGTGAACTGGGGGGGGAAGATCTACAGCAGACAGACAGAAAGACAGATAGATGGAAACAAACAGACAGGCTTCAGATCAAAAGTAACTGAAGCTCTAGTTAAGATATTGGAGCCTTATTCTTCAAGCAGCCCTGTGCTTGGGGGAAGCCCTATTGAAACTGGGCTGACATAACTCTGGTTGTAATGCTAGGGCCTTAGAGAGCACCTGAAAATGCTGGTAGCTAATAATTGCTTTCAAATTAAAGGCCTAAATATTGAGAGCTGGAAGTGGAAGATTTGGAATTTTGGGACTGATGAGCTGATATCCTATTGCAGGGAATATAAATCAGGTAACTGATTGTTTACATTCCCATTTCACCATTACTAAATAGTTTATTGCTATTTCATCGTTACTGATTAATTGCGTGTTCTGACAAATAATATGAAAAGTGTATTTTCAAGTATTAATTTTTTACTCCTCAACCTGTAATGAAATTAAAAAAGCAGACAGGAAAGAATGTATCCCTGATGATCCATCAGATTTTTGTTATTTAGATTTTTAATAATTTTTTGTTAATTTGTGTCTGGGGCAGTAATTACCAGATTCACTTTTTAAAAAAAAGTCCAATATCTTTCAGTGGTATCTCTAAAATCACAGCTAAGTGTATTACATAATTGGCTATGAACTGAGTATGGCTAACCTTGGAAAATTAGAAGTAGTTTTCTTATCATTAGAGCAGTACAGTTTGGGATCAACCTTCCAATAAACGTAGTGGGTCAAAAATCCTAACAGGTTTTAAAATGGACCTTTGATATGTTTATGAAAGGGATTATATGAGGTGGTGTCTGTGACAAATGGGAAATAAACTTAGTGACCCAGGAAATCTTTTCCAGTCATATGTATCTTTTTTATACAACACATAAGGCAAAGGTATCAAATATGAGGCCCCTGGACCAGATCTGGCCACAGAACCAGTGTCTCTGGACTGATGCTCCTGGTGGGTCTCTGAATTTGTGAGCAAGGCTGGGGGGGTTGCTGTGGAATTAGGGGTCATGAGGCCCCACTAGGTGTTATCATGGGGGGTAGTGACGGTAAGTGAGGGCCAATAAGTTTCCTTGGCCTGCTGATACTTGATCCTCTGCTGCTTCTCTGCTGCCTTCACCATACCCCACTACTATCAAGTCTAGATTCAGTCCTGCAGTTTGGATCTGGCCCAGAGTATGTGATAAATTTGACACCCCTAACATATGTAATCATGTATGCAATTGGGAATCTGCCAAAATTGACTTTGTCCCTCATCCTGTGCGGCTCCATGCCATACACAACAGGGAGTACCAGATAGTTACTCTCCACAACAGTTATGACCATACGTCAGTAATATAAAGCGTTACATCCCAAATTTTCAAAAATGGCCACAAATTTAGAGTTCCCAAATATGCATCTTAAATCTGACATTCAGAAATTATGAGCACTCCATAAACCCCCATGCACTTCAATTCCAGACTCCTAAAATGAAGTCTGAAATTATCTCCAGCTGGCTAACTAACAAGAGTGGGAACCAAAATCAATGGTAAGTTTTGAAAATTTTGATCTAGGCACAGTCATCTCATAGTAGATCCAAGTGCCTTATATGCTCCTCCTTTACTCTCTAGACTACAGGTAAAAAATAAGTGAAGCATATGTGATGAGTAGAAATAAGGAGACATGAGTTTAAGTTTGACACCCCCCTCCCCATGTAAATGTAAATCTAGTGTATACTTAGCTCATCTATGTGCTCCCATACTCAATTTTACTCTGCTGCTAATCAAGTCTACCTGGCACCTGCATGGAAAACCTCTGATATATGATCCTGTTCCCCTTTGCAACCTGTGCTTCTGATCAGCCTTTAAGTATGAACTTTTACAGGCAAGACTGTATAACCACACAAAATAGAGCATTGCAGTGGCGACACAGAGGGGGTGCACAGGGGTGCACATGCACCCTCTGAGAATGCTGGTGCACCTCTTGACAAGCTACACTCCCTGCTTAGGCGATGAGCGGGGAGGGCAGGCTGGAGTGCTGGTGCCCACCCTGCAAGCATCGGCCAAGGAGTGGGGGCAACAAGTGAAGTGCTGCTGGTACTTCCAGGAGTTGACGCGGTTTGTGAGACTGGCTGTGGGGGAACCTCCCCCCACTGGTTGCTGACTGGTCACTGGGAGGATACATGCCCCCTCCCCCCAATTCAGGTGGCACCAGTCACCCATGGAGCATCAAACACTTCAGAGGAAAAAAATGTTAGTTAGTGCTTCTTTGCTGTCACATACAGGCTGGTATTTCATTTTACATATAATATGTTTCGGTGTTTTGTTAACTAGTTTTTCCAATGATTCCTTATAGTGAAATTGCAAATCCAACGAGTAGATGCAAGTACAATGTCCTTTGACTAAGGCTCAAAGGAATCTGTAATACTAAGCTGCCTAAAAGTCTGGTTCTTTCTGCATTTTTCTTCTGTTCAGGAAGAAAAGATATCCTTGGGCTTGTTATAGATTTCAAAGTTATTCTTTTGAATCTTCTTGAAAACCTCTCTGAAACTGAAGATGCTCAGCTCTAGCTTGCCTTAGGTTCAATAAGTTTTTTAGAGGTATGAGAAGTAATGAAATTTTGACCCATCTGATTTGGGATTCCACCTGTTCCACAAGCTCAGCATTACTTTGATCTGAGGTTTCAGTTCAAGCCTATCTATAATAATAATAATAATAATAATAATACTCTTGTCCTACATTATAGCAGAAAAAGGAAAAACTACTTTTATTAAAATTGCAAATCATTCATTATATCATTTAGTCCAAGCTTTCTCCAGCTCTTGCTTCTCACACTGAAAATTATTAGGTTCTGTTTCTGCCGACAGGTAAACTTTATGGAAAGTCTGATTAAAACTGGTTTAGCCATTTCTGTGCATGGTGACAGTAGGGGAAGAAAAATACATCTTTCCAATATAAAAATATTCTTGTGTTTTTACTGTGTTAGAAATTTTTGCTGTCAAAACTAAGAAGGCATGAGAAATGAAGCTGTGCATACCCTTATTACAAAGGAAATTTCTTTTTTGATTTCATCAGGGTGCAAAGGTCTGAAAGCTGTGCAGATGATTATTTTCATAATATTGACTTTATTAATCAATCTCTTTAAAAATCTGTGGTACCACTGGATTAAATGGTAGGACCCTTGGCTCACTTCTTATATTGGAATACACCTGACATGTAACCTTGGCCAATTTGCAGTATCTCTTTTTCCTTGCTTACTTTGTCTTGTTAGTTCTTCCATTTATGCGCTGCAGTAGCATAGGTAGGAGAAAGCAGGAGTGGCACCAGACCCCATGCAGATATAAAAGGGATACCAAAACATGTCCTGAAAACCCCTTCCAGCTGCTACAGCCACAGCACAGTGGTCCTGCATGGCAGTGGCAGAAGCTGGGGTCTTTGAGTCTTTGGAGTGAGGTAAGATTCATTAATACCCCACTTTTCTACAAGCTGGGCACAATATCCTCTATCTTCCCTCCTCCCCTGCCCCACCTCCACTTTTCCCAGGGCACCAAAATAGCCACTACAGTTGTGCAAAAAGGCTGTGTTTCATTTTGGTTTCAAATTTGGCTGTTTTGGAGGACAGTGAATCATTTTGGTGTTTCAGATCTCTGTTCTGTTTTGATCCAGCCAAATGTGTTTTGGGGTTTCGATGCTGTTTCAGTGCTGATTTGGAGATTCGGATCAGCTGAGGAGAGGCAGGCACAGTCGGGCGGCCCCAGGTTCTCCCACAACTCCTCCAGCTGTGCCTTTCTCTCCCTGGATGTGTGTGGGGGGAAAGCCCCATGGCTGCCCTGCCCAGCCTATCCCCTGCCCAGCCACAGCCTCCTGGCACTTTAAAAAAAAAAATGCTCCACACTCAGCAACAGTGATCAGGGCCCCTGAGGGCTTGTGACAGAGCAGTGGGAATCGCATCCCCCACCCCCCCTGTCTGGCACCCACGTGACAGCTGTCCCGTTGTGCAGGTGCAGCACATCTCGGCAGGGGACTGCTCACTGTCTGGGAGCGGGGGTGGCTGGGGCTGCTCCGGCTGACAGGTGGAGACAGCCCAAGTGGCAGCAGCTCCTTCCGGCTGACACCACCACCACGGCCAGTCCCAGCCCTGTGATCTTGGCAGGCACCCACACTGCAAGCCTCAACCCCATGATGTGTCCCACGCCTGCTCCAGGCTTGGTCGCCAAGGCTCAGTAGCAGCAGCACAGGAGAGAAGCTGCTGGGCAGCATGAGGTAAAATCACCCCTCCCTCCTGCTGATGGTGCTTCCTGGTGTAGCCCCCACAGACCCCGTACCAGGCTGCCCTGCATCTACACTACATCAGCGCTGCTTCTGGGCTGCCTGGTGGGGCAGAAGTGGCAGCACAGAGCAGGTGCAGGGCAGCCTGGCATGGGCTCCAGGAGGCTACATCAGGAAATGTCAGCAGTGGCAAGAAGGAAGAGACTTTTTTTTTTTTTTTAAGTGCCAGGATGCTGAGGCTGGATGGGAGCTGGGGCCAGGCAGGGCAGCCATGGGGCTTCTCCCATGGCACCCCCCACTGGGGCAGAGGCAGGCACGGCCAGAAGAGCTGCAGCAGAAGCCCTGTGGCTGCCCTGCCCAGCCCCATCCCCTGCAAAGCCCCAGCCTCCCGGGACTTTAAAAGGAGGGCTGTGGAGCTGTGCCAGACTATTCCCAGGGGCACCTCCGAAACATTCCAACACATTTCCAAAACTTTTTGGATGGTTTTGTTTAGTTTTGGAGATGTTTTGAAACCTTCCATTTCATTTCAGATCCAGTGTTTTAGGCACCCAAATGGGCCGAAACACCTCCAAAATGAAACGGCTGCTGAAATTTCACACAGCCCCAATAGCCAGCCTCTGGACTGTCTCTTACAATCTAAGCTAAGACACTGAAAACTTTCCCAGATATTAACCCTAAATATTTTATCAGGTATTTGGCTTCACCTTGCTTTCATGTAGGAGAAACCTTAGCACTAGGTAGAGGGCTGTGGGTGGTCAGGGATTGCTGCTGGCCGCTGCCAACACTGCCAGCAACATCTGCAGATGGCTGCCAACCCCTAGTTGGCACTCGCTTTGCCACTTCCCACTACCCCCTTGCTGCCGACAACACTGGCAGTGTCTGCGGGAGCTCCCTGTTTACCGCCACCATGCTCCTGCCACCGCCAGTGCCACCATGCCCCCCCAGCCGCCAGGGGCATGCGTCATTCATGGTTACAGCCAGTGACACTTGGATTATCCATGTCCACAGACCAGGCCCCACCGCCCTCTGTACCCATGTGCTAGGTACATGAAAGCAAAGTGAAGTCAAACACCTGGTAAAATATTTAGGGTTAATACCGGGGAAGTTTTCAGTGTCTTAGTTCAGAGTGGTTCCTTGCATTTCAGCAATTAGTTCCAACTAAGTCTGTTACTTCACAACCTAAGACAAGGGTGCTGTTGTCTGATGATTGGGGCTCTTGTGATTTATGAGCAAGGGCAGAGAGTTCTGAAAACAGGAAAGTTGCCTTATTTAGCTTTGCATTTGAGGGTTTAAGCTGTATTTAGGGACTGCAGCAGGAGACAATGCTGGGTTTCCTTTTGTTTATATTCTTTTAGTTACATGAGTATCCTTACTCTAAACCCCAGAGAGGACTGGCTAGGTTGGTTATGTTTTGCTGGGAAAAATTTGTGAAGTTACTTAGCTGCATGACATTGCTCCTGCAAGCAGATAGGCTATTGAGTGCTCTCAATATCCAGGAAGGGTCTTGAGAAAAATGATAGGAAAAAAGAAAAAGTGTGAAAGGGCTAATTCATATAGCAGAATGCTAAAAGGAAGTCTTTAGCCAGATGAATAAGTTGTTTATAAAATCAACTGTGAACAAACTGTGACAGCTAGAAAGGAGAATAAACCTCTCCCAGTGAAGTACATAGAGTGGCTCTATTTGTGTAAGGTGCTTCTGTGTTGTCTTAGAACTATATTATCTGGGCCACTTACTACAAGTCACCTTCTCTCCTCCAAAGTTATTTATTTCATCTCTATTAATGAAACTGTATAATAAGAACAATCTTATCACAGAAGCTCCGTGGATGTTTTTGCAGTGTATCCTGCAATTATATATTGAAGGTGATGAAATAATAGTATCCTTTGATGTATCTTCCCATATAGGGACCTGCAAAAGAAACCACTTGAGTCTTGAAAAAGGAAAACTAAAAAAGCTGTTGGCAAATAATTACAAAAAAACTAGTTAAGATTAAATTGCCTAAATATTCCTTCTGTCACATGCTTAGAAAATTCATACTGTCTAAAGAAAACCAACAAAGATCAGTGAAAGGTAGGAGAGAGAGATGAGCATCTGGAAAGAAATAAAAACCCTACAAAAAGATGAGCCTATTGTTCATTATACATCATTTTAATCCATATTTTCTTTCCCCTGCTCTTCTTATGCCTCTGTGTAAAGGATACATATTGCAGATAAACTGATTAGAAATAGACAGATGCTGCAAATAAAATGTTGCATATCTGAACAAAATAAACATACGGCTGATGCCAAGAGAAAATATTAATTTGTCAGTAAAACGTGTAATTGTAACTCACCACAAATTTGGCAAAGAAGCAAAACACATTCACACACAGGAAATCAGTGCCAGAAAATAAAACAACTAAACTGAATAAGACAAGTTACACGCCATCAACAAAGTGGCCGGCTGCAGCTGCATCTTGAGCTCCCTGTCTAGCAGGGACTTGGGGCCAACCCACAGAGTTTGTTCTATTTTTGACAATGGCACATTCCTCCTGTGAATTAGATTACAGAAAAATTATAGCCAGAAAACAAACTGGTTGCACTTACTTCAAAAGAAAGGCGTGTCCTCGCATTAGAAAATGGGCACAGCTGAAGGAGGAATCTGCAGTTCCTTTAAAAATAAAATTTGACTACATTTTCCTGTCCTTTCCTGGTTTAAAATATAGATCAAATGCTAACTTAAGTATAGAAAACTCCATAGATGAAAAAGCACTCAGGAGATGGCTAAAAAATCTCCCCTATTTATGTAATGGGGTCAGGTCTCAAACCCATGGAAAGGGAAAGAATTTATTTTTAGAAACCCTGGCATTTTGTATGATAGGAATGGATTGGTTCATTTTTCTCTTCTTCAGGTGGAGAGATTTGTGGCCCAGACAGCTGGATGTGGTCTGCCGGTAATGAAATGCCCTATTATTTGTAGGGAAATCAACTAATTATTCCATGAATCCTATAGTTTTCTTCCCTTCACTGCGCTCTCTCAGGTTTATCTGCCCACCTTTGTGAGGTTATTTCAAATAGCATGTAATCATTGACTGCTCTGTTTATGAGTGTCTCATACATTTTCCATCCACCCCCTTCTGAGTGGGGTAGAATTCACAGATGGAATTAATGCTGCTGTTTGCAACATTTACTTCCATACCCATTTCTGTTCAGGACTCCAGCAGACTAGGAGACAGTTGAAAAGAGTGAGTGCTCCCTAGACACATACTCAAACCACTGAGCCCTGACCATCCAGAAGGATTTATCATGTAGTCAGAGGAGAAAAAAAGTGATGAGTAACTCTAACTATTCTTGTACCATTTCTGGGCCTTGGAGTAAACATTGGAACACAAATGAATTAAAATGATTTGGAGCACCTCTTGGTTGATGTTTTACCTTTCATTTAAAATGCCTTAGGAAGTTGGAACACAGATAATCAGGCTACCACAGATTTCATGCTATCAAAAGGAATTCTGTTTTTTCCCCAAAACAGCACAGTAAAAGGACAAATAGGGATGCCTCCAAGCAAGAATACAATTGTACAATGTTTGAACATTAATTACACTACACAGAGCACTAATTTTGGTCAGCAGTCAAATCCTAGAAACTATCCTTGTTGTCTGATCTGTAAAGCAAGATCCATACTGTACGCGAGGAGCAGGCAATTATCTTGGCTGGAGGGCCGCCTAACAAGTTTTGGTGAGCTGTCGAGGGTTGCAAAGGTAGCCCTGCCTCCTGGTTGCCATCTTGGGACTGGAAGTTCTACCCCTGACCTTTGCCACCGGGACTCCCTCCCCTTGCCCTCAGAAGTACTCCTTTTCTGAATGGGGAATGGGTTTTGCCATCTTGCAACCAGAAAAAAACAAATTATATGCTAAAAATCAAGCGTCGACAATAGCATACTTCAATTTTATTTTTAAAAATATTTTTGTCTTGATTTGTGTGTGTGTGTTTTGTTGTGTATATAGATGTGATTGCATAATATCTCAAAATGAAGTCTTAGTCTTGTATATTGTGGGGGAGTGTGGAGGAGTGAGGGGGTAAGGGTGGGTGGTTATGGTGTTTGTGGGGGGCTGTAGGTGTGTGTAGCTGTGTGTATGTAAGGTGTGGCAAGTGTGTGTGGGTATGGGGTTTGTGAGGGACTGTGGGGTGTGTGAAGAGGGAGGGTGGCTGGTACATGTGTGGGGGGGGTGCATGTGTGTGGTGCTGTGTGTGAGTGTAGCAGTGTGTGGGGCTCCCCCCAGAGGTGCATGGGTGTGTGTAGTGGGGAGGGTGTAGGTGGGTGTGGTGTTTGTGGGGGGGTTGATTGTGTGCAGGGGAGAGGGTGGTTGTGGGATTTGTGGGGGAGGGTTTGTGGGTATGGTGGGCTGTGCATGGGATCCCCTCATGTGAGTGTCCCCAATCTGTTCAGCCCCTGCCCCCACCCTGCAACAGCCTGGAGCCCACATGCCCTGCAGTGCCCCCCTGCTACCACCAACAGCACACAGCCCCAGTGCACCCCTCGCCTGCTCCAGACGCACCTCTGCTGGAGCAGATCAGCCAGAACCCAGGCACAGCCGGGACCTGGACCACTCCGCACCACCCACAGGTGGTGGGTCCTACTGGCCCCTGGGCACACAGCGAGGATGGGGTGGCTCCATGGCTGAACTGCCTTTCTAGGCAGCCCAGGTGGCAGCAGCTCCTTCCAGCTGCTAACACCACCGCCCCCAGCCCCAGCACCATGGTCTTGACAGGGACCTGCACAGCATAGCCTCAACCCCATGTGTCCCGTGCCTGCTCCGGGCTTCCCTGCCTAGGCTCAGCAGTGGCAGAATAGGTGAGAAGCTGCTGCTCAACATAGGTTAAAATCAGCCCCTCCCCCTCATGCTGCTGGTGCTTCCTGGTTTAGCCCCCTAGAGCCTGAACCAGGCTGCCCTGCATCTACAGCACATCACTGCTGTCTCTGGGCTGCCTGGCAGGGCAGCAGTGGCAGCACAGAGCAGGGCAGCCTGGCATGGGCTGCAAGAGGCTACATCAGAAAATGTTGGCAGTGGCAAAGGGGAGGAGCCACTTTTACCCCATGGTGAGTTTCTGTCCTGTGCTGCCGCTACTGAGCCTTGGTGGGGAAGCCCAGGGCAGGTGCAGGGCGCGCAGGGCTGGGGCTGTGCAGTACAGATCCCTGCCAGTACCACAGGGTTGGGACTGGCAGTGACTACAGCTGGAAAGAGCCACCACCACCTGGGCTGCCTAGAAAGGCAGTCCAGCTGCAGAGCCACCTCAGCCCCACTCCATGCCTGGGGGGCAGCAAGATAGGGTCTGCGCCAGGTGGGACCAAGGGACCCACTGCAGGCTGGACGAAGACCCACTGTAGGCTGAATCCAGCCCGTATGGAGGATTGCGCTCCACTTTTTGCCTAGCTGCAAAGCTCCATGCACACTGAGAGTTTAATCACACCCACAGAATAAAATAACCTCATCCTTTATGGACTGGTTGATCTCTTTTTTCCTCCTGCCACGACTTTGATGCAACAGGTATGAAGATAAACAGAGTCTTGAGTGACAGAGTTGTTACTGTATCTGCAGTTCAGAAAACTGACTCTTCTTTGCAGGGCTCCACCTTACCCAAACCCTGCCCTTACCACACCTATTGTTTCAGTTGCATATTTATTAAGTCTCTTCTAAAATAACACTCTCAAAATATTCTGTTCTGTCTCTCTCTCGGAACACTCTTGTTCTTGGTCACTTGCCCCATTCTTCCCCGCACGGGTCCCAAACAGACCATCGTATAGTTCAACTCTGTCCTTATCTAATGTTGTCTGAGTATGAGGGGGTCATCTCCATACCTAGTTTCACTTCTCTCTTTCTCTAGATTGCCTGGAATGTATCCAAAGTCCCCCGGAATCAGTCACATACTGGGTTGTCTCTGTGGTCTTCTGTCTCCCATTTTGCTGGTCTTTCTTTCTTTGGGACTCTTCTTCTGGTGCCCTCTCTTGGCTGTGTGATGTAGCACTCACACATTCACACAGATCTTCTTCTGTGACCTTTTTTTCTTTCTTTGGGAACCAGCTCCACATCCAGTTCCCCTTTAATTCTTCCCAGCTCTCAGCTGCATCTCCCACAGCTGTCACTCTCTTGCCACTTCTTTCCCCCGCCCCCCCCCAGCTCCTTTTTTTCATTTGGGTCTCCCTCTCTGTCATCAGGGTTTCTCTGCTCCACTCTAGGTTCATTGCTTCATTCCCCATTTCCCATGCTCATTACCGAGGTAAGTTCCTCTTTTCTCTTCACTCCCTTGGAGCTCCATGACAGGGCAGGTTTGCCCTGACACACACACCTATTATGGTATGCCCAATAATTAGTAACTAACTACATTTTGGGGCACAATTAAGGGAATTTAGCCTCACCGTGGGTGCATCTACAGGAGACACTATGTCAATGTAGTGCAAATTATGTTGATGTAGTTCATCGCTACAGCAACACAGCGTCAGTGGGCTGTAACTATGACACCGTTGCTACTGCACAGACGCAGCGAGCTACTGTGCAGTAGGGTCAGAAATTACCTTTGCACTACCAGGACTGTGCAGTACAAACCATGTATAGATGTGCCCAGTATACAGTATATTTATACTATAGTTTTATGGAATGAGTGAAAATACTATTTATGTTATATTGTCACCTAAAAAACTTAATTAAAAGACATCCAGGAAAATGCAAAACTACTATGTGCAGCATAGTCGCATGTTTTTGTTTTGTTACCTCAGCAGTGCACAGTAATGTCTGCTTTGAGCACACATTGGCCACAGCTGGGAAGGTCATTATCAAGCAGCTTGTGTCCACTAGCTGCTGTTGGGAAGGTGTGGATATTTAAGCTTGTGTGTGCTGAATGTACTCTGACCACTGCTAAGGATGCCATTGCCAAGGAGCGTGAGGAAACGGTGGGAACCTAGTGGCCATTACTCCATGTCAGTTGTTAATTCCCAATAGATTTTTCTGCAGGTGAAGGTAATAATGAGCTTAGATTTTTTTTCATCCATTTCATAGCTCTAAAAAATACAAAAAAAATAAATTGATGACAAGTGTAATAAACTCCACAAGATATTTTTTTCAGCTGAGTTGCATTAGTGATGAAAACTTTTGGAAAAAGCTTTTTGTAAAAGAAAACAAAAATCATGACACAACTAAAGGCCCTAATCCAGCAATCTAGTCTATTATAGCTTGCAGATTCCAGTGTACAGCAAAGGCCAAAATTATAATAAATGTAATATTCAAACAAAATCATACTTAAGGAATTGCAAAATTACATTTTCCCTTTACCAAATGCTTTGGTGCAATAATCACTTTCCAGCAAATAGTTTCCTGCAGAGTCTATAATAAGAATAATGTTCCCTGTGCTGTAAGCTAAACTGTGCACTATACCTGGCTGCTGTGTATGTTTCTGCTGAGCTGAGCAGAGTTCATCCTGGCTCTGTGGTGTGAAGGTCAAGCTTCTGAGCTTGTTATGTCATGCCGATTTCTTCCCTTGATTCCCTTTTTTGCTTAAATTGCCTCTGCGCAGTTGAACAGACTGTTTCACATCATTATTCTCTTGATAAACAAGCCTACAACAAGCAGCTGTTTTCGAGAGGGAATCCCTTGTGCACCAGGGTGCTGATGTTGGATAAGGACAAATAAAGCAAAAGGAATTCACAAAGGTTTGCCTGAACAAATATATCAGGTTGACCCTGATGACCTTTACCCCCCGCCCCGGCCCCCCATTATATTAATTTCCTATCTAGGTCTGTAGAAGAGACTTGGTTTGTTTGTTAAAAGGTTTGTTGAAGGTTAAATTTTCATGACTACTCATGCAAAAATGTGTCTGTGCATATTGTATGTTCTGGAAGTGTTAATGCAGCCCTCAAAATATCTGTGATTTCTCTTGGGTATTTCGTAGATTTCAGAAACATTAGGGCTGGAAGGGACCTCAGAGGATCATCGAGTCCAGCCCCCTGCCCCAGGGACAGGAATTCATCAGGGGTCATAGGATCCCAGCAACATAAGCATCCAATTTACTCTTGAATGTGTTCAATGTAGGTGCTTGAACCACCTCCGATGGCAGACTGTTCCAGACCTTGGGGGCTCGGACAGTAAAGAAATTCTTCCTTATGTCCAGCCTGAAACAGTCTTGGAGGAGTTTATGACCGTTAGACCTTGTGATTCCTTGGGGCACTCTAGTGAACAAACTTTCCCCCAGATCCTGGTGAACACCCCTTATAAACTTATAGGCAGCCATCAGATCACCCCTGAGCCTGCACTTTTCCAGGCTAAAGAGTCCCATAGCTTTCAGTCTCTCATCATAAGGTCTGTTTTCCTGACCTCTGATCATGCATGTGGCTATTCTCTGGACTCTCTCAAGCTTCTCTGCATCCTTTTTGAATTGTGGAGCCCAAAACTGGAGGCAGTACTCCAGCTGTGGCCTCACCAAGGTTGAGTACAACAGGAGAATGATGTCCTGGTATTTGCTTTAGAAGCATCTATGGATGCAAGCCAGCATTGTTCTCACTTTACTAGCAGCAGCATCACATTGATGGCTCATGTTCATCTTGTGGTCAATCATGACCCACAAGTGCCTTTCATCCGTAGTGCTAGCCAGCATTACACTGCCAAGCCTATAAGCATAGGCCAGGTTTTTCTTCCCAAGGTGGAGAACCTTGCATTTTTCAGTGTTAAACACCATCAGGTTCTCATCCGCCCATTTCCCGAGCCTGTCAAGGTAAGCCTGGATCATCCTCCTGTCCTCAAGTGTGGATGCTTTACCCCAAAGTTTGGTGTCATCGGTGAACTTGACAAGTCTGCTTCTGACGCCAATGTCTACATCATTAATGAAGATGTTGAATAATATATGTCCAAGGACAGGGAATTGAGGGACCCGAATGGTCACAGCGCACCATGATGATTGACTTCCATCAACCACCACCCTTTAGGTCCAAGCATGGAGCCAATTCCCCAGCCAGCAGATCATGATGAACCTGAGGCTGCAGTTGGCCAGTTTTGCCAAGAGGTGATCATGGGATACCAGATCGAAGGCTTTTTTGAAGTCAAGATATATGACATCAATCTCTTCTCCCTTGCCGAGGTGA